>NC_139643.1:52005271-52010271 GCF_964638095.1 Poromitra crassiceps | reverse complement strand
ACGGAGCGCTTTGGCAGAGGAGGAAATGGGAGATCTCCATGAGGAAAACACACAGAGAGAAGGTAAACACTGCCCATGTGCTTATATTACAGAGATTATTAATGATACAAAGTGTTTGAAGTTTTTCAATCAGGAACATATTGCATCGAGTTAACACTAGATGAATTGAATGTCCTTTACGGTATAAATGTTAAAAACACAAACACAAAACATTATTTGAAAAAGGAGGGGTTAAAATACAAGATCAAGTGAAATCTTTTCATGGAGCTTACTGGCCTGTCTGGTGCTGCAGCAGAGACAAGTGGCTTGATTATCGGTGAAGCCATCCTTTAAAAGAACAAAAGGGACATTTTGAGTGCTAGAAACTAGCAAAGATAAGGCTTGCACTTGCCCTGGCACTAGCCCTGGCACTTGCCCTGGCACTTGCCCTGGCACTTGCACTATAATATGGCCCCATATGTTTTCCCAGGTGTCATCATCCACTATTGTATTCAGCTCCAGATCCCATTGCCCTTTGATATGTAGGGGGTGTGTCCTTGTCTTTCTGTACTTCTGACGACCACATGAGGAAAAGAGGACAGTCCTTCAAAGTGACAGTACAACTTCTTCACTTCTCCAAGGGTTTAGGGTTAGGACAGGTATGTAACCACTAGGTCCTCACAAGTAAAGGCCTAAACATGGTCGTCCGTCAGAGCCTCGCCCCGCCCTCCCCGTAGGACGGCGGGTGGAGCGCCGTCCTACGGGGAGGGGGCGCCGTCGGCTGACGGGGGCTGCTCGAAAATGTGACTTCACGGCGACGATACGTGCGTGACGTCAGCTGCAGGAGAGTTGTGATTGGCCGTTGCCTTGGCTCTTCGTCGTAAAGTCGCCTTTCAAAGAATGATGTTAGATTATAACGAACTAGTTGTGTGGCTTAGCCTTCCCAAATGTTGAGGGTCGTTTTTTAGAATTTAATACATAGAATTGGGAACGTTACATTCAATTTCATTCAGACTGCCTGGCACACAATCTCCGCCATTTTCACACGGAGCTTCCACAGGAGGGGGGGGGGTGGGAGGAGGGAGGGTGTAGTGGCGTCCGAGCATGTAGGGCTAGCTGGCGCCGCCAGACGGCGAGACGGCTCCAATTCGAGGCGGACAGACGACCATGTTTAGGCCTTAAGTTATACAACCGTGTGTGTGTATGCGTGCACGTGTGTGTGTGTGCGCGTGCACGTGTGTGTGTGTGTGTGCGTGCACGTGTGTGTGTGCACGTGCATGTGTGTGTGTGTGCGTGCACGTGCACGTGTGTGTGTGGGTGCGTGCACGTGTGTGTGTGCGCATGCAAGTGTGTGTGCTTGCGCGTCTGACCTAGTGGACATTGTCTTCTGGTAAGTCTGCTCCCTCCAGCAGCCCTGCTTGTGAGCAGCAGCTTATCAGCTCCGTCCAGAGTCGCCCTCTCTTCCAGCCACCTCCATCGCCTGAGAGCAAAATAAATTGCAGCCATGCAGTTAATAAGAATCAAAATAGAGATATATTATAATATATAATATATATCATATATTACGCAGCCAGTCTCACGCAACCATTACAAATGCGCATGGAGATGTTGTGGGTGTGGGGAGATGTGTGTGCGTGTGTGTGTGTGTGTGTGTGTGTGTGTGTGTGTGTTGAAAAGGGGAGGAGGGAGGAGGGGTCTACTTGCGCATAACTCAACACTCATACCGAAACGAGAGAATAATTTGATTCCCAATACCACCCAAAACAACATACATTTATGAGCAAAACACTGTGTGCAGGTGAAAACGTCACGTCGGTTATGTTTAAACGGCAGTTATGTTTAGGCAACTAAAACAACTTGGTTAAGGTTAGGCAACTAAAACAACTTGGTTAAGGTTAGGCAACTAAAACAACTTGGTTAAGGTTAGGCAACTAAAACAACTTGGTTAAGGTTAGGCAACCAAAACAACTTGGTTAAGGTTAGGCAACTAAAACAACTTGGTTAAGGTTAGGCAACTAAAACAACTTGGTTAAGGTTAGGCAACTAAAACAACTTGGTTAAGGTTAGGCAACCAAAACAACTTGGTTAAGGTTAGGCAACTAAAACAACTTGGTTAAGGTTAGGCAACTAAAACAACTTGGTTAAGGTTAGGCAACTAAAACAACTTGGTTAAGGTTAGGCAACCAAAACAACTTGGTTAAGGTTAGGCAACTAAAACAACTTGGTTAATGTTAGGCAACTAAAACAACTTGGTTAATGTTAGGCAACTAAAACAACTTGGTTAATGTTAGGCAACCAAAACAACTTGGGTTAGGGTTAGGCAACTAAAACAACTTGGTTAAGGTTAGGCAACTAAAACAACTTGGTTAAGGTTAGGCAACTAAAACAACTTGGTTAAGGTTAGGCAACCAAAACAACTTGGTTAAGGTTAGGCAACTAAAACAACTTGGTTAATGTTAGGCAACTAAAACAACTTGGTTAAGGTTAGGCAACCAAAACAACTTGGTTAATGTTAGGCAACTAAAACAACTTGGTTAAGGTTAGGCAACCAAAACAACTTGGTTAAGGTTAGGCAACTAAAACAACTTGGTTAAGGTTAGGCAACTAAAACAACTTGGTTAATGTTAGGCAACTAAAACAACTTGGTTAATGTTAGGCTTATGGTTCAAAATGGAACATGTAAAGATGCTAACCGAGTCCACTAATCCCACCCCTTCACCCATACGTGTCAGCGAGCTATTTCGATATCAGACGTTACGTTAAAGACCCCTAGAGGTCGCTGCTATGTCCTGGTTGCAGCTCCCGACTCTGGCGTATGCACCGCACGCATGCACTTAAGCGCAAATTATGCTCGAGCGAAATCGACGGCGCTGACTGCGCCGAGGGGGTCGCCGCAGCTGGGCGTCCTATCGGCGCAGCTCGGCGGAGGGGGTGTGCAGCGTGCTGCCATTTCCTCATTTAACAGTGCTTGTCCCTCATCTAGCAAAGCCTTCTGCAGGCTCACCGGAATGAGTTTTGAAATGGAGGGACAATAAAATGTCCCCCCACCGACATGATTGCAAGTTCTTGGTAAACGAGTAACGACACGATAACGTTTTGGGCGTGTTTTGAACGTGTTACGTTCGAGTATACACAGTCTCGCTGTCGCCGCTCGGCGGCGGCAAGGCTCCCAGTCGTGGCTGCGCAAAACCATGCCGGGCGCTTTACTCACACGACCACAAGAGATCTCATTCATAAACATCGGTCATTTTAACCACCTTGAAAATCGACCAGTGTTGTCGTTTTCCTTGTGAGGACGGGCTGCATGAAGTCGTTTGCATGATGAGACGTTTGCCAGCGCCAGGCGTGGTTTGACCTGCTTCCCCTCCACCAAACCAAACAGGCATCTATTTCCTGTGAGCTACGCTGTGACTGTCATGGCTGCATATTGAATTCTCGACAACAGCGTGACGACGTCTAAAGCCCATGGCACACCAAACGAACATTCTCAAACAAACACAAACAAACACGAACAAACACGAACAAAGACAAATGTTCGTTTGGTGTGCCATAGCTGTCTGTCCTTGTCTGTTCGTGTTCGGCGATGTTCTGTCATGTTTGCCAGGATTCGACTTGTTCAATCCGGCGTTGTTCGCTGTTCGCTGTTGTCTGGTAACTTCCCATGTTTTCAGTCGCGTATCCATGGAAACGGAGCCTCCTCTAAATTAACGTTACACGCGACGCAGCAAACATACGTTTCTCTGCCAACCATGTGCCATCACACTGGGCATCAACAACACTAGCGGGAGACTTCTCCCATGCACTCCCGCAAAGAAGTAATGTTATGCGCAGCAAGGTTACATAATGAGGGAGAGAGAGAACATCCATGACGGCTAACAGCGAGCTATGCTAATAACTAGCTAGCCGTTCAGAAACACATGTAAACAGCCGTGTGATCACTGAGAACGTCAGTAAAATAAGGAGAGAGCTGCAGGTGCTTATGCAGAACTAGTGCACGATTAAGTGCACAGTGGGTAATGACCCGCTGTGGTGAAGAATATAGCGAGATTAACCAGGTTGATAGCAGAGAAAACACTGTTGCAGCGGCCATCAGCAGGACCTCCAGGCTTTAACTAGCGTTGCCTGTCACATGACGCCTTCAAGGTCCCTCGATAAAGTCTGCAGAAAGATGCAGTTACCTCACCTCTCTCTCAAGAAGCGTCACGTGAGTGTGGCGTTTATGGCCATCTGTCGCTACAAAATAAATAAACTGGGTGTATCATTGTATTACTCGACAGATGTATAACTAACTTTGTCAGTCTGAGCCATCTTCTATGTGCTGTAACACAGTGCAGTTTCTATTTTTCTGGTGTTTCTTTTTTACATGTTTGGGACTGTTGTGCTGAATATGTTTGGTCGGTGTGCCATGCTTTCAAACAATCTCCAACATCTGCCAACATTCACAGACAATTGTCTGTTGGTGTTTGTTGGTGTTTGTTTGAGAATGTTTGATTGGTGTGCCATGGCCTTAAGGAAGGTAATTACATATTGAATGTTCCGTTTCTTCATTCGACTCCTGGAGGGGGGAAAATCCATCTGTTGCGCCGAGAGATTGTACGGAGAAATCATGTTTCCTGGAGCCTCAAACACAACCATTTACATCCATATCTAAACAGGTAGGGCCAGGCAGCATATCTGCAGCGTGCTAAATTACATATCTAAACAGGTAGGGCCAGGCAGCATATCTGCACCGTGCTAAATGACTTTCTGCCATGATACATTAAGGAGGATGTTCTATTATGCAGTCGTGAAAACGAGGAATGCTCAATTTGTCCTAAATGTCTGCTTGCTTTTAATAGAAAGGTGTCAATTTTGAACATGAAGTGTTTCAATATATGGTGTTTTTTTGGAGAACCGCCAATTTGTTTTTCATGCACTCAATCCCTTAGAACAGCAGTTCCCAAGCCTTCTCCCACTCAGAACCTTAGAACACCTTAGAACAGCAGTTCCCAAGCCTTCTCCCACTCAGAACCTTAGAACAC
>NC_139643.1:51935271-52002771 GCF_964638095.1 Poromitra crassiceps | reverse complement strand
AACGTGGTGACATTTTACGTTTCTGCAAACCTGCAATCTCAAATTTGAAACAAAAGGTCGTTAATTTGAAAACCGCGCTGCCTTTCCAACGTTAAACACAAACAAAACAGATGAACTTTGGTTTTGTTTAGGCAATAAAACAACTTGGGTTTCGGACCAATCAGCGTCCAGAAGCAGCGACTGTACGGGCGGGCTTTGGTGTGACGCCAGCGAGAGCGAGCCTATGATAGACGTGATAGACAGATGGTTCATCCAATCACCTCCCAGGCATTTTTTTTAAACGGTTTCCTGAGCGACTCGTTCCCAGTGGGTTATGTGAAAACCAACCATCTGGCGGCGTCGCGTTATCAGTATCAGTATCTGCCTTCAAAACGCAGACTAGCCCTTTACTGTTGTCTGCATTGTAACCTTACCACAACCATCTACGAGTTCAAACAATCAACTACATTTTGCAAATGTGTAATTGTGAGTCCGTTTGACTCACTTTTGTTTAACGCACCACACTTGGACTCAGAATACTCATTTTACACGAACACTTTCAAACCGCCGCCTCCCGTGTGCGCCTGACGCTCGCTAATTGAAACGTATAGTAATGATACACTTGGCATGCGTTCGCTGTACAACAGCAGCCGGGTTCAGGAAATTCAATATGGCTCCCTTTCTTTTACAAATAACATTCGGCGTCCTGTATTGTCATTGCTCTTTGATGAAAGCCAGGAACACTGTATCTGTGTCAGGTGGGCGCGTGGCACATTTGTATGGCCGACCTACAGGCCACTCAGTGTCAGAGTGCGCTCTGACGATGCTCATATTCATTTCCTCCTGATTCTGTGCTGCTGGTGTCTGTGATTACTGGCAGACAGCGTGCTGCGGCCCGCTCATTTGGGAATACATCATAAACAATTTACACGTCATTAGCTTTGTTTTGATCATATTTGTTTGACAAAATGTCTCCCCGCATGGTGAGCACCGGGGTTATTTACCCCATTTACAGAGCGCTGCACGCCGCGCTGCGCGCCGCGCTGGCTATGTTATGTTGCAGCGTGTGATTAATTGTCGTAGAACTTTGAACGCAAGGAAAGAGAGGTTGAATGCGAGGGGGGGGGGGGGGGGGGGGATTGCGTTCATGCACGTCTGTGTGTGTGTGTGTGTGTGTGTGTGTGTGTGTGTGTGTGTGAAGATTGTGTCAATGTGAAACAAAACGCCTTTTACGTTTCTAAAACGTCACATTTTACGTTTCCGCAATCCTGCACCTCCGTGTCGATCTGAAACAAAACAGAAAGCGTGCTTCTCCAACGTTAAACGCAAATAAAACAACTTTAACAACTTTGGTTATGTTTAGGCAAGTAAAAGAACTTGGTTAAAGACCAGCTGAACCCCAAAATGTTTTTTTTATTTTTTATTATTACTTTAGTTCACATACCTGGGTATTCAGTGCACCTATTTAATAATGTATGCAAAAAAAATAACAAAAATCTAATTTCTTGAGTTTTTCACACTTTTTCACATCAAAAGTTCATTTTTCAAGATTTCATTCATAACAGTAATCTACAATCAACAGGAGAGACACGGTGTCATCACATGCTAATGCAGACCTGTGAGCTAATGTATTTACAGTAAGCTGCCAGCTGCCAGCTAACAGCTAACAGCCCACAGAGGACAGCCAGCTCGCAACACCAAGAGGGTACAAGGGCGTCTCTCTCTCTCTCTCCATAACTCTCTCTCTCTCTCTTTGTGTGTGCGTGCCAGCTCTCAGATGAAATTACATTTTCAAAATTGTGATATTTCTCGAATATCGCAATATATATATCACAGCTCTCAGATGCCCTGCAGAGGGCAGTGAGAGTAACAGTCAAAGCCAGCAGAGAAGCTGTATTTGTGCCAGAGGAAACACACACACACACACACACACACACACACACACACACACACACACACACACACACACACACACTCACACACACACACACACACACACACACACACACACAGTCAGCCAAACTAACTTGCACCATAGAACCATACGAGCAGGAAATACAATAGGCGATACATCGTCACAAACCTGACACCTGCCCGGTGCACAAAGCTGATTTGTGTCCCTAATTTGTCCCACAGCAGAGAGGTGGAGTTTGATATTTGGGAAGAAAGAAAGTCAGCTTGGCTCTTCTTGTCTAGTCTTGATAATACATGAATAGTCACGGGACAAAGGCGCTATTTGACTTGTTGTGCTGTCTGCTTGTAATGCTGATGATACTTGTCATTGTGCACAGAGCAGCAGCTACATTCACAGTCACGATCACAACAACGATCACGTCACAAATCCATCTTGCCACGCTCCAATCTATTGGTTTGAATCTGAACCAGCAGTGGTTCACACCAATCAGCATCCAGAGCTGTGTGGTTCACACCAATCAGCATCCAGTTTTCTATGTTATGAAAAATAAAATATGGAAGAAAGAAAGAAAGAAAGAAAGAAAGAAAGAAAGAAAGAAAGAAAGAAAGAAAGAAAGAATGCAGGTTGAAGGCACGTCAGCAATGGCTTCATTTTTCAGAAGGTTGCCCCTTGGTTTATTCAGAGCCCTGTATATAGAAGAGTCTGTATATAGAAGAGTCTGTATATAGAAGAGTCTGTATATAGAAGAGTCGTGTATATAGAAGAGTCGTTTATATAGAAGAGTCTGTATATAGAAGAGTTGTGTATATAGAAGAGTCGTGTATAAAGAAAGAGCTACCACATTCTGGGAACAGCAAATGGAAATGGAACTGGATATATATATATAATATATATACAGGTTGAAATGAATCACTATTGTGACAGAAAGTAGCAAAGCGGCCATTTATTGAGAGGAAAATGCAACATCATTTCTTGAAAGAAGTGATAGAACTTGACGAAGCCATTGAGAGTCAAAAGGTGCTGAGGTGTACCCGTCGCTCTCCTTCGCAGACTTGCTGAGTGGGAGCGTGGACCGACCGCACTGTTCAACATCATAAAGCCCCAGATGTATCTAGCAGGCCAGATTGATCTATCAGAGGTCCTCTGTTGACATCACATCCACCATGCCGTGTGCTTATGCTGCTAAACGTCTGCTCTCAGCCGAGCGTTCTGCTGAAATAAGCAGCGCCGGGGCTCCTTGGGGTGGGACAGACCTCCTCTGCATCGCGCCCGGATCATCCATAACCATGGAACTGCGGCACTGATAACCCCCCCTCCACCCGCCCCCTTCATCCCCGCGTCAGAGGGAACAGGAGGGGGCGCTCTGGACAAACAACGCGCCTTGCTTTCGGGTAATAGATTGGTTCAATCAGTCGTGCAGAAGCGTGCAGAAGCGTGCAGAAGCGTGCGGCCCCGAGACGATATTCTATTTGATTTTCAAAACTGCCCTTTGATTGCGAGAGGGAATGGCACCTCTGTGACACCGAGAACCCTCCGCACAATTACTCCAGCGCTCCTCGCTGTTCAGGCATTCATTTTGATTTACTGTGTATTTCCTGGGCCTCCTACCTCATTAGTAATGATTAATTACAGAGGAACCTACTTGTGTATTGGGGGGGGGGCAGGGGGGGGGCAGGGGGGGGCGCTCAACTTAACTTTAATTTTTATTTATTTATCCCTTTGTTTCACTGGAACGCGAAATAGAGTCCCACTCGGAGCGCTCTGCGGTCCCGAGGGTCATGTGTCACATTCTCGCCACCGCGGATCGCTGGCGTTGGAAAAATCGATAGGCGAGATTAAAGGCATTGACAAATTTCTCAGGTGTGAAAACAGACACACTCTATTTTCACCTCAAATCATTTTAGCGGCGGCCGGCTTGTCTGAGGTAAGTTGGATTTTTAATTAAACTTTAAAAGTACAAGATCAGCTGAGCTACGGTGGGGGGGGGGGGGGGGGTGGACACAACGTCAGAGACAGTGGGAAATCAAATAAACATGCCTTCCCTCCGTTTACTGGCCAGGTACAGAGAAAGATTGTCCAGGCTTTCCAGCTCTCCCCTGCCCCCCCCCCCCCCCCCCCATCTCTCTTCCAGTGGTCTCTTCCAAATGGAAAGCATGGGTTGTTGGGGGGGGGGGGGGGGGGGCTTGAGAAGAGGAAGTTATCACCAAATTGCCATATCTACAAAGCCCTCTTTAATCTGACACATACAGCCTCACGCCTGCTAAAGCCCTGCAAGGCACTGTGAAGCTCAGCCTCCTGCATGGCTCAGAGAACAACCACCGCCAAGAGAGAGAGAGAGAGAGAGAGAGAGAGAGAGAGAGAGAGAGAGAGAGAGAGAGAGAGAGAGAGAGAGAGAGAGCGGACAGAGAGAGAGAGAGAGAGAGAGAGAGAGAGAGAGAGGGGACAGAGAGAGAGAGAGAGAGAGAGAGAGAGAGAGAGAGAGAGAGAGAGAGAGACGACAGAGAGAGAGAGAGAGAGAGAGAGAGAGAGGGGACAGAGAGAGAGAGAGAGAGAGAGGGGACAGAGAGAGAGAGAGAGGACAGAGAGAGAGGGGACAGAGAGAGAGAGGGGACAGAGAGAGAGAGGGGACAGAGACAGAGAGAGAGGGGACAGAGAGAGAGGGGACAGAGAGAGAGAGAGAGAGAGAGAGAGAGGACAGAGAGAGAGAGAGAGAGAGAGGGGACAGAGAGAGAGAGAGAGAGAGGGGACAGAGAGAGAGAGAGAGAGAGAGAGAGAGGGGACAGAGAGAGAGAGAGAGAGAGAGAGAGAGGGGACAGAGAGAGAGAGAGATAGAGAGAGGGGACAGAGAGAGAGAGAGAGAGAGAGAGAGGGGACAGAGAGAGAGAGGGGGGGGGGTTTATTTGTTCTTGGGAGCAAACATGCGGCCGCTTTATGAAGGCAGTTAAATCGTGGAGGTTAATTGAAAAACAGAGATAAACATGCGTCTGTGTGCAGCAGCAGCAGCAGCAGCAGCGCGGGCGTATAGCTTCAGACTGTGCTACCCTGATAAATATATAAATATAATTGTCTCACAATTTCTTCCACTTAATTTCAGTCCAATTAGAGAAAAAAAGAGCAAGGAACTGTCTTCTGCTGCACATACTGTTCCTCATAGAACAGAACTTTGATGATTGGTGGAGGGAAGGAGGGTGTTTTTACATGACACTGCTACATCAAGTAACACCATGTACCAAAGCCAACTTCCACTGCGTATACCAAAATCCACAGTACCGCAACTCATACAATACACTCTGCTGATGTAACAACATAAGGCTACTAGTTCAAAATGGACGGACACACACACACACACACACACACACACACACACACACACACACACACACACACACACACACACACACGGCAACACTACAGCCCGTTCACACCATATGCTGAAGCAACGCTCAACCTAAGCTCAACCTATACGCTGAACCCACAAGTTTCATTCCTTGCTAACAGGCGAAGCCGTTCACACCAGCCGTGCGCGTGACTTGCTTAACGCACGCTCAAGCAATCGTTCAGGATTCAGTCCTATTTTCCAAGCGTGAAGCGTGAAGCTGCCGGGCAGGAAGTCAATGGGAGGTGTGGGTGGGTTCAAGGCACGCTGAGCGAGACGCTGAGGAAAAGAGAAGGCTTCTTGTGTGACCGGTTAAGCGTCAGCTCAGCTTGAGCCTGCCTCAAGCTTCAGTTCTACTTATGTTGAGCGCCAGCTGTGACCAAAGGCTTAGGCTGTGAAAAAGAAAATGTTTCTCCCTTATTAGTAGTATTATTTAGCGACCTTCCTGACAAGCTAGCAGGACATGGTTGGTTCCAATCGATGCCTTAGGTCTTCTAGTTTCATATGATGAGACCAGAAACTTCACTCTGGCTTTAAAACTGAGCCTATGCTGCAGCCTCTGAAATTACATTTTCAAAATTGTGATATTTCTCGAATATCGCAATATTTACGAAAATCGGCCCAAGTTGGCTACTCCTCAGGGTTCATAAAAACTGTTGTCTGTAAAAAAAAAACTAAAAAAAGGCAATTTTCTGCAACTGAAACAACAGTAGCTTTTTGGTGACTATTTTACAAACCAAGTGGTACAGACCTATTGTGCTGCCCCACAGGTGTGCTCTACCTGCCATTATAATATTTCCAACAGCATTTAAAGGCAGCATCTGCTTACTACTGTAGGGTGACTTCTAGGAGAAATCTACGAGAAATGAGGCAAATATTGGACATTTGGACCCTAATAAGCACAATCATGTGGCTATACTTTATGCTGCACCAGCTGTTAGAAGTCATTTCATGTTGTTTTTTTGTGTGCCCCTTTTTGGAACTCCTTTCGGATGTTTTGCAGAAGGTTATGAAGCTGCGCTAAGCGGCTAACTCGTTTGTTACACTACATGGCCAAAAATATGGATTTTGAAAATGCCTATGGAGTGAAGGGCTATGATAATACTCTGGAAGTATACTGTAGCAGAGGAAAACTCTTTGAAGCGGTATCGTTAGACACAGTGGAAGCAGGGATACGTTTTAGTGCAAGAGCAGCTTTAGCACTCAAAAGCTTCTTAAAAAAAAAAAGGAAATAAAAAAGAGAAAATAGCATCTTAATTTGAGACTTGGTGCTGACTTTGAAGACTCGTGCCTCACGGACACGAGGCGTGCTTAGCATATTAGCATTAGCATATGTTTCCAGCATGCTGGATGAATTTGAGGAGAGATATACATACATTAGAAGTTGTCCCATTAGCACGCGGGCAGAAGGAGCTGATTGATGTGGTCTGTTGGCATCACCTGACAGGGACATTAGTGTTACAGATGGGGACAGGTGACGTTGTCAGGGACATCAGTCTCCAGGTGACGTGAGAGGAGCCGGCTGGAGGGATTCTCAGTGTCACGAGCCTCTCCGCTGGCTTCCAGAGATGACCGTGTCAGAATGAGAGAGAGAAACAAGAGAAATGACAATTCAATCATTATGAATGTGTTAAATGTCTCTCTCGCTCTGGCACAACTCAATTACAGCGAGAAAGCCAACTGATATAAGTTCATTGGGTCCATGCCCAGATGCTGACTGGATTTATCGCATCATGTGAAGCTTATGACTTATTCATGGCCTATTGTACTTTATGATTGCGATCACTTTGGCACTAAATACAGTTGGCACCATGCAGCACAGTAGCCTACTGTACCAAAATCAAGCAAGGCTTTAGACACATTATGCTCCGAAAGGTCAACCTTTCCAGTCATGAAAAAGATACAAATGATGAAAAAGAAAGACAAGTTAATAATTTGATCAGTGTCTGAATGTTTGAGTCTACTGTTGTTAACTATGTGTTTCAGGATACTTGTAGGAATCCTGAGGTAGGAACTCTAAGACAAAAAACTATAGAGTAACCAAAGATTGATATGAGGTAGTAAATCATTTGAAGTAGTACAAAACTGTGACTACAGAAGTCTTTTATTCTATCTGGCTGATACTGGTACAATTAAACACAGAATCTAACCTATCTGGCAGATTTGCTACAATATTAAAATAATGACAACACACAATTAAACATGTTTGTGTGTTTGTAACAAGCTAGCTAATATAGTGTTTCGGATACCATATTGCTATGGCTGTTACATGTAATAGCATGTTCGCTGGTATGTTGATATGTTGATATGTATGTGCTGTGTGCAGTCATCGGTACAGCACGTGCACACTGCGCACAGCGCATGCACCACATGGCAAACGAGGAAGTAAGTTTGGTTATACTCTGTTAGTTCGGTTACTCTTTGTTTAGTTCTCGGTGTGTGGATTCACTACGAAAATGACCGTTTCACATAACTGGATGATTATTTCATCACGTGGTGAGTAGTACACGAGTCACAACATGTACATGTGAGTTTCTGGCGCTGTTGGAATGTGTATTTTGGGCGACTGAACGGCAGTAGGCAAAAGTACCATAACCTGCCATTGTAGCGCTAAGCTAAGTAGCAGTGAGCGCTCTACCGCTGTGTGTACTGCACGCAGAGTGGAGACGAAGCCATGTACATTCTAGTTTTGATATCGGCAATATAATATGGCAAATGGCCTAAACTCTCAAAATGTTGCCGTATTCCTTTGGGTAGGTTATGCATAGGCAACTAAAACAACTTGCTTAAGGTTATTTGGTCATATGTATATATATATATATATATATATATATATATATTTTTTTTTTGGTCATAGGCTATTTGGTTATATTTGGTCATGGATAACTAAAACAACTTGCTTAAGGTTAGGGAAAGGCTTTGGTCGTGGATACGAAAAGCTTTAAGAGTCCTGGAAAAGTAGAAATAACGGTTGAGCTTTCTGGAGATGTCATGGATCTAATTCCCTGAAACATCTGTGAAGGGAGGCACTCGATAACACCGGTGACATACTCTCACTCACACACTCAACCCTGTAACATTTAGATGAGATGGCTGCTGCTGCCTGTCTGATGCTCCTGTAGATTTATGACAGTAGAGGCCGATGTCCTCTATAGTCACCATGTGCGGGTTAGTCCATCATCCTTTTGACACCTGAAGTCAGCTTCTGTATGAATTAGGGCTGGGTATTGGCAAGGACCTCATGATACGATTGTATCACGATACATTGCAATACAATACATATTGCGAAATATTGCAATACTCGACATCATTTACTGAAAATTAAAAAATAGAGCTGAAAATACAACTCGCTGTGTACCACCCAGGTAGTGTCATAATATGTACATCACTTTATATTGATAACTTAGTGGACAAATTGAGTCAAAACTACGGAGTGTTGAGTGTGCTACTGAACGCACTGAAAGAAAAAGTATTCTTATTGTGTCCCTGAACAGATGGCTGTGCAAAAAAATCAATGGTGATATATCACAATATCGTTCTGAAATATCGATACAGTATTGTGGAAAAAATATTGCGATATATTGCCGTATCGATTTGATTGCACAGCCCTAGTATGAATGCTCATGCAGATGCTCACAGGATTGTAAAGCCATCATGTCCTTAAAAGTATCCTGATCCACATACCAGGAACATACTATAGGACAGGGGTTCCCAACCTTTTTTGGCTTGTGACCCGATTTTGACGTCACAAAAATCTAGGGACCCTAGACATTCAAATTCTGGTACACCATCAATAATATCATCAGTGACATCATCAGTGATGTCACAGTATGCTTCTTTTCCCCCTCAGAATTCTGACTTTAATCTGAGAATTCTGAGTTTAATCTCAAAATTCTGACTTTATTTTCAGAGTTCTGACTTTATTCTCAGAATCCTAATTTAAAGTTATAATTTCAAACATTTTCATCTAAAAAATACATCGCCATCGGTGTCACCCAAGAGAACAAAACACGTTCACTTTAAACTCGGAACTAAAAAAAAGAAATCGCAAGTGACCCTAATCATCTTCTCTTCGCTATTTCTAAATTGTGTGTGGTGTACTTTTAACTTTTTTTGGTTTATTTTTTAGAAATGTCAGGTGACCCTATTTGAATTCCAGACGACCCCACTTAGGGTCGCGACCCTAAGGTTGGGGAACCACTGCTATAGGAGATTACTGTTGTGCCAATGATGTGCACCTTTTACCATGCACTTTTTGGGTTTGTGCATTGTTTATAGTTATTAAAGGAACGTTTTACCGATTTTCAACCTTTCCATGTAACAGGCAGGGATGGCATGTCAATAACATCCACAATACTTGCCAGTCGTCTGACAACTGATTTTGTCTGCAGCTACTATAAGAGACAAATTAATTACACACAGGCCCAAAATCACAGAAGTGAACCCCATTTAAAACAGATTAAAGATAAACCCAAATGAATCTGGTTAATGTAGCATGGAGACATTTGGTTTCCGCTGTCCCTCACCAGTCCTCCTGACCACCAACTTTATTTATAATTCAGTTGATCCTCCATCAAGAACTCTCTTGCCTTCCTGACATCAATGATTCATTCTAGTAAAAAGTCTTACTGACTGTAATGTAACATCAGATTCATTTGTCAGAAGCAGATGAAGACTGTATGGCTTAGGATTGGGTTCACTGTGTTTCCCATGCATTATGTAGGCTCTCGATTGATCTGTTATCTGTTGTTGATGCCTGGGAGGAAGTGGCGCAGGCTAATGACGTCAGAGAGACCCAATGTTGTAGAGAGAAGAGCAGCACTGGGCCCCGTTCCAATACCCATACTTCCATACTATTTAGTAGGCAAAAAAAGATAAAGGGAGGCGGTTGATGACGCTCCAACTGTCTGGTGCCCCCCCCCCCCCCAAGTATAAAAGTCAAACTCCGCCCATGCTCACAAAGTCAAAATATAAGTGATGTGATGTATAGTTTTTGAGATATTAAGATAGAGAGTTACAAGATGTTTATTGTCACTCTACAAGAAACACGTGTGAAATTCTTGAGCTGTGTTGTGTTCCGTTACATCTCGTCAGTCATACTGTTATGGTCTTATGGTACGTCAACATCAGAGCATCCTCATCAATATTACAAATCTGTTGTAGAAGGAATCTCCTGCGCTTCAACCCCTCCACAGAGGGAGGTCGGTGCTCTCAGAACAGGACAAAACAATGTAAACAGGTCAATGGGCCACTTCCAAAAGGACTAACCCAATGAGTGAGCTGGAGCACACGAAGTCACTTAAATAAATTTAATAAAGGTACAAAACTGACGTTTCGACGCGCACTGCGTCTTCTTCAGTCAAAAAAACTCTGAAGAAGACGCAGTGCGCGTCGAAACGTCAGTTTTGTACCTTTATTAAATTTATTTAAGTGACTTCGTGTGCTCCAGCTCACTCATTGGGTTAGTCCTTTTGGAAGTGGCCCATTGACCTGTTTACATTACAAATCTGTTGTCGGACTTACATATTGCTGTTGCCCAGGAGTTTGAGTCATTATTGGGTGGTTTTAAGAGAAAGAGAGAGAGAGAGAGAGAACTTTATCCCCAGAGGGTAATTCTGGCATTACAGCAGTAGCAACAATGACAACAACAACATAAGGCATATCAAAAACACACAGAGGTGTCGGTGAGAACTTAGAACATCATATAGAAGAAACAATATTTATTTAGACAGCTACTACAGCGCTCTGCCATTTTTCTGCAACTGTCCACTGTAGAGTATAATATTATATTATATAATACTATGACTATGACTGTACACTGTCAGTACAGCGTTTGTTTGGCACAACTCATACTAGTGAACTGCTGCAGTGCCGCCCGGAAGTGCTTTTTTGTTGTCATGATGTCACGCTCATTCATCCTATAGTCAAGATGTAACATAATAAAATTACCAATTTTAAAGTAATTTTAAAATGTTTAAGCACGTCTAAAGTATGCACATGACATGTGCACCTATGTGCAGTGAATATGCCACTGTCTCTGACTTGTCTTATCACTCTACTGCCTTATTGCTTGTTGTGTCTCTTGTTGTTTTTGCACTCATATGCCCTGTTATATTTGTACTATGTTGTAAACGGAGTTCACAGAACAAGAATTTCACACGTGATACTTGTACTACGGAGTGACAATAAAAATCTTGAATCTTGAATAATAAAACCATGGATGATCGTCCCCAGATAACTAATAGACAAAAAGGCTTGAAAACAGCAAAGCACAAACATCTTAACATCTTAACATGTCTATCTTGATAATAATCATCATCATCATCATCGATAGACTTATATAGCGCTTTTGTTGGACTGATAATGGTTTCTAAAATATCGGGTTGATGCTCTTTATAAAAAAGAAAAGAAATTAAAATAAATCATGTATCGGTCAACCTCTAACATGATATCCATATATCATTATTCTCTGTTTCAAAGGAGATAATAGTGTCCTATATATGGTCTCAATATATGTATATATTATATAAAGATAATAAGAAATATCAGCATCACTATTGGCCCTCCTAAAGCATATTGGTGGAGCCCTGCTGCCCAGAGAAGTGCTGCGGCTTTTCTACTTCTGTTGATTTATTTCCTCAAACACTGAAGCGATAAACTGTCAACACACACACACACACACACACACACACACACACACACACACATTGTATAATACGCAGGGTGAGAAAGAGAGAGAGACGTGGACAAACAGAGAGAGAGACGTGGACAGAGAGAGAGAGAAAGAGAGAGAGAGACGTGGACAGAGAGAAAGAGAGAGACGTGGACAGAGAGAGAGAAAGAGAGAGAGACATGGACAAACAGAGAGAGAGAGGAAAGGGGGTGGGGGGAGGGGGCTGGGTTGGTTGAGCGGCATAGGGGGAAGGGTTGTATGCGAGGATGTGTGTGAGTGAAGGAGAGAGAGAGAGAGAGAGAGGGAGAGAGACAGAGGGAGAGAGAGGGAGAGAGAGAGAGGGAGAGAGAGAGAGAGAGAGAGAGAGAGGGAGAGAGAGAATCAAACGCTGGCTGAGTTGGGCCCAAATATCCAAGGTTAATTTTGTGAGAAAGCTGCAGTGCTCAGATAAGAGCATCCCTGCAAATGAGTTCTGCCTGCCTGGATTACAGCTAAATTTATGCAGCTTTCCTTATCCTTTCACAAGCCCCTCTGAAGTGGCATAATTAACTTGCGCACATAAAATGTGCACATTTTCTGCATGGTGGTAACATTCCTCATTTTACTGCTTTGATTCCCCCCCCCCCACTATTCATAAAGGTACTTTTATTTTTTATGTGTTTTTTTTTGCATTGCCCCAAGTTGAGAGATTTGTCATTGTAACGGCACAGATGAGTCATTTAGTACTTAATCATTATAATTAATCTCTGCTGTCATCATATTCTGCATAGATACAGCAAATATATGATCCCAAAGCATTCACACTCTACAACTACACTACGTACAGTCAAATAAAAACTGTTGTATGAAACAGATTGAGCTATTGACACAGATAGGTTTTATCACATGTATCACAGACCCCCTTAAAGCCCCTGGAAACCCAAATCCACAATATCCTTCTTTATAATTTAGGCCCCTATGTACATAAAAGTACGCATCTAAAAGCATTAAAGAGCGTGGTGCAGGTAAAAAAAAAAAAAAAATACAGATCAAGATCTTAAAAAACAAAATTAAAACATGCCCCCAGGGCAGAAATATGGAGGAAAAGGTGGCATTATAATGCACATGTAAAAAAAAAAAAAAAAACCTGTGACGACACTTTGGCTACTGTACTTACTGTAATAATAATAAGATACAGTCAATGTGTACAGCAGAAAACTTTCCAAAACACCAGACATACAATAATTATCATATTTGTACGATAATTTACCACCAAAACCAATAACATTTTGACCCTCTGGTCCAATAATTCGACACTGCCAGAATGCACCAGAATGCATTTCGGCTGACGGGAGAAGAAGAAAACTCCGCTCCATTTCCCCCCCAAAGGCAACTGTTTACTTTCTGTTTAGTTTATGCTCTATCTATGGTTAATATGGCACTTTATAGTTTCAGTAGTCAAACGTAACTAAGTAGTAAAACTAGTTGACCCCCAATATGTAATCGATTTTTCAAAATAACTCCTATTTGCAAATATAATTTTGGAGAGCCACAGCAAGGCACAGCGGACCGACCATCTCAGCTGGTGTAAACCGGCTGCACACTGGTATCAGGTGGATCACTTTATCATCGAAGACGGACGCAAGTGGCATTCTGGAGCTCAGGAGGAGAGCAGGTGCAGCTGCAGAGTGGAGGTGGAGGTGGAGGTGCAGCTGCAGAGTGGAGGTGGAGGTGCAGCTGCAGCGAGCGGCCTCTAGAAGGACGAACAGACCGGGACAGACTTGAAGTGACGCATCATGACTTTGGGAGTGTCAAAAGAGGAAGGAAAAAGGTCAAATAGCCCCGCCCCCCGCCGCCAGGAAGCAATATTCTCAACTTAATAATTACCTAGATAGGCAGGTCTGTGTTATGATGCGTATCGTTTTTTTAATTATCAATTTATGCAGTCATATATTATTGTCAGTTTTCTATATTTTGTCAATTAGTACCTGGCAGCTCCTCAGGGTGGATTGTTTGTGACGTTTGATCCTCTGGCAATAAAGTGCCACAGGGGGCAGTAGAGTGCCACAGGGGGCAGTAGAGTGCCACAGGGGTGACGACCTGGAAGTTAGCATCGTGCTGTAGAGTGCCACAGGGGGCAGTAGAGTGCCACAGGGGTGACGACCTGGAAGTTAGCATCGTGCTGTAGAGTGCCACAGGGGGCAGTGGAGTGCCACAGGGGTGACGACCTGGAAGTTAGCATCGTGCTGGGTTCCCTCGTCTGGAAGTCAGACAGTGCAGCCAGCAGATTGTTTCATAAATGGAACGTAAACACAAACTGGACCTAATTAAAAAGCCAAAAGTTGTGGAGTGTTATTTTGAATATCATGCATTTAGTAGTCAGTTCCACCTCCTGTGTTTTGACATGATGCTACTTCTGGAGATTCCGTGTGGAATTAGACAGACGACGACACAATATCTGTTACTGTCACTTGGACCACCAGCAGATAAAAGACCACAGCACTATTTATCTTTATGATAAACAAGAATCTTAATTGAATAAGCAAAAACAAATTAGTTGATTGTGAAAGAACGCTAATTGTATTCAAGAGCGAGTCACAGATCAATTTGTTCTGCTTGTGAAATCCCTTTTGATTTTTCAAAAGCATTTGAGGCTAATGTGCTTTGAAGCTTTGACAGAGAAAAGATGCAGTAGAAGCAGTGTGCATTCTGTTCTCTGTGTGCAGAGTCAGTCTATATAGTGATATGTCATCCTTTCTGCATTGTGCTATTATCTGTGTTGTCTGATCTATTTGCTTTGCCCCATCTATTTCACATCATTCATACAGTAGGCTACATCATTTCCCATTAAATAGTTTTTATCTTTTTATTTTTATTATCTCCGCCAGGAGATCATGTTGTCGGCCGCGTTTGTCTGTGCGTCTGTCTGTCTGTGTGTGTGTCTGTCTGTCTGTGTGTCTGTCTGTCTTGTCTGTCTGTGTGTCTGTCTGTCTGTCTGTCTGTCTGTGCGTCCGTCCGTCTGTCCGTCTGTCTGTCTGTCTGTCTGTCTGTCTGTGTGTGTGTGTGTCTGTCTGTCTGTCTGTCTGTCTGTGTGTCTTGTCTGTCTGTGCGTCTGTCTGTCTGTCTGTGTGTGTGTCTGTCTGTCTGTCTGTCTGTCTGTCTGTGTGTCTGTCTGTCTTGTCTGTCTGTGCGTCTGTCTGTCTGTCTGTGTGTCTGTGTGTCTGTCTGTCTGTCTGTCTGTCTGTCTGTCTGTCTGTGCGTCTGTCTGTCTGTCTTGTCTGTGTGTCTGTCTGTCTTGTCTGTCTGTCTGTCTGTCTGTCTGTGTGTGTGTCTGTCTGTCTGTCTGTCTGTGTGTCTGTCTGTCTGTGCGTCTGTCTGTCTGTCTGTCTGTGTGTCTGTCTGTCTGTCTGTCTGTGCGTCTGTCTGTCTGTCTTGTCTGTGTCTGTGTGTCTGTCTGTGTGTCTGTCTGTCTGTCTGTCTGTCTGTGCGTCTGTGTGTCTGTCTGTCTGTCTTGTCTGTGTGTCTGTCTGTCTTGTCTGTCTGTGTGTCTGTCTGTCTGTCTGTCTGTGCGTCTGTCTGTCTGTCTGTCTGCGTGTTCCTCCTGTGTGTACCTCCTCTCCTCTAGCTTGGCCTTCGCATATCTCGAGAACCGTTGTTGGATCGACTTCAAACTTTGGGAGTATGCTAAGGAGTATGTGACGGAGTGCACTGACCTGTTTTCGTGCAATTCGGCATAGTGCCACCTACTGGCAAAAAAACAAACATGTTTATCTCAACAACTTATCTCAACAACCGTTTGTCCCATCGACTTCAAATTTGGGGAGTGCGCTGATGGGAACTCAACACAGTGCAGTGCCGAATTTCGTGCAATTCAGCACTGGGAGCAATGATGTGCGAGCCGCGACGCGAAGAGGTCCTGTGGGTGGAGAACCCATTCTGAGTTGCGGGGGGTTGCCCCACGACAGCAGGTCCACGCCCAGGTTGAGGTAGCCCCGAATGTGTGCCGGCGAAAAGTGAGAGCAGGTGGAAACGGGCCCAATGGTGGATGACCGTAGCCAGCTGGTCCAGGGCCAGTGACCGGACACCGCCCTGCCGGTTGATGTACACCACTGTCGCGGTGTTGTCCGAACGTATCAGTACATGGTGGCCCATTATCTGATGCCGGAAGTGCCAGAGAGCCAGGCGAGCCACCTCCAGCTCTAGTACGTTTATGTGGTGAAGCTGCGAGAGGAGCTCCTAGGCTCTGGAACAGCCTCCTCCTCCGTATTAGATCAGCCCAGAGCCTCGAGGCGTTTCAATCCCTGCTCAAAACACACCTTCTCTCCCTGCCCTTCCACCTGAGTTGAGCCTGCCTCTTGACAACCTACTTCGTCACTTTGTTTTTATGACTTGTATTTGCTGCATTGGTCTGTAGCAGTGTATTCTGTACTTGTCGTTTTCTTCTATATTTTAGTGTTTTATCTGTGAAGCACTTTGGTCGTTGTAAATGTGCTCTATAAATAAAGTTGACTTGACTTGACTTGTAAAAGAGATTTAGTATCTCAATTGTTTTATCTGGTTAAATAAAGGTTAAATAAAACAAATCAAAAGAATAGTGGCAGCATTTCATACCGTCCAGGTGGGAACTGCTGCAGGGAAGAGCGAGGCCAGCACTGATGACCAAGAAGCAGGGGCTTCACCCATCACTGCCAGGTAGAACATGGCACTGGAGTCAGAGAAGAGGAGAGAGAACATCATCATATTACATTGAATTTGTGCTATATGAAGTAAATGTTTCCCTATTTAAAATGGGTACTGATACAATGCTGCACTGGAGTCAGAAGAGGAGAGAGAGAGGAAGCCGCATACACACAACTTTCAAGTTGCCTGTCCCTCTCGTCTTGGGATGGCGATGGAGGTCACAGAGCCGGATGAAGATGGTCTCAATCACACAGCAGCAATCTGGCCACTGGGGAAGCGGGGCAGTAGTTGTGAGTGCCTCTTCACACTCTCCACCCCTGGAGTGAACTTCTTTCTCTTTAGCTGAACCTCCCCATGCCCAGCCTGGGAGGAGACAGAAGCTTGGCTGGACACAGTATCTTCCTCTAAGCCCTCGTCGTCTTCTTCCTCACCGTCATCCACATCCCTCTGAGTCAGGGTTCATGTTCAGGGGCTCCAGGCTGACTCAGCAGGTAGTCAACACCAAGCAGCTCTCCTATGAAAAAGGAACACAGACAGACAGACAGACAGACAGACAGGACAGACAGACAGACAGACAGACAGACAGGACAGACAGACAGACAGACAGTCAGACAGACAGACAGACAGACAGACAGTCAGACAGACAGACAGACAGACAGACAGACAGACAGGCAGGCAGACAGACAGACAGACAGACAGACAGACAGACAGAGGTGTTATTAGTTCTATTTAAAGCATTCTAGATCATGGCTGACCAATTTGGGGCCGGGGGGCCAAACTTGGACCACGCTCAGTTTGTTTTGGCCCTCCATGGTTTTGAAAGGGGAAAAAAACATGGCCAATATTACTTACTGTCTTGCAGAGAGTGTGGTGGGCTCATTTTTAAAGCTAGCTTGATGATACTTTCACCATATGAAACTAGAAGACCTATTTTAGATTTAGAATGTAGATTTTTATTTTATTTTATTAATTCATGCTTGCAGTGGTACCAAAAGGCCCACTGAAAAACTGCAGAATTGTACAGTCATGTAAAACAATTGTAAACAAGACAATTACAGAAAAATAAGTAAGCAAGGCAATCAGTCAGTATAGCAAGCAATACATGAGGGCTCTATCCAGTGTAGCAAGAGGCAGGTATCAAAATAAGAACACGCTGCTCCAAAGTAAAAAAAAATACACTTTTTTCCTTTTTTTTTTAAATTGATTGTCTATCAAATAAAAAGTTAATGTAATTTCAGATAACTTCCACATTTATTTTTGGCCCACGGCCCATCCATCCAGATTACTGTTGGCCCTTAATAGGAAAGAATTTGGGCACCTCTGTTCTCGATTGTTTAATTTTAAATATGAGTTGTATAGATCATGTTATGAGTGTATGTTTTGCTTTGGCCATGGGAATGATACAAATGAAGCCTTGTTGAACTTAAGTTAGAACACTGAAAACACACAAACCAAAAGTCTATGCTGCCAATATCAATTAGACATACCAGTATATTTGGCAGGTGGCTTGAAGGTTGGCCCAAATGCCCGGCCGGCCAAACACCTTCAGGCTGATGGTGTTGACACAGTGGGCCACATCTAAGGAGTAGGTGAGGGATGATGGCTTGCTGGTCACAGTGGGGTCCCTGATCCTCTGACTGGTTGAAGGCTCAGGACTGACTCTGCCTCGTCTCACTGGCCAGCCTCCTCTCCCTTCCGTCCGAGGAGTCTGGCGGCTGGCGCCACGGAAACAGGCAACAGGGATAAACCCTCCCCTGCTCTACTCTGCTCTCCCATTGGAGCGACTGTTTCGGTCACAGACTGCAGATAGAGAACGAGAGAGAGAGAGAGAGAGACACAGACACACACACAGACTGGTAAGGTGAGAGAGACAGGTCAGGAGACAGAGTGACATGTAATTTTAATATCATGTAGCTTTAATATGTCACTGTAAATATTAGCTTTAGTGAAATAATTTGCAGAGGTGCAGTGCAGCCTATATTATCTTTGAGTTAAACTGAATATAGTCATTTAAAAAGCCTCCTAGATAGCAATCAGTCCTCTTAAATATCCTCTTGAATATCACTGATCTGTTTAACAGGACACAGTGGAGGCAGGAGTCTGATCTGTCTCCTCTAATCACCTGAAATCAACCTGAACTCTGCTGCTCTGTCTGACAGAGCAGCAGAGTTCAGGTGACTCAATATAAAAGCCTCCTTTATATAAGACTAAACTAAAGTGTCTTCCTGGTTTGGCTAAATATGTTTATGCAATAAAAGTGATGCTCTTATCGTTCCATCTGCTGCACAGTGTTGATGATGAAGCTATGCCAGAGACATTCACAGCACACTGCCTTCAGACACTGTTCTTTTACAAACTGAGCTAGCTGGACCCAAACTAATCTGATAGAAAACTGGTCACTCTGCAAATTTCTGATGAACGTTACTTGTAGCCTATGTTTGCTAACGTTAGCTCTGCATCATTAGAGCAAACATAGGCTACAAGTAACGTTAATCAGAACGTTAATCAGAAATTTCCAGAGTGACAAGTTTTATATCAGATTAGGGTTAGCTAGTGACATAAGTAAGGTTTCATTATGCTTGTTCGGGACATCTACGTTAACGTTCTAGCTAGCTAACGTTAGCAACCATCAGAAATTTCCAGAGTGACAGATTAGCATCAGCTAGTGACATAACACAAGTAACGTTTCATTATGCTTGTTTGGGAGAAATACATATCCGACGTAGATGTCACAGATGTATGACTTAACCCCGGCTAAGTGTAGTGTGAAAAGCCCTATAGAAAAGGAGCGGGAATGGAACCCACAACCTTCTTGGCCGTGAGGCCACAGTGATAAGGGTACGTCGTCTTTCTTTTTCCTTGCCGATACAAGCTGCAGTGTGATCCTCAAGCAGCGAGATCAGATAGCTGCAATCAAGATCACAGAGAGATGCCTCAAAGACACACGGCAGAGATCAGTGTGCGCACTGATGACGTGATATATGTATTCCTCAAAGACACTCTGCACAGATCTTAATCAGTGCACACTGATGACGTTATATATTTATTTTGCAAATATTCAAATTGCTCTTGAATCAAGGAGCACTTGGCAACTTATGTAATCAGCACAATGTGTCTGTAACCTCCAGAAATTAGCCTGGGCTAATTATCGGCTAAAAGCTTGAATTTGTTTTGCAACACTTCCAGGGCTGTGTGCATACTAAATGGACAGATCCAGGGCTGTGTGCATACTAAATGGACTGGCTCACCAGAGACTCCTTTGCTCCCTCTCTCTTTTTCTGCATTGTTGTGGAGGAGGATGAGGCTCCCTATGGACCTTTCTATCACATACCTACAAGCACTTCGCTCCGACCAGCCACAAAATACTGCAACAGCTTGTAGGTAATTGATCAGGCAAGTGAACTGTAAAATATTCATTTTCTACTTCAACAGGCAGATAAATCTCTGGGGAGGGTTTGAGGAGGACGCCGGTGGAAATATTGCTTATGCACCGCGAGGTGGGAGCTGCAGCAGCACGATGGCGAGGGGCAGATAAGGAGGGGCGGGCGCGCGGGCCGGGTGTAGGTGCCAGGGATGGCCGCTCATGCAATTCCCTGCTTGGCTTTAGACCAAGAAGCCAAATCCCCCCCTACAGCCCCCTCTACAGCCCTGGAGCTCAGGCTGCAGAGCTGAGGGGAGCGGGCGGCAACCTTCATGACTGGGAGGCTAAAGACCTGATTTCCCCAGTCCCCAGAAAAAACACATGCACACACACACACACACATGCACGTGTGCACATGCACAGACACACACACACACACACACACACACACACACAGACACACGCACACAGACACACACTCACATGCACACAGCACAGACACACACGCACGCACGCACACACACACGCGCGCGCGCACACATAGCCTCTTCAATTCACCAATGTGTGTGATTGACACTTAAGCATAGGAGAAAAACCAACATGTCCTCATACCGAAAGGACAGAATAATTCAATTGGTAAATCACTTGGTAGTTTCTGGAGGGGGTTTCCGGGGGATCAGACCAAGTGTTCAAAGTGGCAGGGGTGTTTAATTGTTGGTTTGTCGAAACAATGGTTGAAATGTTATTTAATATATTTGAGTGGAAATGGAAATGTCTAATGACCTAATTGTTCTTGTTTATGAACCAGGTAGCTAATGTTATGAGATAATTAATTACCGAATACTAATTATATCTCTTAGCAGGAGCCAGCTACAGCAGGCTAAAGCAGCAATGCCTAAATAGTAGGGGTGTCACAATATATCGTCCCACGAAATTTCGCGATAGTAAAACGTCACGATATGTATCGTTGAGATGAAATCTCATATCGTGAAAAAAATTTTTTTTTTTTTTTTTTTTTTTTCAAAAGTAGACAAAGAAACGTCTTTGTTTGTTGAAGTTCAATGTGTGGAAAGTAGTTCAGTTGAACAAGTCTCTGAAGAGACACATGAGAAGTTATACAGGAGAGAAACCATTCAATTGAGTTTCTGGCAAAACTGTTTACTTGACAGGAAAAACTGAAGATGCATAAAAAATAGACTAAGAAAAGTCTTGTTGTTTGAGTTTGAAGAAAAACTGAAGATGCATAATGAGAATTTATACTGCTGAGAAACCTTTTAGTTCAAAGTAAATCTAAGTGACGGTGTAACTCATTCTATTTCAAGATAAGCCTTATCTCCAATCTCATGTTTTTTCTAGTTGTTATTGTAATAACAATTTCCCACAACAGCATGTTTTGTATTTGTGCATTTCAAATAAAATACTACTTTTCCAGTCATATATTGTCATTATTCAAGTTTAAAAAAATATTGTTAAAATCGTATCGTATCGTATCGTTATCGTGAACCCAGTATCGTGATACGTATCGTATCGTGAACTGAGTGTATCGTGACACCCCTACTAAATAGTTCAGATTTGATTCATAATTATCCTTTTTTGCCTTGTATATTTCCTTCATTTTGTCAAGTTGTATTTTTCTTTCCTATTTTCTTCAATTGGCCAAATTTATGTCTGTACTGTATATTCAAGAAAAAATAGCTATGGGATCGGAAAAATATCGGTATCGGCAGATATCCAAATCCAGGTATCGGAATCGGTTCAGAAGTGAAAAAAGTGGATCGGTCATCCCTACTTATGACTGCATAGTATCTTAATTACTCAAAATATAAGGCGACTAAAATTGGGCAACCATATTTTTATTCGGGCAACCAAAAGCTCCTGCCAGGTTGCCCCTCCGGCAACCACTTTTAAAAGTTAACGTGGAGCCCTGACTAGGGTTTAGCTGCATATCCTGGTTTGAAACCCAGGAGGACAGCTCGTCCATGACAGATTGCAGGGAGGAGGGCTGAGTGAAGTGGCACTGTTCTGCGATGGTCATATCATCCACATACTTCCACCCGGCTACATGGGAGCCCTAACCTTGGGTAAGGTTAGGGTTAGGGTTAAAAACGGAACACGTTGGGAAGCGAACCGTGTCTCTCATGACGGAACTCACAGTTCGCTATTTTAATATCAGACTGTCATTACGTTAAAGCCCACCGGAGGTCGCCGCCTCTGGCATGTGCACTTACTCACAACCGCAAGAGGATGCATTCTTAAACACCGGTCGTTTTAACCACCTGAAAATCGACCAATGTTGTCGTTTTCCTTGTGAGGATGGCCTGGAGAAGCTCCACGGCAGCTTTGTAAAGAGCTACCCCCCCCCTTTGTTTCTATGTCAATGGAACATATCAATGAAACAGATGAGATAAGATCCATATCAATCAGAAAATCCATATTGGGAAAAGGTTGAAAGTGGCGAAGGTGAAAGGTGATTTAAAAAGTGTATTTTGTGAGAAGTGGCTTGACGCCGCCTGCAGCTCTATTTACTCATTTGATTGATTAAGAGCAAAGGTGTCTCAAATGTGACGTGAGGCTTGTGTGCATTCTGATTGGTTGACCTTAAACTGCATCTGTCGGCATGGAGCTCAGCTCAGCTCAACTTCACTATTCCCGCACGCACTCACACTCACGCACCCACACACACACACTCACTCACGCACCCACACACACACAGACACGCACGCACACATACACACACACATACCCACTCACGCACCCACACCCACGCACACGAACACACACACACAATTTGTGGAAAATAGTCTCACTCCATTTCTGCACCCTATATTTCATATTTAGATGAGACCCTTCAAACATTGTCATATCACATATATACCTGTATCATATATCCTCCATCTGCTCGGATTTAGTTCCAGGCCAGCAAACAGACGTTGACTGACCGTTGAACATCGAATCAAGACATACGTCCCACCATGGTTCAGAAATTATTCCAAAATGGACGTCTAAGTTGTGCCGACGTTAGCTGGACGTCTTCCTGAGCGACCCCGCAGTGTGGAAATATGTTCTTATATTATGTTCTGCAAGGACCCGTGAGGTTCCCACACCTCACTTTGAGAAGCACTGCCTCAGACGACCCCGCTTTCTATCATATTAATCCATAGCGTCTCAATAGCCTTTTCTCATAACTGGTGTTACTGGAAGTCTGGGACTGGGTGGTCCGCCATGTGTTCGGACACAGGACAGGGTGGTCCACCATGTGTTCAGACACAGGACAGGGTGGTCCGCCATGTGTTCAGACACATTCAACTTTTATTGCTTTGGTAAACATTTTATAGGCTGCTAAATGTGGAAGAAATACCCAACTCACAACACTAGATCAGTGTGTTTGTAATTAAGTAGTTAGAAATCAAAGCAATATGTGGAATGATTAATATTTAATAACATGGAGTTTTTATGAGTTGGTTAATTGAATGCCTTATCTTTATTATGCAGATGCTTCATAAATATGAAATATCACACATTACAGATAGCTGCTCTTGAAAACCGCACTGAAGCATTTAGAAATATAATTAAGCTTAGGGAAAATAAAGCTGGGATTTTTTTCGTCTTTGCATTTTTTTCCCCTCTTAGAAAGCTTTATCTAAAATGAACCTACCTCAACAAAATAACAAATAGCTGGTGGGCAGAGTACTTGGATTGAATTAAACTTTGCAACCCGCCTCCCCTTGCTAACTCATTTGAGTTGTACGCTATTTCTTCCCCCCTTCAAAAAAAATTACTTTGTCTTTTTAATATTTAACGATCAATGTAAGCTCTGTGAGAGGGTTGATTAATCTTGGGATTACCTCTCTGAGCTCAGCCATTGAATATTTCAATATAAAATGTAATCTTCTCATTGTTTGCTGCCCTCTGGTCAGAGCAGCACGCGGGATTTGAATAGTCCAACGCTGATCGTCGGCAGTGGATTACAAGAAGCCAAGCAAGAGTATTAAAAGTCGAGGCCGTTTGAATTGTATGTTAACATGAAGATACCTGGATGATCTGTCTGTAGACGCACATGAAGACACCTTGATGATCTGTCTGTAGACGCACATGAAGATACCTTGATGTCTGTAGACGCACATGAAGATACCTGGATGATCTGTCTGTAGTCTGTATTTTGCTTGTGAGGACGGGCTGTAATATGAACAACAGAAGGTTGTTTTAAATCACAGTGAGAGACAGTGCAGTAAAGCAGAAGGTTGTTTTAAATCACAGTGAGAGACAGTGCAGTAAAGCAGAAGGTTGTTGTAAATCACAGTGAGACAGTGCAGTAAAGCAGAAGGTTGTTTTAAATCAGAGTGAGAGACAGTGCAGTAAAGCAGAACGTTGTTGTAAATCAGAGTGAGAGACAGTGCAGTAAAGCAGAAGGTTGTTGTAAATCAGAGTGAGAGACAGTGCAGTAAAGCAGAAGGTTGTTTTAAATCAGAGTGAGAGACAGTGCAGTAAAGCAGAAGGTTGTTTTAAATCAGAGAGACAGTGCAGTAAAGCAGAATGTTGTTGTAAATCAGAGTGAGAGACAGTGCAGTAAAGCAGAACGTTGTTGTAAATCAGAGTGAGAGACAGTGCAGTAAAGCAGAAGGTTGTTTTAAATCAGAGTGAGAGACAGTGCAGTAAAGCAGAACGTTGTTGTAAATCAGAGTGAGAGACAGTGCAGTAAAGCAGAAGGTTGTTGTAAATCAGAGTGAGAGACAGTGCAGTAAAGCAGAAGGTTGTTTTAAATCAGAGTGAGAGACAGTGCAGTAAAGCAGAAGGTTGTTTTAAATCAGAGAGACAGTGCAGTAAAGCAGAATGTTGTTGTAAATCAGAGTGAGAGACAGTGCAGTAAAGCAGAAGGTTGTTTTAAATCAGAGTGAGAGACAGTGCAGTAAAGCAGAAGGTTGTTTTAAATCAGAGTGAGAGACAGTGCAGTAAAGCAGAACGTTGTTGTAAATCAGAGTGAGACAGTGCAGTAAAGCAGAAGGTTGTTTTAAATCAGAGTGAGAGACAGTGCAGTAAAGCAGAAGGTTGTTGTAAATCAGAGTGAGAGACAGTGCAGTAAAGCAGAAGGTTGTTGTAAATCAGAGTGAGAGACAGTGCAGTAAAGCAGAAGGTTGTTGTAAATCAGAGTGAGAGACAGTGCAGTAAAGCAGAAGGTTGTTGTAAATCACAGTGAGACAGTGCAGTAAAGCAGAAGGTTGTTTTAAATCAGAGTGAGAGACAGTGCAGTAAAGCAGAAGGTTGTTGTAAATCACAGTGAGAGACAGTGCAGTAAAGCAGAAGGTTGTTTTAAATCACAGTGAGAGACAGTGCAGTAAAGCAGAACGTTGTTTTAAATCAGAGTGAGAGACAGTGCAGTAAAGCAGAAGGTTGTTGTAAATCACAGTGAGATACAGTGCAGTAAAGCAGAAGGTTGTTTTAAATCAGAGTGAGAGACAGTGCAGTAAAGCAGAAGGTTGTTTTAAATCAGAGTGAGAGACAGTGCAGTAAAGCAGAAGGTTGTTTTAAATCACAGTGAGAGACAGTGCAGTAAAGCAGAAGGTTGTTGTAAATCAGAGTGAGAGACAGTGCAGTAAAGCAGAACGTTGTTGTAAATCACAGTGAGAGACAGTGCAGTAAAGCAGAAGGTTGTTTTAAATCACAGTGAGAGACAGTGCAGTAAAGCAGAAGGTTGTTTTAAATCACAGTGAGAGACAGTGCAGTAAAGCAGAAGGTTGTTTTAAATCAGAGTGAGAGACAGTGCAGTAAAGCAGAAGGTTGTTTTAAATCACAGTGAGAGACAGTGCAGTAAAGCAGAAGGTTGTTTTAAATCAGAGTGAGAGACAGTGCAGTAAAGCAGAAGGTTGTTTTAAATCAGAGTGAGAGACAGTGCAGTAAAGCAGAAGGTTGTTTTAAATCACAGTGAGAGACAGTGCAGTAAAGCAGAAGGTTGTTTTAAATCAGAGTGAGAGACAGTGCAGTAAAGCAGAAGGTTGTTTTAAATCACAGTGAGAGACAGTGCAGTAAAGCAGAAGGTTGTTTTAAATCACAGTGAGAGACAGTGCAGTAAAGCAGAAGGTTGTTTTAAATCAGAGTGAGAGACAGTGCAGTAAAGGACCACTGGGCGACAGGCCCATAGCTAATGTTGTCATGAAGTGTCTTTAGGCTTCTCCTGGGCAGTCAGCCATATTTCCTTGGGTTGTGGCAATCTCCTTTGCCACAGCTCCTGCAGGCTCCTGAATGTCAAGCCAAGATGCACCTCCTGCGGGGAGGAGGAGGTGGTCCTCCCACTCACTACGGCCCTCCGGCCGCAGTACAGTGAGTGGCCTGTAGTGGGCTTCTGACCGTGGCCTCGCTCATGTTTGGAGGCTGCATGTCTGGAGCTCGCTCAGATAGCAGAGGGTGGCGGATCAAAGGGGGGGAAACCCTGGGATTATCTATGACGGAGTGATACAAGTCACTCCTTTGTGGTTCACCACAGAGGAGTGATACAAGTCACTCCTTTGTGGTTCACCACAGATGAGTGATACAAGTCACTCTTCTGTGGTGAACCACAGAGGAGTGATACAAGTCACTCCTCTGTGGTGAACCACAGTTATTGTCTAAAGCCTCATAGTGTGTCAGAGTCCAAAACGTTTTCCCATTCATCCAGAACAGTTCACACTAAATAATGAATATAGGTGTTCAATCATTTCTTGCTTCATGGTACAGAAGCTACCGATTACTTTTGCATTTATGAACTCTTAAGTGACATTAATGACATTGATGAAGGATTTTGCACGAGACTTCTTACATTTGACAATTGTAATGGCAGCTTTGATCCAAGCATGCTGCTGTTTTACAGCATTTGATCATATTTACATTGTTAAATGTGATTAAAGGCTCTTTCTCCCCATTGCTCACTTTGATATAATAAGGAGGATAATGTATAATAAATCACCAAAATTATGGAAAAAAGTTATTTTCACTTTTTGCTGCCAGGCCAGTGAAAATACAAGGGGCCACTAAAACTCTGATGTACTGGTTCAGTTGGTTCAGTTGGCCACTGTTTTTTAATGTTATTTTTTAGGCTACTCAGTGTTTTAAAAGCCCTCTCAGTAGAGTTCGATGATGACCTCTCTCTCCTCCTGGAACAGTGACACCCCGTCATCCCACCCTGTTTCCCTCCTCCTCCTCCTCGCCATAAGCTGTCCCTTACCTTCTCCAGAGGGTCCTTACCTTCTCCAGAGGGTCCTTACCTTCCCCAGAGGGTCCTTACCTTCCCCAGAGGGTCCTTACCTTCTCCAGAGGGTCCTTACCTTCCCCAGAGGGTCCTTACCTTCTCCAGAGGGTCCTTACCTTCCCCAGAGGGTCCTTACCTTCTCCAGAGGGTCCTTACCTTCCCCAGAGGGTCCTTACCTTCCCCAGAGGGTCCTTACCTTCTCCAGAGGGTCATTACCTTCCCCAGAGGGTCCTTACCTTCCCCAGAGGGTCCTTACCTTCTCCAGAGGGTCATTACCTTCCCCAGAGGGTCCTTACCTTCTCCAGAGGGTCCTTACCTTCTCCAGAGGGTCCTTGCCTTCTCCAGAGGGTCCTTACCTTCTCCAGAGGGTCCTTACCTTCTCCAGAGGGTCCTTACCTTCTCCAGAGGGTCCTTACCTTCTCCAGAGGGTCCTTACCTTCTCCAGAGGGTCCTTACCTTCCCCAGAGGGTCCTTACCTTCTCCAGAGGGTCCTTACCTTCCCCAGAGGGTCCTTACCTTCTCCAGAGGGTCCTTACCTTCCCCAGAGGGTCCTTACCTTCTCCAGAGGGTCCTTACCTTCCCCAGAGGGTCCTTACCTTCCCCAGAGGGTCCTTACCTTCTCCAGAGGGTCATTACCTTCCCCAGAGGGTCCTTACCTTCCCCAGAGGGTCCTTACTTACCTTCCCCAGAGGGTCCTTACCTTCCCCAGAGGGTCCTTACCTTCTCCAGAGGGTCCTTACCTTCCCCAGAGGGTCCCGTACCTTCTCCAGAGGGTCCTTACCTTCTCCAGAGGGTCCCTTACCTTCCCCAGAGGGTCCTTACCTTCCCCAGAGGGTCCTTACCTTCCCCAGAGGGTCCTTACCTTCCCCAGAGGGTCCTTGCCTTCTCCAGAGGGTCCTTACCTTCCCCAGAGGGTCCTTGCCTTCTCCAGAGGGTCCTTACCTTCTCCAGAGGGTCCTTGCCTTCTCCAGAGGGTCCTTACCTTCCCCAGAGGGTCCCTTACCTTCTCCAGAGGGTCCTTACCTTCCCCAGAGGGTCTGCTCCGCTATAATGCGACATGATGGCAAACATGAACCTGGAATTAAATCTAAAAGGTAAGATGGTGACAGGGATTTTGTGGCTGTCACAGAAGCTTACAGGCGGGCGCGGTGCATTTTATTTTATTTTATGGGGCGGGGGGAGGGGGGGGAGGGGGGTTGTAGGGTTGGGTGCGGAGGAGGAGGGGGAGGAGGAGGGGGGAGAGAAAGAAATGTAATTAACCTCGTCTGTGGGGGAAATTCTATTACAAGCTCCTATTCTGCCATGCAAAGTGTGGTGCGGGGAGATGTCACAGGCCGTCGAGCAGAAAGCCGGGCCTGTCTGCATTTTAAACCAAACTTCCAATTTCCTCCCCCCTATCTTTCTTCATTCTCACTGAAGCTGGAAATTGAGTACGGCACACTTATGTGGAGAGGGAGGGCGGGGAATAAAAGGTAAGCCGCATTTCACGAGTTTAACGAGTTATTTATTCGATCTAAATTAGCCGTATGTTGGTGCCGTCAGAAAGGGTTGATACAGTATATGGCTGTTTGTTCTTTCTTTTCAGAGCCCCCCCCCCCAATATAATATATAATTCAGCCTCTGATTGACTGAACACGTCCACCATTACGTCCCTTTCAGCCGCAGAAATTAGCACCTGTGTGTTTAGCATTGTTCTGCTAAGTGCCTTTTACTTTCACGTCTTTCAGCGTTAGAAGGGAAGCTGGAGGGAGTCGCCACGGAAACGGGATTTGGTTGGCGGAGGGGGGGGGGGGGTTAATGGCCTCAAGTAAATTGCAGACCACACGAGAGCCTGCTTTGGTTCTGCTTCCCTGGAGCTTTGACTGACGGCTCCACTGTAGCAGCCGTGTGGTTTCTCTGCCAGAGAGACCACACGGCTGCTTTGGCTCGAGGTGTGTGGAGACTATCTGTGACAAAAGCAGCCCTTTGTGCTGCGCTGCCTGGCACTTGCCTTTGTGCTGCGCTGCCTGGCACTTCCCGGGACAGATGTACCATTCACCTCCCAAATTCACCAGCCATGCCTCAAGCAGAGCAACTAGGGATGTATAGCGAAAGGTTAAAAAAAACTTGCCTAAAACCCAGTTTAACCACATTTTTCTGCGCGGGGATTGAGTTGACCACCTTTGTAGGCTGACATAAATCTAACCGATTGTTGCTTATAATGGTAACCGCCAACTGGATTCTTGTCGTATGAAATGTGTTATGAAGGGATGGGACGAAAGATCTAAAGTCAATAATATCGAGAAAGCAAAAATTCCTATCGTGGGGCAGAAGATGATGAGAAGAATGAATCGCGATATCAGATCCATCTTATTCTTAAGTAATCACAAATGAAACGGCTTGCTCATCACAATTTCACAAACGCTCCATTGTTATTTTATTGTTTGTATTTTGGAATGGAATTTCTAAACCTGCAATAAGCGATATCAGACCTTAGAACCAATCCTGAAACAAATGTGTGCTGTGGAGATATTGGGACATAATGATATAAACCAATATCCACACAGCAGCTGTGGAGCTGTTTTCTTTTCTAAAGCTTGTTGTCAAAATCCACACTGGAACAAAGCTCCTGCGCTCCATTCAACAGATTTAGATGGGTTTTTTTAAACGAGTTTGGCTCCTTCGTCGTTGTTTAAAAGCAGCTTCTCTCCCTCCCATTCCTGACTAATGCTGTCATAATATTGGACGCGATGAAGCAGATGAGTAAACGTAAAGTTCTTACACCCGGTGTACACCACATGCGTTACGGCTGCGTTGCGGATCCGGTAAAACTGCCGGATCAGACTCTCGCCCATGTTAATTGATGGGCGGTACATGCGGTACGGGAAGATTACACACCTGTTCTATTTTTGTTGGATCCCGCATACGTCTGACAGATGACATGAGTGTGGGTCTGTTTGCAGCCGTACCGCATCTGTTCCGGAGCTGGTGGACATTTAGCCTTGGAACTCACCGGTAGCGAGCACACTGAAAAACAGATAAAAACTCACTCAGGTGCAAGGCAAGGCAAGGCGTTCAGAAGTGAGAGAAAAGTCAGCACACTTAATGTCACGTCACAGGTTTTAATCATTCTGACGTTTCAGCCAACAGCCGCCACTAAAGCCTTTCTGAGTTTGGCTAGTTGGAGGTTCTTGATATAGGCTAGAGCCTTATTTTGAAGTACTTCCGTCTTGCGTCTTAATATAATTGCCTGATGTAGCCTTTTATGACATGTGTTAATTGCAAATATGTTTTTCTAACAATGTTGCTCTACAGCTACATCCTTGCTTCTACAGTTGGTGCATATTGTGTCGTTGCAGCTAGCGGGTGTAGTTCTATTTTCTTTCACCTGTACTACACCTGCTAGCTGCTGCTAGTGTTACAGGTGCCCGGGTTGGGCACCGGGGTAACAGTAAAAGTGATCTGTATTAAACAGTAGAAAGGAGGAGAGACAGGAAACGTTATGTATCGTTTCTTCAGACAGGCTTTTCCTCTGTTTTATTAAACAGCATGTTTTCATTTAACTCTGGTTTTCTCTTATTTATTTTCTTCAAAAATCATCTGCAGACACGGCCGGTTGTGTCTGTAGGAACTTCTGACCAAGCAGCTGGGAATTGAACCCGGGTCTCTGCGGGTGGTAGGCAAGCACTTTTACCGGCGACGAATGGTTCTCGAGATAAACCAGTTTTTGTGTCTTAAACAACCATACAATACAAAATTCCATATTCACACATTTCCATATATTCATATTCACATATTTATATGCTCAAGATTCAGTCATCTGAATTAGTAATCTCTAGTTAGTATGAATCTACAATGAATCACTACTAAAAGTGCATCAGTTTCACCCAAGAGCTGGTGTAAGGTCACTGTGGTACTGTAACCCACATTTAGCAATTACTCTGTTTAGGCATAGAAGTGATCAAACATATCTGATGTATTAATTGAAACAGCCTACCGGTACAAAACTACTAAATAGCAAAATGAACATTAAATTATCACCTTTAAACCTTACATTTCCCAAGTGCATGTAGAACTCAAACTTAACAATTTGGTCAAAATAAAAGGTGTCAAGGAGTCTTCAAATTTAGTATTTCCTTAAAATAAAGTGTCAGAGAGCTGTAGTGTTTTTTCGATTTTCTAAGTAGGCTACTTTAAATCACATCGCTTCATAGGCCCACACCATGACTGACATATTTGTGTACACTACACCCCTGTATATACTGTCATGAAATGGGCCATTTCCACTGTGCCATTTAGGAGAAATTGATAGTCAAAGTCTCAATTCTGACATTGAAAATGTTGTTTTTTCGATTTTCTAAGTAGGCTTTAAATCACATAGCTTCATAGGCCCAGACCATGACTGATTGTATCACGGCCCACGCGCACGCAAAGACCATGGCGAAGACCAGTGCGACCGGTGAGCCGGAACAACTGGCGACCATATAACTGGCGACCGTCAGCCAATTGCGTCTGTGGTTTCCACAGCTACGCCAGCTGTTGAAAGGACGCAACAGAATACGTAGCTGTCCTTGTGAATGCCTCCGTTTCGTTCCCCAAATAACATCAAAACATACCTGTCTGACTGAGTTGTCTCATGAGACCTGAGGAACCGTGTCACGCAGGCTAAACACTCAGTCGCATTCTGAACTGACGATGTTTTGTTGTTGAAAACAGGAAGAGCACGCACTCAGCACAGGTTGGCCACGCCCACAGATCATCCTGCGACCAACACAGTTACAATGGAAGATTATGCTTTTAATATTTGCTTTAATAACATCTAGGGACAAACAGCAAATTAGCTTAGGCTATAAATGTTATGATATATGACATCAGACCGTTTATTGTTTAAATGTCCTATGTAGGCTATATGTCTCTGTCTCTACTCAAATAAACAATAAATGAAAACAAGACAAAAAATGAAATTTATGTACAATAGTTTAATTATTATGGCTAATTTATCCACAGATGTATAGATTCAGAATGCCAGACCAGTGTTTTTAGTCCTCATGAATGAGATTATTAATTTCAAGAAAGCAGTGAAATGTGTACAAACCAGACACGCCTTGAGTGATTTCCAAAACATATATAGGCTATTTTGATTTCTGATTAGACCTCTGACTCATTTTTGTTATGTATTTTATTTATAATTAGTTTGAATTCTAAATTTATTTTCTATATTTATTTTAAATTGCTCTTCTTGTCTTGAATTTGTAATGTATGATCACTAATGACTGGAAATGCCAGACTTTGTTAACAGAAAAAAACACTGTCAATGGTTTCCATGTATATCCACTTGTTCCCAACACACTAATAGCAGCCGTTTAAAACATTTGTACTACCCGCTGTGAAATTGGAGCATATACAGTAGATCAGTGTTTCCCAACCAGGGGTACGTGTACCCCTAGGGGTAGGCTACTTGAGCAGCTTGCAGGGGGTACTTGGAAAGATTTGGCATTACAATTTATTTCCAAAATGATGGGAGAAAAATAATTTCAAAAGTAATTTCATAAGCCCATTGTTAAAATGGCACATGCACGCACATGCACTAGTTCCCCCCGACAGGTGTCAACTGTTACATGACTGATAAATGGCTCAAAAACGTCCAGTTGCTGTCGCTCCAGATTCAGATTTAGGAGAGCCTGGTTATAAAAGGAAAAAGGAGGCCAATCCCAAACACGTCAGTTCAGTGAAACATATCTTTTGTATGGATTTCTTTGTACGTCTGCATATTATTACACTAAAAGTTATAGAACAAATTTAGGAGCATCATCAACAGGCATGAGTGAGGGGGTAGGCTACTATTGGCCTGGCAAAACAGCTCAAGGGGTACATAAGACAAAAAAGGTTGGGAACCACTGCAGTAGATGACCTGATGGGACACTGGGGTCATGGACACCCAAGCTTGGAAAAAGATGCAATATACCTCCACCTAGCTTAGGCTACTTGCTTAGTTTAGCTCTGAGGGACAGTATTTGATTTTGGCCTGCCCTCATTAAAATAACTTTACTTTCTGATGTCTGTGTTCTTGGTTGGGATGTAAGGAGTGTGTGTGTGTGTGGGGGGGGGGGGGCTCAATTCTATAATGCATTTTTGGTCTTGTCAACATTGTTGTCCAGCTGATGCAGGATCTTAAAACTCCACTATTTCCGTGTGGTTGAATCAAACATTTGCTCCATTAATTTGTGTGTGATCCAACTGGTTTAGGCACACGAACCAAGGGATTTCATCTGCAATTCTTTTTTCCATGGACATTTCATGAAATGCTAAAAGTAGCCTAGTTTGATTTGGTCAAACCAAGTGATTCAGCTATACAGTATTTAGAATTGGAATCAGGAGGGGCCGAGGGGCCATATAACATTTCACTCAGACCTAAAAAGCAAAGAAAAAAGCAAGTTAAAGATGTTTTTTTAGACTTTTTGTTGACGTTTTGGTCCGAGTGAAATGTTCTGGTGTCTAAATATAGCTGAATCGCTTGGTTTGACCAAGTGAAACTTATTTTTAGAAGCATTCTGTTGACTTTGTCATTTGGCTCTCTATTGGACACGTTAATGCCCATGTTTTTTTAAGAGATGCTCAACAATCACAGTATGTTTAGGTGTTCATACTTCTGCCCATATAGTGGGTTTCCTACAACTGCTCATCTCTTGTGTTACAAAGATGATATATGTCCTGTGGTGAATAGCAGTTGTTACAGCAGCAAATTCACAATGGTAAAACCCAGGACAAGTCACAGAGTACGAGAAACACAATACTATCAACAGGACACTCCAACTCCACCAAGGTAAACAGCACACTGTACAAGAGACACAATGCATACAAATGGGATAAAATATAGCCTACAGTAATTCATATGTATGCGTTTGTCATATTTATATGTTCTTCATAGTAGGCAACAAAGTAAATAATGTATCTTGGAAGAGGAAATGTGTTAAGACTTTTTTTCTGTTAACACAGTCTGGCATTCAGTCATTACATTACAAAATCTATACTGAGCAATTACAGAATTGTGATCAAATAGAAAACAATATTAAAATCAAATATAATCTTGCATTGTATTGCATCTTGTAGTATGTTTGGCGATTGAGGGTATTTTTCCATTGAGATTGGTGGTTGATTGGTCGCAGGCCTGGTCGCTGGATGATCTGTGGGCGTGGCCAACCTGTGCTGAGTGCGTGCTCTTCCTGTTTTCAACAACAAAACATCGTCAGTTCAGAATGCGACTGAGTGTTTAGCCTGCGTGACACGGTTCCTCAGGTCTCATGAGACAACTCAGTCAGACAGGTATGTTTTGATATGTTATTTGGGGAACGAAACGGAGGCATTCACAAGGACAGCTACGTATTCTGTTGCGTCCTTTCAACAGCTGGCGTAGCTGTGGAAACCACAGACGCAATTGGCTGACGGTCGCCAGTTATATGGTCGCCAGTTGTTCCGGCTCACCGGACATGTTGGATATACCCCACGTTTACTAGTCACCAAACATGCAATTCTAACACCCAACTCAACAACAAACGTCATGCTCATTAATTCAATATTATCTTTACATTCTGTGCATTGTATGGCGACAACACCACCACTAACCTGTATTAAACAGTAGTAATCGTTTCTTCAGGCAGGCTTTTCCGTCTATGGGCTTTTCCTCTGAAGGACGGAAGCCGGCTTGCACTACAACCAACTAGCGCTCCCAAACGGAATCTCCCCCTGCTGGCGTAACTCGGAAGTATACTTGACAGGCATAGAGCAGAGCACACTAATAAATCTGGTTCACCGAAACAAAATATCTAAGTTCAAACGCCAAATGTGACCATAATACATCACTAAATCTAAACACAAATTGTGACCATACTTTGTGTGTGTCACACTAGCACACGCTAGTTTGAAATTAGTTCCTACAGTAACTGCTCACAACAAAGTCTGTGGATTATCTTGAGTATTCCGGGTCATGATTTCTGATGGGAAGAGACATTGTTGTTGAGTTTTTCAAATGCATTTTTTGGGGAGCTTTGAGCACCACAAGCCGAGTGCCATCCACTTCCATTGTGTTGGAGAGAAGACAGACATCTCTACGATATCTCAGAAACTCCACAAATCACACCAAAACCATCAAGATGGATAAATACAGGTACTACAGGTAAGAACAGGTACTACAGGTAAGAGGAAAATATGTATTTTTGATTTTGGGGTGAACTGTCCTTTTAAAATGGAAACAAAGCTCACTTTTTTGTTTTGTAATGATGTGTGTGTGTGTGTGTGTGTGTGTGTGTGTGTGTGTGTGTGTGTGTGTGTGTGTGTGTGTGTGTGTGTGTGTGTGTGTGTGTGTGTGTGTGTGTGTGTGCATGTGTGTGCGTGCGTGCGCGTGATTGGATGGCCCAGCCCAGGTAGCATCTGCATAGCTGTCCTACCTCTATTTATGCAGTTATGAGACTAGATGTGAATGTAAACCACATTAGACTCCCCCCCGACCAGGCAAATCTCCTCGGTGTCGGCCTGCATCCTGCCAGTGTTGTCAGTGATTGCTTCCTAGGTTTTATTATGCTAAGCGCGGCGTTCTACATGTCGCGAGGAGCGTTTCACAGGGAGGACGGCCAGGTGATGCATTCTGGGACGGTCTGAGCGCGCCAAGCATGCACAGAACCAGCCCCCCCCAACCCCACCCCCCCACAGCCAGCTGCTGATTGTGAATAGGTTTTTAAAAGCTTGTGACAGGGTGAGCCGCCCGCAGCAGACAGCCACGTCGTCCTCAATCCTCTCCCCACACCTCCAGTGGTTGAACAAGGCTCCAGACGTTGCCTCTGAGATGGAGTTTTGGCAACGTATCTGCTTTCTAAACCTGTTGTAGGAAATCCCCCCTCGGCTCCATTAAGCCACACAATGAAACAACAAGACAAAGGAGCAAAGGCAGTAAATGAGTTCAATCAGCTTAGAGTGCATCTACCGCTCGTGTCATAATGACACAATTAAGGAGGGAAATGTAGGCCAGCTCTTAAATTCAATCCGAGAGTCTGTGAATAAACACGCCGTTAGAATTGGCTGTCGAGTTCCCCCTGAAGGCCACATTACCTAAACCCATCAATCTCACCCTTTTTCACATAAAGGAGCCCTGATTGAGACCACATGAGGGCCACATGAGGGCCACAGACCACATGAGGGCCACATGAGGGCCACATGAGGGCCACAGACCACATGAGGGCCATATGAGGGTCACAGACCACATGAGGGCCACAGACCACATGAGGGCCACAGACCACATGAGGGCCACATGAGGGCCACAGACCACATGAGGGCCACAGACCACATGAGGGCCACAGACCACATGAGGGCCACAGACCACATGATAACGAGTTCACCAGGAGGTCACGTTTTCACCCACGTTGTTTGTTTGTCGGCAGCATATCTCAAAAAGTTATTGACGGATTTGCACTGAACTTTGTATAAAAGAAGATCACGGGCCAACTGATTAACTGTCCACACCCACTGGCCAAAAGGGGGTGTGGCAATGGGTGTGTCCAATCACAGAAAGATGAATAACTTGCAAAGGAATTCACTATAACAGCACACAACTTTGTAGAAAGTTTGGCAGAGGTATGCACTCTACCGATTGAGTGCCCTGGAGTTCATACAGACTGATTACTGAGTGCCCTGGAGTTCATACAGACTGATTACTGAGTGCCCTGGAGTTCAGACAGCACACATCTCTGTATTGTACAGTAGGTAGAGAGATAACAGACCCCACATTGAGAAACACTGAGCTAAACTAAAGGCAAACATCAGGATCTCTCCACATGATCACATGACAAACAGCAGGATCTCTCCACATGATCACATGACAAACAGCAGGATCTCACCACATGATCACATGACAAACAGCAGGATCTCTCCACATGATCACATGACAAACAGCAGGATCTCTCCACATGATCACATGACAAACAGCAGGATCTCTCCACATGATCACATGACAAACAGCAGGATCTCACCACATGATCACATGACAAACATCAGGATCTCTCCACATGATCACATGACAAACAGCAGGATCTCTCCACATGATCACATGACAAACAGCAGGATCTCTCCACATGATCACATGACAAACAGCAGGATCTCTCCACATGATCACATGACAAACAGCAGGATCTCTCCACATGATCACATGACAAACAGCAGGATCTCTCCACATGATCACGTGACAAACAGCAGGATCTCTCCACATGATCACGTGACAAACAGCAGGATCTCACCACATGATCACATGACAAACAGCAGGATCTCTCCACATGATCACGTGACAAACAGCAGGATCTCTCCACATGATCACGTGACAAACAGCAGGATCTCTCCACATGATCACGTGACAAAGCCAAGAGGTCACATGACCATTAACCCTTGGCAAGTAAAAGCTGTCAAATTGAAGAGCGGACTAATGTCAGGCTGGCACAGATGCTTCGGAAGCTGATGGCTGATGTCCGTCATTTTGCAGACACCCATGTTTAGGTGACTCCGCCCCCCCTCCGTCACAACATGCTTGACTCCGCCCCCCCTCCATCACAACATGCTTGACTCCGCCCCCCCTCCGTCACAACATGCTTGACTCCGCCCCCCCTCCGTCACAACATGCTTGACTCCGCCCCCCCTCCGTCACAACATGCTTGACTCCGCCCCCCCTCCATCACAACATGCTTGACTCCGCCCCCCCTCCGTCACAACATGCTTGCCATTTCCAGACTGTTTGTACAGTCGGGGGGGGGGGGGGGGTGGTAACAGGGAATTGCAAATAAAAGAGGCTGACATTTTGTATTTGCAGATTTGGAAGTTCATAATTTGAAAGAAATCTGTCGATACGATTGATTCTTCATACCTTTCCTGACTGAAATCCATTGTAGAAGAGGAGAAAGACCAATTTCTCTACCCACAGCCGCCTCAATAGACCAGAATGCACTGCAGTGCAATGTTGTGCTCATGTTCTCTGCTGGGTTTGTCGAATGGCACTCTGGGAAATGTAAGAAATCACGAACTGAAGTAGAAGTAAACAGAGCAGGTTGAGGGAGACGTGGGTACTCCACAAAAAGTGAGTTACATCGCTTCAATACAGGTAATAATAATAATCAGTAAGTGATGATACAATAACAGTGTAAGACCATCTAAAGAGGGACTTTCCCTTTAATTGACCAGAAACTCAACAACCTCTTTGGAATTAACGAGGCTCGGAAACAATCTTGTTTCTGAGTTGTCGTTTTTGTGTGTTTCTTCATGTTAAATGCGACTTAATGTCATTATACTATGTTTCTTCATGTTAAATGTTGTCATTATACTACATTTCTTCATGTTAAATGTTGTCATTATACTACATTTCTTGATTAATTAATTGTGGCTATTGTCAGAGAGAGGAGAGGCCCACAGTAAAGCCCCATGGTGGAATAAGAACTGAAGAAAAGCTGATCAGTGGATTGGAGGGGCTGCCAGTTTCCTCCGTGAAGCTCCATCAACACTAAAGCGTCCGTGCACCGAGCTGATAACACATATGCAACGTCAAGCCTTTGATAAACAAACGAGGCCTCTCTCCGCTCTGCATCCCCGCTGGGACAAGCCCTCTTTCTGGGAGACGAGGCTGGAGTGTTTCCCCCCCGATAATTTCACCACTCCCGACCAAAACACAAGCCAAATGTACTGTGATAATCCCTCTTTATGAAGACTCGATACTGAATTGCTTCATTGTAAGCGCGCCTCAATGATACAGATACACCATTTTGACAAGTTTGATCCCCAGTGGCCTCAGTGCGTCCTGGCAAGGAGGCGGGGACACAGTTAAAGCCCATTTATGCTTACGCAAAATCACCAGCGCCGACTGCGCCGAGGGGCGAGCCGCAGCTGGCCGGCCTAGTTATCGGCGCAGCTCGGTGGAGGCGGGCGTGCAGCTCCTCGAAAATGTGACTCCGCGGCATCAACGTGGACGTGACGTGACCAGCACGAGAGCTGTGATTGGCCAATGCCTTGGGCCGCGCACATATCCGCTGACGTACTTGTTGTGAGGAATGAGGAAACGCCATTTCCTCATTTAACAGTGCTTGTCCCTCATCTAGCAAAGCCTTCTGCAGGCTCACCGGAATGAGCTTTGGAATGGAGGGACAATAAAATGTCCCCCCACCGACATGATTGCAAGTTCTTGGTAAACGACACGAGAGCGTCATTATGTAATGGACATGAGTGTACCACAAGCCACCTAGTGTTTTGGAGGTGTACCGCAGCCAACGCGCCGAGTTACGTTCGAGTATGCACAGTCTCGCTGTCGCCGCTAGTTGGTGGCAAGGCTCCAAGTCGAGGCCGCGCGGAACCCTGTCAGCGCCTTTAGAGAGCCACCTGCTGAAATGGAGGCAGGGACACAGGTTAGAGAGCCACCTGCTGAAATGGAGGCAGGGACACAGGTTAGAGAGCCACCTGCTGAAACCAAAGAGATGACAAAGGCCCCAAGAATGCTGTTGCCATGTAATGGGAGGCCAAACGCAACAAAAGTTTGCCGTTTTGCAGCTTAAGTAAAAATAGCATGTTCCATCCCACAAACTATACAACGTCGCACACTCCTGACCAGGGCCCTTAGGGTGCAGAGAAATCATTTAAATGCGTCTAAGTTTAACAGCGTCTGATTGCGGAGCTGTGCTGTCTGATTACAATGATTACCGTGATTACAATGATTCGCTGAGCTAGATTGCATAGCTGCCATTCCTCCACATGTTAGGTAACATCCTGGCAATAGGTTTTTGTGGGAATATCTCAGGCCTATGTCCACAGTCCACACCATAGACCATCTGATATCTCAGGCCTATGTCCACAGTCCACACCATAGACCATCTGATATCTCAGGCCTATGTCTACAGTCCACACCATAGACCATGATATCTCAGGCTTATGTCCACAGTCCACACCATAGATAGACCATTATGATATCTCAGGCCTATGTCCACAGTCCACACCATAGACCATATGATATCTCAGGCCTATGTCCACAGTCCACACCATAGAGACCATATGAGAGTAGGCTATGGATGTAGCCACAAGGACTTCAGCCATTGGTTTGTGTACTCCCATTTTGAAGCCAGTTCTAAAGCGACGGCACACCTAAAATGCTCAGCGCTGCAGTCTGAATAAAAAGACTGCAGTCTGAATAGTCCCAGGTCCCAGTCCTAGGTACTTGAAGCTGTCCACCCTTTCCACCACTGTGCCATTGATGGTGATTGGGGGGTGTGCGCTCCCCCCCCCCCTACCCTCCTGTAGTCTACAATGATCTCCTTGGTCTTGGAAACGTTTAGAGAGAGGTGGTTGTCCTGGCACCATTGTTCCAGGGTCTCCACCTCCTCTCTGTAGGCCATCTCGTCGCTACTGGAGACAGGCCCGGTTCTACGGGGGTGCAAAAGCATGCATTGCACCCTTATTTTAATTGTCTGCATGCTCAGTTGAATTTTTTTTTTTTTTTTTTTTTTTTATAAATGCTGCAGCTGCACACTTACTGTTTAAACTTGAATTATAATTGTTGTTTTTCTTTGTTCTTTGATGTGAATTTATGGCTTTTTGGCACCTATATGTAACCTTTTAAGGTTGAGATAATTGTATTATCATTATATGGTCCAAATATTTCAGTAAAACACTTGAAACACTTGAAATATTCTTGCTTGGGTGGTATCATTCTACTTGGTAAAATGCATTATTTCGGCCGGGCATCTGCACCCCTTCCTATCTAGGATGCATCCCTAGTCATCTTGTTCTGGAACCGGCCCTGCCTGGAGGTCAGCCCCACGACCGCTGTGTCGTCTGCAAACTTCACGATGGTATTCGAGGTTTGAGTCGCCACGCAGTCGTGGGTGTAGAGGTCGTACCAGAAGGGGCTGGAGACGCACCCCTGGGGTGCTCCTATGCTGATGGTCAGTGGGGAGGAGGTGAGGTTGCCCACTCTCACCACCTGGCGGCGGTCTGTCAGAAAGTCCAGGATCCAGTCACACATTGCTGTGTTTAGTCCCAGATCCCTGAGCTTGCTTACCAGCCTGGAGGGTACTATGGTGTTGAATGCTGAGCTGAGCTGATGCCTGATGATTGGCTGCATTGCCATACAGGCACCCTGGATGATAACAATTTCCAGGCGCTGCCATGCTGTGGTGAATTCCAATGTTTTGAAGCACATTTTCTTCACCCCAAAGAAATCCAAAGTGACCCACAGAAGGTTGCTTTGCGCTGAGGCAAATGCATTCTGCAGGTCTAAAAATACAACATGCTTCTCTGTTGTTTGGCTGATTGAATCTGGTGCCAAAATCCGGCTTGTCTGTTCTAGAGCCCAGTCTCGTAGTGCAAAGTTGATTTGTGTTACATTGCAATCCAAAAGTGCTCATTCTGCTTTAATACACTGCATTATGGAACATCATCGTGAAGTGAGTTTTAATAATGTATGCTGCTGCTCAGCACTCAAAATGTAAGTGCTTAAATTATACGCAATATTGTATTTGAGCTCTTAACGTAGACAGACAATAAAGGCAAAATTCAATTTGGCAATAGGCTGCTACATGCTTCAAAGACAATAAATCCTCTTTCTTCAGGCAGAGGGAAAGTCACATAAATACACTTTTATGGGCTGATATGATATGGAAACAATGTCGCGCTGTTCCCTCCCCCCTCTCAGCCTGCCCCCTCCCCCTCTCAGCCTGCCCCCTCCCCCCTCTCAGCCTGCCCCCTCCCCCCTCTCAGCCTGCCCCCTCCCCTCTCTCAGCCTGCCCCCTCCCCCTCTCAGCCTCCCCCCTCTCAGCCTGCCCCCTCCCCCCTCTCAGCCTCCCCCCTCTCAGTCTGCCCCCTCCCCCTCTCAGCCTGCCCCCTCCCCCCTCTCAGCCTGCCCCCTCTCAGCCTGCCCCCTCCCCCCTCTCAGCCTCCCCCCTCTCAGCCTGCCCCCTCTCAGCCTGCTTCCTCCCCCCTCTCAGCCTCCCCCCTCTCAGCCTGCTTCCTCCCCCCTCTCAGCCTGCCCCCTCCCCCCTCTCAGTCTCCCCCCTCTCAGTCTGCCCCCTCCCCCCTCTCAGCCTCCATCTCTCAGGTCAACAGTGAAAGGATCCGACCCACAGATTGACTTATCTACCTGAATCCAATTTTCATGTTCACTGGCTGCAATGAGCGGCTTCATTCCAGGATGAGTTACGTTTTTTTTCTATCAGCTTTTGATAAACAGACGCTGCGCTGCTTCCAGCCTTCGAAAGGGGGAAAATGTTGAGCGTTCAATATGAATAAATCACAGTTTAAAAACCACACACTTCAAGGGTAGATTTTATTTAGAAACCCAGTCATGATACCGCATTCTATCCCTGCACCACAGAAGAAGAGAAAGGGTAAAGTTACTGTCCTGTAAAATTGTTTTTCATCCAAACTCACTTATTTCATCACAGGTGAGAACATTTTGTGTTTGCCCCCCGCTATATTCTGAGTGATTTCAAATTAACCATGGCTATAATCTATATGATTTGAAATTAACCATGGCTATAATCTGTATGATTTCAAATTAACCATGGCTATAATCTGTATGATTTCAAATTAACCATGGCTATAATCTGTATGATTTCAAATTAACCATGGCTATAATCTGTATGATTTCAAATTAACCATGGCTATAATCTGTATGATTTCAAATTAACCATGGCTATAATCTGTATGATTTCAAATTAACCATGGCTATAATCTGTATGATTTGAAATTAACCATGGCTATAAACTGTATGATTTGAAATTAACCATGGCTATAATCTGTATGATTTGAAATTAACCATGGCTATAATCTGTATGATTTGAAATTAACCATGGCTATAAACTGTATGATTTGAAATTAACCATGGCTATAATCTGTATGATTTGAAATTAACCATGGCTATAATATGTATGATTTGAAATTAACCATGGCTATAATCTGTATGATTTGAAATTAACCATGGCTATAAACTATGATTTGAAGTTAACCATGGCTATATAATAATCTGTATGATTTGAAGTTAACCATGCCTATATAATAATCTGTATGATTTGAAGTTAACCATGCCTATATAATAATCTGTATGATTTGAAGTTAACCATGGCTATAATCTGTATGATTTCAAATTAACCATGGCTATAATCTGTATGATTTGAAATTAACCATGGCTATAATCTGTATGATTTGAAATTAACCATGGCTATAAACTATGATTTGAAGTTAACCATGCCTATATAATAATCTGTATGATTTCAAATTAACCATGGCTATAATCTGTATGAATTCAAGATAACCATGGCTATATAACAATCTGTATGATTTCAAGTTAACCATGGCTTCTCATCAGATTGTTCTGATGTATTGTGTGTCCTTCAGGAGTGGTCCTGGCGGTGCTGTTATTGAATGGAGCGCTCACTCCTCCACCTCCAGCACATCCTAATGGCATTAGTGTGAAGAAGACATTAAAGGGAGAAGATGAGGCGACATGAGGAACAGCGGGGGAGTGACAACCCTCTAGAAGGCTGGCTAATGTACTTTATACACTGCTGATGGATGAGGGGATTTCTAACAGGCCATAAGCTGTTTACATTAATGTGATGTGAAGAGTGAAGGAATCTTCAGGAATGTTCTGGACTCCATTGGGGGGATTGGAATCCCACAATATGCCATTAAAGTAATAACCTTTGATATTTCCATATACAGGTCGGTATTGCTGCTCTATTGCTGATTGTGATAATAATAGTGAGTCAACCTATTCAGTTGCTTTTACATTTGCTGTTCTAAAGCATTGGTTCTCAAAGTGGGGTCCGGGGACCCCCAGCAGTCCTTGAGTGGGTTCCAGGGAGTCCCCAGCAAAAAGGTGAATCATTTATATTTGTATTATAATCCATCCACACAACGACAGAATGTGTGACTAACTTTGGTCAGACACTTTGCAATAAAAAATCTAAAAGAAAAAAATGTGTATCAGATGGGGGACCCTGGGACAAAATCTCTGTCTGTTAATTTGTGTCAGTTTGGGTTCTTGATGTGAAAAGGTTGGAGAACCACTGGGCTAAACATCTGAGCCTGGTAGCTCTTTCCTGGGAAAACTCCTGTGGCGAATACGTAATCTGGACGTAGCCACCATGATGGTTTGGTTTGGGGACACCTGTTTTGAAGCCTCGAGTTTGACATTTTGACCGTTGCCATCTTGGTTATTTGGAGCCTATTCTTTTGAGACTGCCGACTCATGAGGATCTTGTAGTCTGTATGTGCTATTACTTGTCCACAGTCTAGGCTGCTTGAATGTAACACCTGTCACTCGTACCTGAACACCCAGGGTGGAGAGGACACACATGAGCGGGACTACAGAGGGATGGACTGAGAGGACACACATGAGCGGGACTACAGAGGGATGGACTGAGAGGACACACATGAGCGGGACTACAGAGGGATGCACTGAGAGGACACACATGAGCAGGACTACAGAGCGATGGACTGTGTCATCTGGCTCTGCAAATCATGGTTCCAGAGATAGCACAGCTCCATGATGGATCCATGCAGAAAGGCTCTGTTTAAAGGATTTCTCTGCTCTACCTCTGCTCCCTGGATCATCTGATCTAAGAAAAACTCCAGCCTATAATGTGTGGAGTAGTCAAATCACTTTAAATACCATTGCAGCTGTTCAGAGACCAATCAACAGCCTTGCATAACTAATTCATGTCCTTCAATCACCCCCCATTCAGCAATTCATACTGTATTCCATATTTTTGGTATTTATTTGTTTTGTTGTCTTAATCCATCTAGTAGAATGACAAAATCCCCCTATGCAGGATCCTATTCACAATATTCATTTATTTATTTATTTATTTTCTATTTTTACAGCCACCATGTTGTAGCATTAGAGTGAGTGTGTGTGTGTACGCGTGTGTTTTTGTTGTCTCTGTTTTTTGTTTTTGTTTTGTTTCTGTCGGAGTTTGTTTGTTCTGGTTTAAAGGAACAGAAAATAACAAAATTAAGAGAAGAGAAATTTGCACCAAAGAATCATGCAGCGCATCATGTCTCTGGAGATTGACTTTATTTTTCCTCTCCCTTATTTTTGTTTATTCTTTCACCTTCTGTCACTGTCCTGATCAATGTTGTGTCTGAGCTGCCATGCTCTTGTTTTTCTTTGTTAAAATCAGAAAAACCAAATACAAAAAAAAAAAAAAAAAAGAATGACAAAAAACTTGAAACATTTAAACTTTTATTGCAGCTGACTTGCCTGTCAAAGTATCGCAGTGTCATGGGTCAAATAAATGATGTCCAGTTTGCTATCTACCTTCCACTGCTCTGATCTTCAATACAGCTATAGCTTTACCTATACCTATATAGCTGTATACCTTTGGCTTCAAAAGAGACAAGCATGACGAATGCTAACTACAACAAAAAACAAATCAAAATCTATTCTGGAATGAAATACACTATGAAAGGTGAGTGTGGTTGCAGTGCGGTGAATTGTTTTGTTTGAAATTTCACAAGGTGAGCCCCCCCCCCCCCCCCCCCCCTCACCTTTCCCTTAAATTATGAAAGAGATGATTGAATTGTAGAAGTGATTTGGGATATCTGAACTTGTGCAGTATTCAGGTGGGGCTTGAACTGTCCCTGTTGAATGTAGCCTTCCCTCTGCTAAGATAATAGACTCCATGAAACTGACAGAGACCAATTAAAACCATCAGCGACTTTACACCTTTTCCAATCCCTGTATTTGTTTTGCGTGAGGCGTTTTAGCGCACGGTAAAACACAGAATTTATTCACCTTGAAAGAGTGAATGTCAACTCATATATTCCAGCTAGCATTCCCCATGCCTACTCAAGCATCAGTGAGCTACAGAACATTACGTTTTGTGGAGATGTGGATTTGTGGCCGAGGAGCGAGGACAGAGCAGAACAGCTTGTGTGAATGTCACACCTGTTTGAACCGCAAAGGGCTCAATCTGAAGACTCAGTAAGCTGGAACAGCCTCTAATGCAATGCCATTACAGAGGGAGAGCAGGTCAACACTGCCAGCCACAGTTCAAAATGCCACTCTGGGTCGGGCTCTGTGTGTGTGTGTGTGTGTGTGTGTGTGTGTGTGCGTGTGTGTGCGTGTGTGTGTGTTTGTGTGTGTGTGTGTGTGTGTGTGTGTGTGAGAGAGAGATGGAGAGAGTCTTTTTTCCTCAGTAAACTAAAGGCTGTCCTCAAAACGTCCTCTCCCTGACCTTCTCAGGGCAAACAGAAAGGCTTCCTAAAGGCCAGTGAATAAAAGAACATCTCCACAGAACAGAAGTGTATCTGAGGTCGAGACCAAGCGAGCATGAGCCCAGATAGGGTTTCATGTCTCGACCTGCACGTTGTTTTGTTGTTTTCATTTTCTCGGTTTCTGTTTTTAAAAACATATTTTCTATTGAAGAAAGGATCCTTATCCTCTTCTTCAAGCAGAGCAATAGCCATTTCATTTTTTATACCTAGCTGACTCTAGATAGCTTGCAATTCATCAAACTGACTAGCGACACTCATACTGTAGCTTTGCATGTGAAAGTCAACATCCTTCTAGCTTTTCTCTTTCTTTCTTAGTTTCTGTCTTTCTTTCTTAGTTTCTGTCTTTTCTTTCAGTCTTTGACACTTATTGCCCCTAACCGCCCCTGCGTTCCTGCGCCTGTCTTCTTCATTATTTTCCATCATGTCGACAAAAGTCCCCTGACAGCGTCTGACACCGGCCGCTATTCTCCGCTTGACGAGCGAACACAAGCATGGCCTGGACGTTCAGAGCGCTGAACGATGTCTAACCTTAAGCAGGCAGGTGATGGGCAGGCCACACCTGAAGGCTGAGGCTCGCCACCCCGCGCGCTATAATTAATGAGTGTCTGTCAAACGGTGCGGGTCGCCCTGTCACCGTCCATTACATTACCAGCACCTGAGCACCTGAACCTGACTTCAAACACTCTGCTTTCAAACCCAGGGAGGTCGAGAGACAAGGCACATCACAAGACCTTCACTTTCCTTTGTGCTTAAATGGCACAAGTGAAGAGGCCAACTATGAGTACATGTTTCTCTGTAGAGGGGAAGCACAATATGACCCTTGAGACACAAATAGCCTCAGACGATGTTTTCCACACTGAGAGGCAAATAGCCTCAGACGATGTTAGTACCTACCTAACTGCTTTTCAAAATGCTTTTCCACATTCACTGGGCCAACATGGGAAAACTACTTCAACTTAGGCTATGTAAAACATGCCATATTTGCCAATGCTCATTCGCATTTGTAGGGTCTCATGAATGGAATAAGCTGCCATGATCCCACTGGCCATCAAAGAGGCTTCAAACTTAAGTTAGAATGTGACTCCTGGAAAAGGTCTTATAAGGGGACAGGTTAGAGGAAATGTACAATGTATTTTAATTGTCAAATAAACTAAGCTACAATATATTTTTATTAGCCAAGCCACTAAAGCATCGAGCTTTGGGGGCATAATTAAAGTGTGATTTTATCGGTATTTCAGTTTAAAGCCTTTACCGGCCGATACCGATGGCGTGGCGAGATCATCGTGCAGCCCATATCATCGTGCAGCCCATATCATCGTGCAGCCCATATCATCGTGCAGCCCATATCATCGTGCAGCCCATATCATCGTGCAGCCCATATCATCGTGCAGCCCATATCATCGTGCAGCCCTGATTCCAAGTCAGCCGTCAAAAGCAAAACATTAAAAGTGGGTGTAGCACAAAAGAGTCTTTTTAAAAACAGCTCAGCCACCGATGTGTCCTTCATTCAACCTCGCTTCTTCGTGTTGTGGGGAAGGGCGGAAACGTGTTGGAGTTGTTTTTAATATAATATATATATTATATATATATATATAATATAATATAATATGATGGAGACCAAGGCTTGTCTCATTCTTTTTGCTTGAAGAGTCACCCCCCCCAAACCAAAGAAGCACCTTCAGCAAATGCCTTAATCACACACCAAAGCCCAGGAGCTCTCTCTCCCTCTCTGTCTCTCTCTCCCTCTCTGTCTCTCTCTCCCTCTCTGTCTCTGTCTCTGTCTCCCTCTCTCTCTCTCTCTCTCTCTCCCTCTCTCTCTCTCTCTCGCTCTCTCTTCTTTGAAACTCTGATCAAAATACATTTGTGACACGCTCTGCTGAAAGGGCAACCGTGAAATCATACAGATCCAGATCAAATGTTTTCCTTTTGTTTTTCTTCTTCACTTTTTCATATTACGCAAGTTTAGATGTTGAAGAACAAACTCAATGTAACAAACAACAGTTTTAGGATCACATCATTTGTAAGCAAACTATGGGCTAATGTACACCGCCTCCGGAACAGATGCGGTACGGCTGCGAACAGACCCACACTCATGTCATCTGTCAGATGGATGCGGGATCCGACAAAAATAGAACAGGTGCGTAATTTTTCTGTACCGCATGAATCGCCCATCAATTAACATGTATCGCCCATCTATTAACATGTATCGCCCATCAATTAACATGTATCGCCCATCAATTAACATGTATCGCCCATCAATTAACATGTATCGCCCATCTATTAACATGTATCGCCCATCAATTAACATGTATCGCCCATCTATTAACATGTATCGCCCATCAATTAACATGTATCGCCCATCAATTAACATGTATCGCCCATCAATTAACATGTATCACCCATCAATTAACATGTATCGCCCATCAATTAACATGTATCGCCCATCAATTAACATGTATCGCCCATCTATTAACATGTATCGCCCATCAATTAACATGTATCGCCCATCAATTAACATGTATCGCCCATCAATTAACAGGTATCGCCCATCAATTAACATGTATCGCCCATCAATTAACATGTATCGCCCATCTATTAACATGTATCGCCCATCAATTAACATGTATCGCCCATCAATTAACATGTATCGCCCATCAATTATCATGTATCGCCCATCTATTAACATGTATCGCCCATCAATTAACATGTATCGCCCATCAATTAACAGGTATCGCCCATCAATTAACATGTATCGCCCATCAATTAACATGTATCGCCCATCTATTAACATGTATCGCCCATCAATTAACATGTATCGCCCATCTATTAACATGTATCGCCCATCTATTAACATGTATCGCCCATCAATTAACATGTATCGCCCATCTATTAACATGTATCGCCCATCAATTAACATGTATCGCCCATCTATTAACATGTATCGCCCATCAATTAACATGTATCGCCCATCAATTAACATGTATCGCCCATCTATTAACATGTATCGCCCATCAATTAACATGTATCGCCCATCTATTAACATGTATCGCCCATCAATTAACATGTATCGCCCATCAATTAACATGTATCGCCCATCTATTAACATGTATCGCCCATCTATTAACATGTATCGCCCATCAATTAACATGTATCGCCCATCAATTAACATGGGCGAGAGTCGATCCGACAGTTTTACCGGGTCCACAACGCAGCCGTAATGCATCTATTGCCTGTATGGCTTGTTCAGTGCAAACCCAAATTGTTCTCAAACTTTCAGGCCGATTTTCTCTGAATGGTGCTCTTAGGAGTACGGACATTCAAATAAGCACATCTTCTTCATCTATTTTTAGATTTCGCTGTGTGACATCGTTTGTGTGACACATCGTTTGTGTGACACATCGTTTGTGTGACACATCGTTTGTGTGACACATCGTTTGAAATTTTATAATGTGCACTTTCATAATCTGTTAAAAAAGAGAAAGAATAATGACCGTGACTTACCTGTTATAGAACACCAGTCCCTGTCACATGTGATATAGAACAGCTGCATTGTGAACAGCTCTCTCTCCCTCCTAGCTAACACCTCTCTCTCCCTCCTAGCTAATCTCTCTCCCTCCTAGCTAACACCTCTCTCTCCCTCCTAGCTAATCTCTCTCCCTCCTAGCTAACAGCTATCTCTTAGCTAACAGCTCTCTCTCCCTCTTAGCCAACAACACTCTCTCCCTAACAGCTCTCTCTCCCTTCTCCCGAACAGCTCTCTCTCCCTCCTAGCTAATCTATCTCTCAGTTAACAGCTCTCTCTCCCTCCTAGCTAAGCTCTCTCTCCCTCCTAGCTAATATCTCTCTCCCTCCTAGCTAATATCTCTCTCCCTCCTAGCTAACAGCTCTCTCTCTCCCTCCTACCTAACATCTCTCTCCCTCCTACCTAACATCTCTCTCTCCCTCCTACCTAACAGCTCTCTCTCCCTCCTACCTAACATATCTCTCTCCCTCCTAGCTAACAGCTCTCTCTCCCTCCTACCTAACAGCTCTATCTCCCTCCTACCTAACAGCTCTCTCTCCCTCCTACCTAACAGCTCTCTCTCCCTCCTACCTAACAGCTCTCTCTCCCTCCTACCTAACAGCTCTCTCTCCCTCCTACCTAACATCTCTCTCTCCCTCCTACCTAACAGCTCTCTCTCCTCCTACCTAACAGCTCTCTCTCCCTCCTAGCTAATCTCATCAGGGACAGGAATCCAGACTCAATACCATCGACCTCAAATAGGCCTTCTTATCTCCTGCAACGGCTCCTCTGGAGAAGCTACTCCACGGACGACAACAGAACATAACTGGGTCTGCATCTCTCCAGATGAAACAGAGTCATAAATTGTTCCTCTTGTTCGCTGTCCGCTGGGTCATTCTGCAAATTCCTCAATGGATTTCTCTCATGTTTGAGTACAATAACCCACAGACTGACTGAAAGCACTGAGTGTGTACAGTATGTTGGGCAATAACCCACAGACTGACTGAAAGCATCTAAGAAAAGTATACCACATTTTAATTTGATATACAATAACTTTCATGTCACACCATGACAATTGACCATTTTATGACAATTTTAGGGACTAATACAACAAAATACCACATACTGTATATGTTTGGAAATCTAAAGAGGCAGTAGTACACTAGTCTCGCTTGCCAGACTAGCTTTGTTTCGTGCTGTAGCCATGTAGGAGAGAGTCTGGCTGCTCTTACTCTCACTCTGGTCTAGCGGGACAAAAAAAGCTCTGTTATCTTTACAGCCACCCACCAAAGTAAGCAGGCCTGCTTTATTGCACAATCCAAATCTTCGTCAAAACTTGCCATTTTCAGGGTTTCATTTGTGGCAATGATACTGCATTTCATTCTGTAATTACATAAACCTGAGAGGTGGCAAATGCACACACATTATATTGTACAATAATGTACAATGGATGCACAAAACACACCAGAAAATAGACAATGTATATCCATTATGAAGAAAATATCCCTCTTTTTCACAGCCTTATGTTGGCAGACTGGCAGGCAGGCAGACAAATGTGGAGAGAATTTAGAAGTTGTTGTAATACCTCCCTCAAGACCTAGGGGGCGCTATATGCAGTAAGATGTTCTAATGTAGGACTTTCTGTGAGAGGCCAGATAGAGGTCTGAATGGTGTGATTCTGGATCAGTCCCCAGAGACAGCAGAGGAGGTGGGGGCTCTAGACTTTGTCTTTTGTAAATAAATCATTTTATACTTTTTAAATTCTAGTTTATTGGTCTTTCTTATATTAGATGATTAATTTGACCACACAAAGCAGCAGCCAGGCTTTTAAAGCAACTCAGAGTGATGAAGCCAGGCTGAGTCAGTGGGATAAAGTGAGAGGCAGAGCTTAGTGCTGTGTGGTGTCCAGGCAGGCAGGCAGGCAGGGCTAAGTCCGGAGCTAGCTGCATGCTGTTCCTGTGATTAGCCCTCCATCTGCCAGAGCAGCGCAGGCTGGAGATGGACCTGGGAGCTCGGGGTCTTCGTTGTGTTTGGCAGTCTGCTCCGTCTCAACGTCCAGCCTTCCCAACAGGCCCCACGGGTTCAAACATCTGGCCCGCTTTCTTTTCTGGACAATGCAGGACAACGAGTCAGATGTTGTTGCGGTATAATCACATTTACTAAAACGTCCTCCACGTCCAGATTGATAAAGTACCGCAGGGGTGACATATATCTGTGCAGGCCAACCAGGAAGTGAGCATGGCCTGGTTCCCTCGTCTGGAAGTCAATGGGGTTTTTGGATGGGGATTTTGGTTAGATGCCTGAAATAAGGTCTGTGGTTAACAAAAGTTGATGAAACGGAGACCTTTATGTTCAACAAGATAACCTTCACAAATGAACACCACTTCGATCACCATTTGTGAAGATGATCTTGTTGAACACACAAAGGTCTCAGTTTTATAAACCTTTGTCAAACACAGACCTTATTTAAGGCATCTAGAACCAAAATCCCCGAGGGAACCAGGCGATGCTAACTTCCGGGGTTTAGGACTCATTCCGTTGCGGCACTCTATTGGCATTCAGTTGCACATTGGAAACGAGTTCCCTGAAGGCACCATGTCATTGAAGGCACCATGTCATTGTAACATGTTGGGGTTCTTTGTCGTGTGAGTCTCTTGCGATAGTAAACTATCACAATGAAGCAGAAATGTCATAAACATTTGCAAAATTACACCTGCATTTCTTTCCACTTTCCCGGTGGAAGTGAGAGTGCAGAGGAGGGGGTCAACGGGAGAGAAATGTCCCAGGTAGTCATTCATTGTTTTGTGCTTAAAGGATCATTTGGTTGCATCACTTAGTGCTGCTGTCCAACACTTCAGTCCCGGGGACCAGCAGGGGGACGTGAAAAGCAACGCTTGCCCCTCCTTCATTACCACCATGAGGTGCCCTTGGGCAAGGCCCTTAACCCCAACTGCTCCAGTGGAGCTGAACAGTGGCCAGCAGATCAGCCTGTGGTTGTCCTGGTCAGCTTCCAGGTATGAGTGTGTGTGTGTGTGTGTGTGTGTGTGTGTGTGTGTGTGTGTGTGTGTGTGTGTGTGTGTGTAGTGTGTGTGTGTGTGTGTGTGTGTGTGTGTGTCTGTGTGTGTGTGTGTGTGTGTGTGTGTGTGTGTGTGTGTGTGTGTGTGTGTGTGTGTGTGTGTGTGTGTGTGTGTGTGTGTGTGTGTGTGTGTGTGTGAACAGGGCGCTCCTGAAAAAGAGAGCATTGCTCAGTGAGACTCCCCCTGTATAAATAAAGGTTAAAAAAAACATAGCTACACCGAGCCAATGTTAATTTACAACAGCTGAATTCACCCAAAAAGAGATAAGAACAAATGGTTTCAACACTCACACTGCTATGAACCCTGCCTATCCAACGTCTGATTATCCATTGCCTGAAACGTGTGCCTGTTGCGGTATTATATGTTATTTTAGCGTTTATGTTTATTATAGCGTTTTTATATTCAATGTTCCGCATAATAATATAGTCCCTCTGGCTAGAATCCAAAATCCCTTCTCTCTCCCATTTTACCAGCAACACAGGCTTGGTGACAAACAAACAGCTAACATTAGCTAGCTAACTTTGGCTAATTCTTGTGCTAACGTTAGTTTAACGTTAGTTCCGAGGCTAGCTAACAGACATTTAGTAGGCACTACTCAATCCACTCGTCCATACTGTAGTTAAGCCACCCCAGAGGTCGAAGTTAACCTGAAATGTTTCCATTTCTGTAGCCTAATTAGCGAACGTTGTTATCGCCTTTAGCTAGCTAGCCGTTAGCTAGCTGTCGTATACTGATGATGTCACTAGCAGGAGATGATGGTAAATACTGGCCGCAACTTGCAAGGCACTCTGGGGATGCTGACACGGGTTGGCTTAGGAGCTCCCTACTATGCGAGGCTAACAGGCTAGCTAGCTACCATTTGTTTTCTCAGAGGGGGAGTGATTGCGGTGCGGACACAGCTCTATCAGATTGCTTGATTTGAGAGAGCCGTTTTATAAAAAAAAGTATAATCATCAGTCATACAAACTCTCGTGACACTGTAAACTCTGTACCTTCCCGGCAACTGCGGGAATTCAACCGGCAACCTTTCACCTCCCGGTCAGTTCCTCAGACGGCCACCGCGCCCTCCTGCCTGGAGGCCAGTCTGCCACCACTCACTGTCCACATCGTTCCAGAGCCACACATTAGCGGAGCTCCCAGCTCAGCTTATCCAGCAGCCCATCCATCATTACCTGAGGGAGGCGCTGTTCGCCTAATCAAGGCCGTGATTAATTGAATGAGGTAGAATAAGAGCACCCCCCCCTCCCCCCTCCCCCCCACCAGCTCTGTGGAGCGGTGGCTGCCTACAGTAAGGTGTGAGAGGGCCATATGGTGGTGCTGCTGTGCATAAGATCAACTCCCATACATACAGACATGCTAGAGTCTTTTTAGGACAGCTGCACTGGGGGAGGTGAAGACAGCATGAAGACACATTTGAAATTGCCCAGTGAATGTGTACATTTTGAAAAGCATTGTATGTCTGCATCTGCTAGTGGGCCATCATGATAAGAGTAGACATAATAATGTGTTAATTCCACTACAGGAGAGACTTATGGGGGACGATGGGGGAAAATGTGCACATACATACATACCGGTATATTGGTATCGGAAACCGGACAAAGGAGTTAAAAAATATCGGCATATAGGATATCTGCAAAAATCCAATATCGTGCATGCGTAGTTTCTGTCGGTATCCTGCTCAAATGAAAACAGAAGTGACACCCTTATTGTTACTATTTGCCCACCTTTACCGCTAGTGTGCATCATCACACGCGCCAACACCTTGCTGAAGGAGATACAACATTCAGCTCTGTTTGCCTTTACTTCCTTCTGCCATCCGTCTCTCGCCCGTCTCGCTCACCCGCTCACTCACTCAATCTAACGCGCACACACCGCTGTGCCGCGCACACACCGCTGTGCCGCGCACACACCGCTGTGCCGCGCACACACCGCTGTGTGCCGCACACACCGCTGTGTGCCGCGCACACCGCTGTGTGCCGCGCACACACTGCTGTGCCGCGCACACACTGCTGTGCCGCGCACACACCGCTGTGCCGCGCACACACCGCTGTGTGCGGCACACACCGCTGTGTGCCGCACACACACTGCTGTGCCGCGCACACACTGCTGTGCCGCGCACACACCGCTGTGCCGCGCACACACCGCTGTGTGCGGCACACACACTGCTGTGTGCCGCACACACACTGCTGTGCCGCGCACACACTGCTGTGCCGCGCACACACCGCTGTGCCGCGCACACACCGCTGTGTGCGGCACACACACTGCTGTGCCGCGCACACACTGCTGTGCCGCGCACACACCGCTGTGCAGCGCACACACCGCTGTGCAGCGCACACACCGCTGTGTGCCGCGCACACACCGCTGTGCCGCGCACACACCGCTGTGCCACGCACACACCGCTGTGCCACGCACACACCGCTGTGCCACGCACACACCGCTGTGCCGTGCACACACCGCTGTGCCGCGCACACACTGCTGTGCCACGCACACACCGCTGTGCCACGCACACACTGCTGTGCCGTGCACACACCGCTGTACCGCGCACACACCGCTGTGCCGCGCAGATAAAACATCCTCGCCGAATGTGAATGCGGGGAGAAGAAAAATGACGCTGGGTAATCACAGTGAAGCATTACCAGTCATTACTCTGGCGCTGTCACTTGGAGACGAGAGACAAGGCGCCGGGCGAGTCGCAGGAAGCGAGATTGATTCTGCTTCTTCGGGAGTCGCAGTTAACGACTAGCAGAGTCGGCTTTGGTGGATTTTTTCTAACTTCCTGCCAGGTGGACAGATGAGTGAATCCACTCCATCCGCACGTTGACCTTGAGTAAATGAAGATTTGTCTCGCCCACTGTGGCCGTGCTGCTGCTGCTGCGATACAGATAAAAGTCTCGGCCTAGGAAGTAAGACGTATTTGCTTTCAATGCAGGTACAGCCACCACACAGCCAATAATGGTGCAACTCCTTTTTTAATGCGAGCCACCTTTGAATGGAAACAAATCCATTGTGTGATGCATCATTGATAGATGTGCTTTATCGATCCAGTAACGCTGGTGGAACCTAAGAGAGAAAGAGAGGCTTTCTGTGAATTCTCTGTAATGCAGCTAAAGGAGAAATCACCGACCAATCTAAAGCAGGAATTTACGGTATGAAGCAGTATTGTGCGCTGGGGTCACCGCTCCCCAGCGTACTTCCAGCGTTCCTGCGTAGGCTACTTCCAGGAATAGACGCCACATGGACACAAATTATGCAAGGAAGCAGATTGAAATTGACGTTTCACAGACTGCAATTATGCTTTGGTTAACTTATTTCTGATAGTAGAACTTCAATCTGGAGGTGGTTTTCCCTCAGTCCTGCTGTCACATTTTTATGAATGAGTTGAGATTCCCGTCTTCCCGCGGCGTATCGTTTTAAAGGAACACTCCGCCCATTTTCAAGAGTTAGTGTGGACCAGTGACATCACTGGTCCACACTAACTCAAATTAATAACTCATTAACTCAAATCAACTCTCAATAACTGTCAAACTAGATGACGGTTTTGAAGTCATTCATCTAGTTTGACAGTTATTGAGAGTTGATTTGTGTTAATGAGTTATTCATTTGAGTTAGTGTGGACCAGTGATGTCACTGGTCCACACTTTAACACTCAATAACTGTCAAATTAAATGACAGACTTCAAAACAGTTTACAGTTTTCTGATATACTACTGATGTTCTGATGATACAAAGCTGGTTGAAAATGGGCAGAGTGTTCCTTTAAACAGACGGCGCTGATACCACCTCCATTGGCAGAATGAAAGGCGTAACAGACTCGCGATTCCGTCCCTGTGACTTTTACACAGGAGGCGAGGCGTAATAATCCCACAGCGATCACGGCTTCCACAGCCTGCATCAAAATGCACATTTATTTATATATGAAAATGTTGGGGATTGTTGCTTTAAATTCAGGATCAACTGAACGGGAGGGAGATAGAGAAGGAAAGAGAGAGTCAGACATATTAGCCAGGCGACACACATGAAAGGAAACAGATTGACTTCTCCCCTGTCACTTTCTCTCAGGAGGAGAAGAGGAGTGTTAATCCAGTGAGAAGGCGTGATAGATACAGCTGCTGTGTGCTGCAGGGAGAGGCCGTAGCTACTGAAAGTGATATCTGAGATTACGTTTCATTCCTCTCTTAACCAGGCCGGTGTGGAGACTCTGGGCCCACCGTAAGATTGGAGCAGACAGCCCCTCTCATGGAGCAGACAGGGTCCACTTCCCCACTGCCATCTCCAGCACGGCTCTCCAGAACCAAACACAACCAAAGATCTCTAGTAAAACGCTGGCATTTTATGTGTGTCCAATATTCATTAATTATTCATTAACGTTTCTTAAGGCCTACATATCGACGTTTCAAAATACATTGCCTATCAACATTTCAACAAGTCCTCCAACCAGGAGCATTTCGAAGGTAAATTCGAAGATTTCAGTTAAATTGAAAACTGAAAACGTTGGTTAATTTGAAAACGTCAATGTTACTTTTCACAAATAAAACACCTTGGGTTATGGTTAGGCAGATAAAATAACTTAGTTAAGGTTAGGGTTATGGTTATAGGCAGATAAATAACTTAGTTAAGGTTAGGGTTATGGTTATAGGCAGATAAATAACTTAGTTAAGGTTAGGGTTATGGTTATAGGCAGATAAAATAACTTAGTTAAGGTTAGGGTTATGGTTATAGGCAGATAAAATAACTTAGTTAAGGTTAGGGTTATGGTTATAGGCAGATAAAATAACTTAGTTAAGGTTAGGGTTATGGTTATAGGCAGATAAAATAACTTAGTTAAGGGTTAGGGTTATGGTTATAGGCAGATAAAATAACTTAGTTAAGGTTAGGGTTATGGTTATAGGCAGATAAAATAACTTAGCTAAGGTTAGGGTTATGGTTATAGGCAGATAAAATAACTTAGTTAAGGTTAGGGTTATGGTTATAGACAGATAAAATAACTTAGTTAAGGGTTAGGGTTATGGTTATAGGCAGATAAAATAACTTAGTTAAGGTTAGGGTTATGGTTATAGGCAGATAAAATAACTTAGTTAAGGGTTAGGGTTATGGTTATAGGCAGATAAAATAACTTAGTTAAGGTTAGGGTTATGGTTATAGGCAGATAAATAACTTAGTTAAGGTTAGGGTTATGGTTATAGGCAGATAAATAACTTAGTTAAGGTTAGGGTTATGGTTATAGCCAGATAAAATAACTTAGTTAAGGTTAGGGTTATGGTTAGAGTTAAGGTTAGGGTTATGGTTATAGGCAGATAAATAACTTAGTTAAGGTTAGGGTTATGGTTAGGCAGATAAAATAACTTAGTTAAGGTTAGGGTAGTCTGACTGGCTTGAAGCAGCATGGTGGACTTAGCTCTCTCATTGGTGTCGACCATTTCAGTCGGTGCCGGATGGAAATCCCATTCCGCTCCCTGCAAGCTCTGCAATTGAATTGATTCTAATGTGACATTTTGATCGGATTCCATTCCAGTACGATGTACAGTACAGGTATGTACTGTATGGATCTAGGATGTTGATTATTATGGTTATTGGCTCCATATTACAGTATGCTCTTTTTAACTGTTTAAAACATTTTTACTGGTCTTTAAAATACGGGTATGAATTATATTGCCCCCCCCAAAAAACAGGCTCTGTTATGTGGGGTCCTTCCATCCTCTCAGTTTCTCCCCTCATTAACCATGCGCTGTTCTGAGTGGGCGGGGACACCATCATAATGAGGCCCTGCTCTAATTGGCCCCCTGATCGGCTGGGTGAGGGGGGGAGGGTGTAGACGCCCGGGGAAAACTCCAAAACCAACATGGCAGCTCCTCCTTGTAGAAGAAACTAATGTTATGGATATTTGCTCATTGACACATAGAAGCGTAGAATTCCAGCAGTCATGTATAATGCAATAATCATGAAGTAATCACTATGTGAGCATGCACGCAGACAATTTGGCAAACTATAATAATGAGTCTGCTTTTCGCCTTCATTCCAGATGCCAAATTTTGCGCAGAGCCAGTTTACGACGTATAGAGTTGTGTTTACAGAAGCGGGGAGAGGACTTTTGAGAAATGCAGTCAGCCTGGCTGTGTGACCATCGAGTCAGTCCAAACAGATTTGAGTGAGTGGAGGCTACATCTTTTCCACTGTGTTTGAAGAGACTGGAGTCCAGATGGTTAGTAGTGCTGCCAGATCAATTACCAGCAGCACACCAGTGGAGGGAGCAGGGCAGGGGACAGTTTGCTCGGAGGGGCAATTCAACTGATCCCTGTTTGGACTTTCATAGAGTCAAAGCATGCTGTGACATAAAGGACTCACACCAACACATTACACACCAGTGTAGCGCTCTCTGGAGATGTCGCGCTTTTACCTTCCAGCGACATTTTTTTACTGCTCATTCCAAACAGCCATCATGGCACCGGCATAAAGTAAACAGCTGTGCACATCGAGCGGTCCAGGCTCGAGGATTTGCCAAGAGGGAAACGAATAATGAAGGCGCATCATTTGCAAAGTGTGAAATGTAGCACAGACTAGTTAAACATACAACACGACAGTAATATAGCACAGACTAGTTAAAGAGACAACACTACAGTAGCACAGACTTGTTAAAGAGACAACACTACAGTAGCACAGACTAGTTAAAGAGACAACACTACAGTAGCACAGACTAGTTAAAGAGACAACACTACAGTAATATAGCACAGACTAGTTAAAGAGACAACACTACAGTAGCATAGCACAGACTAGTTAAAGAGACAACACGACAGTAATATAGCACAGACTAGTTAAAGAGACAACACGACAGTAATATAGCACAGACTAGTTAAAGAGACAACACAACAGTAATATAGCACAGACTAGTTAAAGAGACAACACAACAGTAATATAGAACAGACTAGTTAAAGAGACAACACTACAGTAATATAGCACAGACTAGTTAAAGAGACAACACAACAGTAATATAGCACAGACTAGTTAAAGAGACAACACAACAGTAATATAGCACAGACTAGTTAAAGAGACAACACTACAGTAGCATAGCACAGACTAGTTAAAGAGACAACACTACAGTAATATAGCACAGACTAGTTAAAGAGACAACACTACAGTAATATAGCACAGACTAGTTAAAGAGACAACACTACAGTAATATAGCACAGACTAGTTAAAGAGACAACACTACAGTAATATAGCACAGACTAGTTAAAGAGACAACACTACAGTAATATAGCACAGACTACTTAAAGAGACAACACTACAGTAGCATAGCACAGACTAGTTAAAGAGACAACACGACAGTAATATAGCACAGACTAGTTAAAGAGACAACACTACAGTAATATAGCACAGACTAGTTAAAGAGACAACACTACAGTAATATAGCACAGACTAGTTAAAGAGACAACACTACAGTAGCATAGCACAGACTAGTTAAAGAGACAACACGACAGTAATATAGCACAGACTAGTTAAAGAGACAACACTACAGTAATATAGCACAGACTAGTTAAACATACAACACGACATTAATATAGCACAGACTAGTTAAAGAGACAACACTACAGTAATATAGCACAGACTAGTTAAAGAGACAACACTACAGTAGCATAGCACAGACTAGTTAAAGAGACAACACGACAGTAATATAGCACAGACTAGTTAAAGAGACAACACTACAGTAATATAGCACAGACTAGTTAAACATACAACACTACAGTAATATAGCACAGACTAGTTAAAGAGACAACACTACAGTAATATAGCACAGACTACTTAAAGAGACAACACTACAGTAGCATAGCACAGACTAGTTAAAGAGACAACACGACAGTAATATAGCACAGACTAGTTAAAGAGACAACACTACAGTAGCATAGCACAGACTAGTTAAAGAGACAACACGACAGTAATATAGCACAGACTAGTTAAAGAGACAACACTACAGTAATATAGCACAGACTAGTTAAAGAGACAACACTACAGTAATATAGCACAGACTAGTTAAAGAGACAACACTACAGTAATATAGCACAGACTAGTTAAAGAGACAACACGACAGTAATATAGCACAGACTAGTTAAAGAGACAACACTACAGTAATATAGCACAGACTAGTTAAAGAGACAACACAACAGTAATATAGCACAGACTAGTTAAAGAGACAACACTACAGTAATATAGCACAGACTAGTTAAAGAGACAACACTGCAGTAATATAGCACAGACTAGTTAAGCATACAACACGACAGTAACATAGCACAGACTAGTTAAAGAGACAACACTACAGTAATATAGCACAGACTAGTTAAACATACAACACTACAGTAATATAGCACAGGCTAGTTAAAGAGACAACACTACAGTAATATAGCACAGACTAGTTAAAGAGACAACACTGCAGTAATATAGCACAGACTAGTTAAGCATACAACACGACAGTAACATAGCACAGACTAGTTAAAGAGACAACACTACAGTAATATAGCACAGACTAGTTAAACATACAACACGACAGTAATATAGCACAGTCTAGTTAAACATACAACACGACAGTAATATAGCACAGACTAGTTAAAGAGACAACACTACAGTAATATAGCACAGACTAGTTAAAGAGACAACACTACAGTAATATAGCACAGACTAGTTAAAGAGACAACACTACAGTAATATAGCACAGGCTAGTTAAAGAGACAACACTACAGTAGCACAGACTAGTTAAAGAGACAACACAACAGTAATATAGCACAGACTAGTTAAAGAGACAACACTACAGTAATATAGCACAGGCTAGTTAAACATACAACACGACAGTAATATAGTACAGTCTAGTTAAACATACAACACGACAGTAATATAGCACAGACTAGTTAAAGAGACAACACTACAGTAATATAGCACAGGCTAGTTAAACATACAACACGACAGTAATATAGTACAGTCTAGTTAAACATACAACACGACAGTAATATAGTACAGTCTAGTTAAACATACAACACTACAGTAATATAGCACAGACTAGTTAAACATACAACACAACATTAATATAGCACAGACTAGTTAAAGAGACAACACGACAGTAATATAGCACAGACTAGTTAAAGAGACAACACTACAGTAATATAGCACAGACTAGTTAAAGAGACAACACTACAGTAATATAGCACAGACTAGTTAAACATACAACACAACAGTAATATAGCACAGACTAATTAAGCATACAACACGAAAGTAATATAGAACAGACTAGTTAAACATACAACACGACAGTAATATAGCACAGTCTAGTTAAACATACAACACGACAGTAATATAGCACAGACTAGTTAAAGAGACAACACTACAGTAATATAGCACAGACTAGTTAAAGAGACAACACTACAGTAATATAGCACAGACTAGTTAAAGAGACAACACTACAGTAATATAGCACAGGCTAGTTAAAGAGACAACACTACAGTAGCACAGACTAGTTAAAGAGACAACACTACAGTAATATAGCACAGGCTAGTTAAACATACAACACGACAGTAATATAGCACAGACTAGTTAAAGAGACAACACTACAGTAATATAGCACAGGCTAGTTAAAGAGACAACACTACAGTAGCACAGACTAGTTAAAGAGACAACACTACAGTAATATAGTACAGTCTAGTTAAACATACAACACGACAGTAATATAGCACAGACTAGTTAAAGAGACAACACTACAGTAATATAGCACAGGCTAGTTAAACATACAACACGACAGTAATATAGTACAGTCTAGTTAAACATACAACACGACAGTAATATAGCACAGACTAGTTAAACATACAACACAACATTAATATAGCACAGACTAGTTAAAGAGACAACACGACAGTAATATAGCACAGACTAGTTAAAGAGACAACACTACAGTAATATAGCACAGACTAGTTAAAGAGACAACACTACAGTAATATAGCACAGACTAGTTAAAGAGACAACACTGCAGTAATATAGCACAGACTAGTTAAACATACAACACAACATTAATATAGCACAGACTAGTTAAAGAGACAACACGACAGTAATATAGCACAGACTAGTTAAAGAGACAACACTACAGTAATATAGCACAGACTAGTTAAACATACAACACGACAGTAATATAGCACAGACTAGTTAAAGAGACAACACTACAGTAGCACAGACTAGTTAAAGAGACAACACTACATTAATATAGCACAGACTAGTTAAAGAGACAACACTACATTAATATAGCACAGACTAGTTAAAGAGACAACACTACATTAATATACTGTAGCACAGACTAGTTAAAGAGACAACACTACATTAATATACTGTAGCACAGACTAGTTAAAGAGACAACACTACATTAATATACTGTAGCACAGACTAGTTAAAGAGACAACACTACAGTAGCACAGACTAGTTAAAGAGACAACACTACATTAATATACTGTAGCACAGACTAGTTAAAGAGACAACACTACATTAATATAGCACAGACTAGTTAAAGAGACAACACTACATTAATATACTGTAGCACAGACTAGTTAAAGAGACAACACTACAGTAGCACAGACTAGTTAAAGAGACAACACGACAGTGATATAGCACACACTAGTTAAAGAGACAACACTACAGTAATATAGCACAGACTAGTTAAACATACAACACTACAGTAATATAGCACAGACTAGTTAAAGAGACAACACTACAGTAATATAGCACAGACTAGTTAAAGAGACAACACTACAGTAATATAGCACAGACTAGTTAAAGAGACAACACTACAGTAATATAGCACAGACTAGTTAAAGAGACAACACTACAGTAATATAGCACAGACTAATTAAGCATACAACACGACAGTAATATAGCACAGACTAGTTAAAGAGACAACACTACAGTAATATAGCACAGACTAATTAAGCATACAACACGACAGTAATATAGCACACACTAGTTAAAGAGACAACACTACAGTAATATAGCACAGACTAGTTAAAGAGACAACACGACAGTAATATAGCACAGACTAGTTAAACATACAACACAACAGTAATATAGCACAGACTAGTTAAAGAGACAACACTACAGTAATATAGCACAGGCTAGTTAAACATACAACACTACAGTAATATAGCACAGACTAGTTAAACATACAACACTACAGTAATATAGCACAGACTAATTAAGCATACAACACGACAGTAATATAGCACACACTAGTTAAAGAGACAACACTACAGTAATATAGCACAGACTAGTTAAAGAGACAACACTACAGTAATATAGCACAGACTAGTTAAACATACAACACGACAGTAATATAGCACAGACTAGTTAAACATACAACACTACAGTAATATAGAACAGACTAGTTAAAGAGACAACACTACAGTAGCACAGACTAGTTAAAGAGACAACACTACATTAATATAGCACAGACTAGTTAAAGAGACAACACTACATTAATATAGCACAGACTAGTTAAAGAGACAACACTACAGTAATATAGCACAGACTAGTTAAAGAGACAACACTACAGTAATATAGCACAGACTAGTTAAAGAGACAACACTACAGTAATATAGCACAGACTAGTTAAAGAGACAACACTACAGTAATATAGCACAGGCTAGTTAAAGAGACAACACTACAGTAGCACAGACTAGTTAAAGAGACAACACTACAGTAATATAGCACAGGCTAGTTAAAGAGACAACACTACAGTAGCACAGACTAGTTAAAGAGACAACACAACAGTAATATAGCACAGACTAGTTAAAGAGACAACACTACAGTAATATAGCACAGGCTAGTTAAACATACAACACGACAGTAATATAGTACAGTCTAGTTAAACATACAACACGACAGTAATATAGCACAGACTAGTTAAACATACAACACAACATTAATATAGCACAGACTAGTTAAAGAGACAACACGACAGTAATATAGCACAGACTAGTTAAAGAGACAACACTACAGTAATATAGCACAGGCTAGTTAAAGAGACAACACTACAGTAATATAGCACAGACTAGTTAAAGAGACAACACTACATTAATATAGCACAGACTAGTTAAACATACAACACTACAGTAATGTAGCACAGACTAGTTAAACATACAACACTACAGTAATATAGCACAGACTAGTTAAACATACAACACTACAGTAATGTAGCACAGACTAGTTAAACATACAACACTACAGTAATATAGCACAGACTAGTTAAGCATACAACACTACAGTAATGTAGCACAGACTAGTTAAACATACAACACTACAGTAATATAGCACAGACTAGTTAAGCATACAACACTACAGTAATGTAGCACAGACTAGTTAAACATACAACACTACAGTAATATAGCACAGACTAGTTAAACATACAACACGACAGTAATATAGTACAGTCTAGTTAAACATACAACACGACAGTAATATAGCACAGACTAGTTAAAGAGACAACACGACAGTAATATAGCACAGGCTAGTTAAAGAGACAACACTGCAGTAATATAGCACAGACTAGTTAAAGAGACAACACTACAGTAATATAGCACAGACTAGTTAAAGAGACAACACTACAGTAATATAGCACAGGCTAGTTAAACATACAACACTACAGTAATATAGCACAGACTAGTTAAAGAGACAACACTACATTAATATAGCACAGACTAGTTAAACATACAACACGACAGTAATATAGTACAGTCTAGTTAAACATACAACACGACAGTAATATAGCACAGACTAGTTAAAGAGACAACACTACATTAATATAGCACAGACTAGTTAAACATACAACACGACAGTAATATAGCACAGACTAGTTAAAGAGACAACACTACATTAATATAGCACAGACTAGTTAAACAGACAACACTGCAGTAATATAGCACAGACTAGTTAAAGAGACAACACTACATTAATATAGCACAGACTAGTTAAACATACAACACGACAGTAATATAGCACAGACTAGTTAAACATACAACACGACATTAATATAGTACAGACTAGTTAAAGAGACAACACTACAGTAATATAGCACAGACTAGTTAAAGAGACAACACTACATTAATATAGCACAGACTAGTTAAAGAGACAACACTACAGTAGCACAGACTAGTTAAAGAGACAACACAACAGTAATATAGCACAGACTAGTTAAAGAGACAACACTACAGTAATATAGCACAGGCTAGTTAAAGAGACAACACTACAGTAGCACAGACTAGTTAAAGAGACAACACTACAGTAGCATAGCACAGACTAGTTAAGCATACAACACGACATTAATATAGCACAGACTAGTTAAACATACAACACGACAGTAATATAGCACAGACTAGTTAAAGAGACAACACGACAGTAATATAGCACAGACTAGTTAAAGAGACAACACTACAGTAGCATAGCACAGACTAGTTAAGCATACAACACGACATTAATATAGCACAGACTAGTTAAACATACAACACGACATTAATATAGCACAGACTAGTTAAACATACAACACGACAGTAATATAGCACAGACTAGTTAAGCATACAACACGACATTAATATAGCACAGACTAGTTAAGCATACAACACGACAGTAATATAGCACAGACTAGTTAAAGAGACAACACTACAGTAATATAGCACAGACTAGTTAAACATACACTAATATAGCACAGACTAGTTAAACATACAACACTACAGTAATATAGCACAGACTAGTTAAACATACAACACGACATTAATATAGCACAGACTAGTTAAGCATACAACACGACAGTAATATAGCACAGACTAGTTAAAGAGACAACACTACAGTAATATAGCACAGACTAGTTAAACATACAGTAATATAGCACAGACTAGTTAAACATACAACACTACAGTAATATAGCACAGACTAGTTAAAGAGACAACACTACAGTAATATAGCACAGGCTAGTTAAACATACAACACTACAGTAATATAGCACAGACTAGTTAAAGAGACAACACTACATTAATATAGCACAGACTAGTTAAAGAGACAACACTACAGTAATATAGCACAGACTAGTTAAAGAGACAACACGACAGTAATATAGCACAGACTAGTTAAACATACAACACGACAGTAATATAGCACAGACTAGTTAAAGAGACAACACTACAGTAATATAGCACAGACTAGTTAAAGAGACAACACTACAGTAATATAGCACAGGCTAGTTAAACATACAACACTACAGTAATATAGCACAGACTAGTTAAACATACAACACTACAGTAATATAGCACAGACTAGTTAAAGAGACAACACTACAGTAATATAGCACAGGCTAGTTAAAGAGACAACACTACAGTAGCACAGACTAGTTAAAGAGACAACACTACAGTAATATAGCACAGACTAGTTAAAGAGACAACACTACAGTAATATAGCACAGACTA
>NC_139643.1:51885271-51930271 GCF_964638095.1 Poromitra crassiceps | reverse complement strand
GCTTGTTTATGGCCCTGTGAAGAACCATTAGCCTACTGCATCATAATGCAGCTTAGAGCAGCAAAAGGTTCTTCAGTTTGTTTTGTGGATCAGAAGTGCTTCCTTCTATTGAGCTAAGACACAATGCTAATCCATATAGCCTACTGTGCTAGGTCCATGTGGGACCATTACTTCTTCAGTTCTTCAGTACTTGATAATGAGACTACTCTATATGGGACCAGGCATAGGATATGATAATACAGAGAAATATCAATCCCTCCAGGATTTCCCCTTTTTTTGTCTGTTTGTTTGTTTTTTGTGATTGTTGCGATCATATATATATATATATATATATATATATATGGTCGATTGACAACCAGTCATGCTGGAAAACTTTGCACCCAAAAACACCAAAAAGGATGACCTGCACTTAACCCGACACAAAGAAACTTGCTGCTGTAAGTGGATCACTTCATAATGTGGATTTGTAGCACGATCACCACAGTCTGACTTACATCTGATTTACCACAGTCTGACTTACATCTGATTTACCACAGTGTGACTTACATCTGATTTACCACAGTCTGACTTACATCTGATTTACCACAGTCTGACTTACATCTGATTTACCACAGTCTGACTTACATCTGATTTACCACAGTGTGACTTACATCTGATTTACCACAGTGTGACTTATATCTGATTTACCACAGTCTGACTTACATCTGATTTACCACAGTGTGACTTACATCTGATTTACCACAGTGTGACTTATATCTGATTTACCACAGTGTGACTTACATCGGATTTACCACAGTCTGACTTACATCTGATTTACCACAGTCTGACTTACATCTGATTTACCACAGTCTGACTTACATCTGATTTACCACAGTATAACTTACATCTGATTTACCACAGTATAACTTACATCTGATTTACCACAGTATAACTTACATCTGATTTACCACAGTATAACTTACATCTGATTTACCACAGTATAACTTACATCTGATTTACCACAGTCTGACTTACATCTGATTTACCACAGTATAACTTACATCTGATTTACCACAGTCTGACTTACATCTGATTTACCACAGTGTGACTTACATCTGATTTACCACAGTCTGACTTACATCTGATTTACCACAGTCTGACTTACATCTGATTTACCACAGTCTGACTTACATCTGATTTACCACAGTCTGACTTACATCTGATTTACCACAGTCTGACTTACATCTGATTTACCACAGTCTGACTTACATCTGATTTACCACAGTCTGACTTACATCTGATTTACCACAGTCTGACTTACATCTGATTTACCACAGTATAACTTACATCTGATTTACCACAGTCTGACTTACATCTGATTTACCACAGTGTGACTTACATCTGATTTACCACAGTCTGACTTACATCTGATTTACCACAGTGTGACTTACATCTGATTTACCACAGTCTGACTTACATCTGATTTCCCACAGTCTGACTTACATCTGATTGCTCCCGCTGGACCCCCCACTCCGACCTAGCGGCTCCGCTGGACCCCCCACTCCGGCCTGCGAGAGGTTTCTGAGCAGCAGACTTTTTCTCTCTCAAAACAATTGAAAACCACCGTTATGTTAAAGCTGAGCAAGAAGGTCGATTTTATTTCACCAGAGCCGAAGGCAGCAACACAAAATACTGCTGGAAATAACAGAAGAGAAGGTAAGCCCCACTAAACTGGTATCCAGCATTGACAGAAAGTATCCAGACACAGTAGAGTAGACACGATTCTGCCTGACCAATCAGTCGTCTGCAGTGTTTTCACGTCACCGTATGGTACTGGCTGGAACCTCAACAAAGCAGGGACCAAAACTAGCACGACTCAACCCCGACTCAACCCGGGCTGTCCAGGTTTTTGACCGGTGGAATGAGACAAAAAAGCGAGTGGAACTGGGCGGCGCCACGCTAATACCAGAGGTGGAAATGGGCCATAAGGGGCCCTACTAAGGGGCGGAGCCTGTGTGAAACGTGACATTTGGTGCAGCCCTCTGCCTCATTTCCTTCATGAGATGCTTTGGTAAATGAAAGCAAAAGGGCAACGTTCACAATGCTCACAGCTCCTTGAGATGAGAAAGTGCCTTTTTTTTCCAAACTCTGCACAGAAAAACAAACAATTACATTCTTGACTGCCTTTCTTTCCTCCATGATGGAGCAGTGCAGGCAGACAGGAGCAGGCAGATTAATTAACTAGCGCCTGAAAACCTTTATTCTTCAGAGCGTTGTCACTTTGATGGATGGATGATTAAAGTCAATGAGATGGCTATCAGTACACATCAGTGAAGCAGTCAAAAGCAGAAAAAACACAAAAACAAAATAAACCCGAGGTGAAAAAGAAAGAAAGAAACAAAGACAGAAAGAAAGGAAAAAATACAAATACAGGTGTATCTGGCATGTGACCAGGGGAAGACTTTAAGGTTAAGACTTACGCTGAGCATGTCGAAGAAAAGGAAGTAATTGGGGATGAGTGCAGCTCAAATTGCCTGGCTTGATGAGATTTCCTCGTTAGGGGTCTTCTCGTTAGGGGTCTTCTTCTCGTTAGGGGTCTATACAGCCCAGACTTGGAAATATCACAGAATTAATTAAAATGATAGGAATGAAGAAAGTGGGCTGCCAATGACAGGACGGCAGAGGGCCTCTGCATAATCATTGTTCTGATCAGAGCCCTATTGTCTGGCTGAATGTTGCTGCCTGTTGATGGCGGCCAGCGCCTCTTATATGTTTATCTGGTTTCCCGGGCGGGGAGCTTGTTTCCAGTCGCTGATGGAGCGTTACTGTGAAGAGCTTCAAAGGCTTCGTTTAGTCGCTGGAGCAGCGAGCGCTCACCAGGCGGCTTCCAGCCTGTTTTATCAGCCGGCTTTCAGGTTGAGATGGGAGGGAGATTGTGACTGTGTGTGTGCATCTCTGTGCTGTCCCTCACACTGGCTGGCTTACTCGTGTCGCGCCGTGAAAAAGACAAAATCCTCCAATCCGACCGTCTCCTCCTTTGTGGATTTCACAGAGAATCAACAACGTGGTTTTAATCCACTGTTATTTCCCAGCATGCATTCATCCTACAGCCGTCCAGCTTTAGTGCTGCAGTGGCGCCTGCAGTCTGTTCTTTCTCATGCTTAGCCAGTGCTGAGGTCCTCCTGTAACTACACACATAGATGGTGGCCACTACAATGGACAGACATTTGGAAGCCATTTTGAACCATTTAAATCGCAGTACCATATCCCAACCATGTGGCGGACCCCAAAAGCTTTGTCTACAATTTCATTTGATTGTTATCTTTGTATCTCTGTCGTTTTGAGATATTGCATCCTAAATTGAAAATGGCGGAGGGAAGAGGAAATGTACAGAGTACCCCAGCTATTACCCCCTTCTATTAAAACGTGCAGACGGAAAAGAGTGCTCCGGTGTCTTTACTTCGGGTAGTCTGTGTGAAGTGCCCAGGTAAAATATTATTTTATGCATATTGTCCTCCACTGTTGAGCACCAGGACCCTCTTTATTCCAAACCTGGCTGAAGCGCGCTGGACTCTATTACTACTGTACCCCAGCAATAACTGTGCGCTCACACTGGGGCGATTATGGAAAAATTTGTGCGACACGATTACATGCAAAGTCAATGCAAACACACAAGGAGATGTGATTTCGCCCTGGGCAGTGACGCAAATTTTCACGCCGCGAATGACGCGATATTTGCCTAACGTCCGTTTGCTTGGTTAGAGAAATTTCGCCTTGGGGACGTAGAGCAACTGTTAAATCTTTCTATACTATTCTATATATATATATATATATATATATATATATATATATATATATATATATATATGTGTGTGTGTGTGTGTGTGTGTGTGTGTGTGTGTGTGTGTGTGTGTGTGTGTGTGTGTGTAGTGAGTGAAATCAGTAGTGTGAATGCGTGTGCACTGTCATTGGGTTGGGTTGGGTTGGGTTGGGTTGTGTGCTGTGTGGGTCATTATAGTGTTGAGGTCAGGGTTCTGACTGGGCCATCCCAGGACATTGATGTTTGGCTGTGTGCTGTGGGTCATCATAGTGTTGAAAGGTGGGATTCTTCCCGCTTCAGCTCTTTTGCAGAGGGCAGCAGTTTGGGTTGGCACTTTGTGCTCTTCATTTCCCTCTGAAGAGAGACAGCCTCACATCACCTCACATGCTGCCAGCTGTATCTGTGTTCCTACACTGTGTGAACACATTGACTGCAACAAATCCATAGCCTTCCATTCTGTTACTGCTGTGTTAAGGAATACTACAACACCACAGGCAAAACCCCCCTGTTCAGCATATCTTTGAAAATGTGATATATACAGTACTATAGATATTACCCACATGAACATTGAAACCAATGTGGGTAATATCTCTAGTCATAGAACTGATGTGTGTGAAGGAGTTTGCACAGCTCATTTTGCTCTGGTTTCAGGAGTAGAATTCATACAACTATTTGAGCACACTGGTATTGAAGGAGGAGAACCAGTGGACTCAAGTCATTTTTCCTGACTTGCAGGTTTGATAGTGATAATATTGATAAGCACTATGACCGATAAAACAGCTGCAGCCACCTCTTCTATTTCCTGGTTGCTCAGCTCTATAGGAAATTAATGGATTTGTTGATCATGTTGAGAGTTCTCTCATATTCACATCTTAAATAATAAACACATCTCTGAAATTGTCTTTATGTCCTGTTGTCCTGTTGTGTTCCGTGTGAGCTCACTAAACCAAATTCCTATCAACGATGTTGAATAATCAATAAAGTATTGAAACTTGAAACTTGAAACTTGAAATGCACTTTGTGACAAAACACATTTCTGTCAGCCATTTCATAAGATGATTTCATTATTATTTTTCCTTAATGATGAAAACTGATCATCATTCAAAACTGTGAAAAGGGTGGGATTGCCCTGTTTTCCCCACGTATTCATACTGAACACATTGAAAGCGTTTCTCATACAGTATATAGGAAGTATTGAACCTGCAGATCTACCCACCTGCATTGTTATTTACCATTGATCTTGGAGTGAATATACAGTAATCAATATTCTTTCAACACGTCAAAGGGGTAAAACAGGTGACATTCAACCCCGTGTACAGTTGGAAGGAGCAGGTGACAGGGCCAGATGTAGAGTCTTACCTTGATCTCAGTGCAGTTCTCCTCGCTGGTCCTTTATGTACATCTCCGTCTGTAGCTTGGGGGAATTTATGGCTTATTTGAGGCGAGCAGTAAAGACCTCATTCCATCTGTTTAATTAGAGTGGAGATTAGCAGATTATTTTTGCATTACCGGCGCCTGTCGCTCCTCATCACGCGGGCGACCCTGGGGAGGGCTGCTCAGCTCTGGCACAGAATCACAAACTCACTGCAGAACCCAATTTGGCTCCACAACTGTAGAAATACACTTCAGCCCAATAAGTACCGAGTGCTGCATTAGGGGTCCAAATCTCTCTCTCTCTCTCTCTCTCTCTCTCTCTCTCTCTCTCTCTCTCTCTCTCTCTCTCTCTCTCTCCTTAGAGCAAGGCAGCTTTTTAACCTTTATCCAGGGAAAGGGCTTCTTCTCCAGTAATAACCTGCTTTACATCTATCTGAACTGCTTTCATACTGGGAGCTGCCCAGTACATTCTTACTGGTGGCCACTGAGCAGCTCCACTGGAGTAGGTAGCATCCACACAATACAGAAGCCCTCCCCCACATGCACACACTACCACCTTCTCCAGCTTGTACAAATTAGGGACATCTATCACAGAGCAGACACTTGCAAAAATGTCACCACTGCCATCTCTTGTCCCACTGGTCAGGGACAGGACCCCTGGAATCAGAATCAGAATCAGAATCAGAAAGACTTTAATGATCCCCGGGGGGAAATTGGGACAAGTTGCAGTTGCTCGCACTCAGGCATGAAATATCCACATAACACAACATAGCATAACACAGTATCACACAGTATCTCCCTAAACGTAAAAACAGTCAATACAATAAAATGCAATAAAATAAAATAAAATAAAATAAAATAAAATAAAATAGAATAAAATAGAATAAAATAGAATAAAATAAAATAGAATAAAATAAAATAAAATAAAATAAAATAAAATAAAATAAAATAAAATAAAATAAAATAAAATAAAATAAAATAGGGTAAATGGGATGTACAGTCCTCAAAGACCCCCGAAACCTCCTCACAGACCCCTGGAACCTCCTCACAGACCCCTGGAACCTCCTCACAGACCCCTGGAACCTCCTCTCAGACCCCTGGAAGCTCCACAAGGACCCCTGGAACCTCCTCAAGGACCGCTGAAACCTCCTCACGGACCCCTGGAATGCCCACAAAGACCCTTGGAACCTCCTCAAAGGCCTCTGGAAGCTCCACAAGGACCCCGGCAGATGCCCCCTCGGTGCCCTCCACTTTGAGAACCGCTGCCCTATACCCAGCTCTGTTTTAGACACAAAAGTGAATATTGACGCGTTGACATTGGACGACCTGGTGTCTTCAGAAGGGAAATCCAGTTAACTGGCTTGTGAGGACTGCATTGTACAGCCTGGCGGCCGGTGTCTAGGAGGATGTGTGGGTGTGCGTCTGAATGTGTGTGTTGGCGTGCACCGCTGAAGTGGAATTGCTCACGGTGGGACAGATAGGGAGCAGCTGTGGGTAATTGTTTCGCTCAGTTGCCGAGGCTCATCCTGGCCCTTTAGAGATAAGCTGGAGTAAATCTCCCTTCATGTCCTGGGAGAGGAGGGGAGAAGATGGAGACGGAGGAGAGCAAACACCAGGCCATGGCCAGCCTCTGTTTGAACTGCCTCTTCAAGACCCCACGGCTTCAAATGACTTTTTCTCTCGTCTGAAAGGAACGGGGGGGAGCATTCTTCTGCCCCTCCTCGTTGATGCTGTCATGGCCTCTAAAGCCGAGGAGGTATCTCATATTCATAAGAGGCAAAAAGGGGAGACGAGCAAGATGGAGAGCAGGGTCAGAGGCAAGATCTGTTGTCTGCTCACTTGTTATGTGAGTGGAGGGTGATACTGGCGCTGAGCCGGCGTCTGTATTCAGCCAGCGAGAAATAGCTGTTACACTTTAGGTCATAGAAAAGGCACAATAGGCAAACGGAGAGCACCATTATGCATTTGAATGAGAAGAGGGTTTATCCAGGAGCTCAAAAGGAATTTGAGTCAGTTCCCAGAAAACATTTAGTGGTTGAAGAGATGTTGATTGGGCAGCTTGGACCTGTGTAGATAAATCACTGCACAGGAAGTGGAGACACATCTGTAGGCCTGGACCACATGGACCAAAAATCCTATCTCTGTCTTTACGCTGAAATTGAGATACACAATATATCTCGGTATTTCTATGAAGTGGGCTAAATGTTCAGATGTAAGTCAATGTGAGATGTATGGGTGAGATGGACAAAATCAAACATCACAATATTTAACCAAATACACCAATATCAATATTTCAACAATAGTGTAGGGATGACTATTGCTGCTTTCATAAAATATTGACACAATGAGATTTTTGATAAATAGTTATCAGTAATGTGGATATAATGACTAAGTGAGTAAAGGCAAATAAGAGAACAGCTAGAACAGTCTGGTCAGTTCAGAAAAATAATTTGACTGTAATGCAGCCTTTAAAACCAGGGAAAGACAACACTTATGCCAGATCACCATATTACAAGATCCAGAATCCAAGGCCATATCTAGCCTCATATCACAATATCCTTATAATATTGATATATTGCCTAAATCGGCCATAGAAAAAAGGGAGCAAGATGTGTATCTATTTGGAAAATGCTTGAACGTCAAATACCTTCAATCCTATCATCAGAATGTGAAGTGTCTGTCTGTGAGTGTGTGTGTGTGTGTGTGTGTGTGTGTGTGTGTGTGTGTGTGTGTGTGTGTGTGTGTGTGTGTGTGTGTGTGTGTGTGTGTGTGTGTGTGTGTGTGTGTGTGTGTCTGTCTGTCTGTCTGTCTGTCTGTGAGCAGAGTTATGTTTGGCCACAGCTATGCCATTTTACAGGCTGAATCTTTCAGGAAGTGTAAAGAGCACCCCTGCAGGTGACCTAGAGACAGATTTTTATGGGCAAAATGGGCAAAATGAGTTAAATGGGCTAATTAGTGGCCAAAATGCCTCAACACAGATTCAGCACCATGGAGAGCTGCAGAGTGGAGCAGCACACAGGTGAGCTGAGCTGTAATCAACCACTGAAGTGGATTATGAAAACCCTCTGGGGAGAGAGAGGAGAGGCTGCATGCCAACTCTGTGAGCGAGGGACGGACAGGTATTGTGCTCGTACCCAGATTCTTTCTAGCTCTCCATCTTCACTATCTTCTAATAGTGTGGCTGCTTCCAACCATCAAAAAACACGATCACTCACTGCAAATTGGGTACATTGAGGCCCGTGTGCAGTGGAGTCGTGTGCAGTGGAGCCGTGTGCAGTGGAGCCGTGTTCAGTGGAGCCGTGTGCAGTGGAGCCGTGTGCAGTGGAGCCATGCGCTGAGCGAAGGAGAGCCATTGTGCAGAATACGTCACATGTTGATGTGTTTATCCAGCAGCGGAGGCCCTAATAACACAGATAACATCAGCAGGAATATTACCAGCTTCCGCCTCTGCACACGGTGATCCAGGGAGACACAGAGAGACCATGATATGAAGACAAAAGTATGCATTGATTATTTATTTGGCTTCAGTTGGCCTTGAGGGCACGCTAAACCCTCTTGCAATCAGGACAATCCACACCTTTGAACGCCAGCATAAAGATTTTCAGTTATGCTTAATTAATTATTCGTGCAACAGGCACCAACTGATATTTTGTGCTGGTGTCTTTAGGGCATTGAGTTGTTTTCTCTGGATATTTGAAAAGAAACAACAGGAATCATGCAATGATTTGTCATTAGGGAGCAATCTAAATCGTTATGTCTTCATTTTCCAGCATGTGGCTCTCTATGAGGTCAAGTAAAACAGCACATGTGCATTCTAGTGTAGCTTAGTTTAAATTAACTCATTCAACACGTCCTGATACCAAAATGACAGAGTCCATTTCCCATGATTCCAGGTGAGCGCAGGTGATAGCCTACGCCTCGCGTGGGACATAGTTAGTTTGAAAGACGTCATTTGAAATTTGAATTTGAATTCATTTGAAAAATGGTTAAGATTAGTCAACTAAATGTAACCAGTGTACTCTGAGCAGTCTTTTAAAGAAAGAAATAAAGTCAATCAGACAGGTGTGTGACTGTGATTAGAATAACTACGCCTCTCAGTTATTGTCCATTTACGCCCTCTGGTGGCGTAATTTAGAGAAGGAAGTGGGCATGAGTGACGTGGTTTTCCCAGCATTCTTCCTTTTCCAATTCAGACAGACATGAGACACGCACGCGCACAACAGTAGCTCCAGACCAGCCATTAGCTCTTGTGCAGAGAGTTTAACACTCTAACACTTGATTAAACTAGAAAACTAGAGAAAAGATAAATAGGAGAGATCCTTTGAAGCTGAAATAGAAGTTACACAACAGTCACGGAGCTGTCGGCCGTCCAGAACGGCCATTTGTATTGGACATTCTTTGGTGAGTTAGCTGCTAAGCTAATATGCTAAAAACAGTATTAGCGCTGTGCTTGTTGCTAACCTCCATGATTGCTGCTTGATATGTGTTGATGTTAAAACCAGTCGGGATGAGCTACTAACCTGATGAAGCTATAATTTAGAGAGCAATGTAAGATAATGGTTGTTAATTTAGCTCCATGAAGAAACATTGAATGTTTTGGCCTATACGTTTTTCTTTCTTTTTGTTGTGACTGTATGTTTCAGTAAGTTAGTCCATTAAGTTGGACAGATACAAGTTGGAGTTTAAGCTAAAATGTGTCAAGTGAATGTTGAAATAAACTATAGTTATTGAGATATTTGTAAGAATGTAATGTATTTAATGTCCAGAACCACAAGTGAAATGTTGATATAGAAAACTGAGTGATTATTCTGCACCTTTTGTGCAGGCTGATGAGACTAGACTACAGACTGAACTGTGCTGCCCAAGTCACCATCATCCCACTGCCTCCTGGACTCCATTGCCATCTTCACTGTCACCATCATCATCTTCAGTCTTCACCTCCACTACAGAATCAACCATTCCTCACCTTCTTCATCTCAATGCTACGGGGAGCCAGGATCGATGGACAGTTTTCCTTGCGAACAATGGTAGGAACTTCAGTGCACTCAGACAGATGAACTAAGACTCTTATTTTTGAGATCTAATTTTATTATTTTCATTCCTTTCATTCCTTTTGTTTTGGTTGAGCTCAACAACATTGTATTTCAATTAGTCTACTCTGGGTCTGAACCAAATTGCCTAGCTAAACCTTTAGTTGTATAGTGAAGAAATTAGTAAGCCATATTTGGGATTCAGTGAAAAATATTATAAACTAGTGAACACTAGCACTTTTATTTATTTGTAGGTCGTAATTAGTATTGAAATGCAGGTGCATTTTTGATTCATGCCCAGAGATAGTACTTTCAATGATTCCTGTTAACACCTTGAGTGCCATGGACGAGATATCTCGTCTTACACAATCCAACCGTTGAGTGCCAAAGACGAGATATCTCGTCTTACATAAACATTTTTTTTTTTTGACGGTGGGACATCAATCAACCCCTTTTACGTCTTCTATATCAATATTGGAGGAAGAGAATGTGTATAATCTATTTTACCGACCACTAAGTGGCGACAGTTCTCTCCAGACAGAGAGAAAGCCACAGCCACGGGTCCGCTGGAAAGCCAGTCTAATTTTCAAGGAAATAGCTGGGCGAAAACTCTTTCGATTTCACACACACACACACACACACACACACACACGCGCGCGCGCGCGCGCGCACACACACACACACACGAGTACCTTTGCGCATAAATAAGACCAGAATCGCAAAAGCTTCTTCAAAGCTCTCAGCCGACACCTCAAGAAACGAACGAGCCAGTTTTACAGTCCAGACTGCCCGAGAGCGGCCGCGGAGCCTCCTCCCTCCGCAGCACAGACGGAGGGAGGAGTTTGGAGACACACACACACACACACACACACACACACACACACACACACACAATACAGTATACAGACTTGCCCAAGGGCACCCATAATCACAGGCACGTGAGGTGGTTCTAAAAATCCATTTATCTCTAAACTCTCTGAAAATCTCTGAAACCATGCTGTACTCAACGGCTAATATCTACATAACTACTAACTCTGCAAACTAACTCTTTTAGACAGAGAAAGCACACATTCTATTAGTTCTTTTTAGATTGGTGTTCACGAAGTCTTAACAGAAAAGAATCCTCGGCTCTTGTAAAATGAGCCAGAATCCTCAAAAAAAAACCTGGCACAACTTACCTACAGGATTGAAAAAACGGCTGGCACTCAATGTGTTAAGAAAAGAAAAATTGGTTGTGTATTATTGTGTACGAAAGGTAATATGGAATGTTATTGTTCTAACTGAAAGGAAATAAGACAAAAGTACGAAAAAGACAAAATAAGAGAAAAAGAGAAACAATAATACTAGAGTTAAATCAAAAAAGCTATACAGTTGTTGGTGTGAGTTATTGAATTTGGGAAGGAATTAGTAATTTTATGGAAATGTAACCACTTCATGATGTACCAGTCTCCTCTTAGAACCTAGAAATTAGATCTACCTGCAAACTAGGCGATCACTCGCGCTAGGTGGGTTACATAAACAACTCCGTTAAGGTTAGTCAACAAAACAAGTCGGTTAAGGCTAGTCAACTAAAACAACTCTGTTAAGGTTAGTTTGGGTTACGGTTAAAAACGCAAGATGTCGGGAGGCGAAAGTTACCGCTCCACCAATCCCACCCCTTCACCCTTAAGCTTCTGGCATACTCTTCTCGCACGCGCTGGAGGCGGGGCTCCGAGGAGGGCGCGCGCACTCTGCGCAGGCCAAAACAGGACATACTCAGTGCGCAGCTCCAGGCTCCAGGCAGTCTGAATGAAATTGAATGTAACGTTCCCAATTCTATGTATTAAATTATAAAAAACGACCCTCAACATTTGGGAAGGCTAAGCCACACAACTAGTTCGTTATAATCGAACGCCATGCTTCAAAGGCAACTTTACGACGGTGAGGACTCAATCACAGCAGATATCCGCTGATAGCCTACCACGGAGATCTCACAGGCACAGGCAGCAAAACCCGACGCGCTGATAGAAAAATCTCCATGGACGCGCCGCGCTGCGCTCAGGCCTCGCCCCCCGACACGCCCCGTGCGATGACGTCATAATCGCCGTGCGCCCTATGCGCTTGGCTGGGCGCGAAGAGTATGCCACAAGCTTTACGTGTCAGTGAGCTATTTCAATATCAGACTGTTGCTATGTAAAAGACCACCAGAGGTCACCGCTACTTCCTGGTTACCACTCTGGGGTCTGCACTGCATGCATGCACTTACTCACATGACCACAAGAGGTTGCATTCGTAAAAATCCCACGTTTTAACCACCTTGAAAATTGATCAATGTTGTCGTATATAAAAAATGCTGTTTTGGACTTTGGAGTGTCAGCAGCATTTGCTGAAGCGCAGATTAATTTGGAGACTTGTTAAGGAGAAAGCTGAGGTGTCATGTAGAATCTCAATGTTCAGTTTGGTTTAATGACTACGTGGTTTAATGACTAGGCTGTGGCAGCAGACTGTATTTTCTGTGTCTGAGAAACTTGAGAAACCCGAGTCCAACATCCATAAAGATTTTCATTGCGTTTCAGAGCATAAAAAGGCCATCTCCATTCTACAGTATACCTCTAAGGTGGAGCCAGCCTTCTCTCTGTGCCGTTGTGCTACAGTACATTGCAACTATCCAAAATGCAGTCAGGGGATTTGCTTTGTCATCACTTGAGCAGAGCATCACGTACGTAGGTTCAAAAGTCATGGACAAAAAGGAAAGAATAAAAAAAATAAATCCAAAAGGCCAAATGATGCAAACAACTCACATTTATTTTGTAAGGTGCAAGTGTTAAAAAAAGGTCCAAAAACTAAAGAAGTACACCAACAGAAAATGTTTCTCAAAGACATTCTCTGCCTCTTGAGGATTTCTTCCTTTTTTTTTATCGTTTGCGAGTTTCAATAACTTGAGCAGCAACGCCTTCCCAACATGAAATTGGTCGACCAAGTTTTGCTGATTTAATTATATTCACATGCTATTTTGAGTGCCTGAGTTCAATCACACAATCAATCAATCAATCAATCAACCAATCAATCAATTTGTATTTAAAGTGCAGAATCAGCATGATGCATGCTGGTGCCAATACACTTTACAATTAAAAGAAAGCATAGGACAAAATCAATCAATCAATCAATCAACCTTTATTTAATTTGCGGAAGACACACTGAGGGTTGAGACGCTTATTTCCAGTGGTGCCGAGATTACAAGTCAAGAGAAAATCACAAACAAAATGAAAGAGGAAATGAAATGACTAAACAAACAAATAAACACTTACCGGACAGCAAAGGCAACACAGGAGAATAATTTGAGCAATAACACAGCACACATTCTGACACAGGAAACCACAAGTCATAAGTCCATAATCCTTTATTGAACAGTTGCACATTAAACTGGGTTTGATCAACAGCTCTGTACTGTTGACGGATCATTCCCCCTTTCAGCCCGAGAACAATACGAGCAGACAGAGTGGGACATGTGTCAGAGTCGCTCCCTGCTTTGCTCAGGTGTATTTTGGTGTCATATCTTTGGATAACAGCGGTCATAAAGTTGCTCCGACAGAGCCAGCAGAGGCCAGAGCTGCCAGAGAAGACCATAAACTCTCCTCTGCTGAAGTGCTTTATGGCAACGCAGCGGTGGTGCAGCAGCAGAGATACGAGCCCGAGACCCGTGGTGAGGACATGACTTTTCACTTCCACGTCGTCTGACTCGCTGTAAATAACTCCAGAGATCCAGTTCTACCTTCTTCTCTGCGGTAGCTAAAAAAGTCGGTGTTTATAGTAGCTTTTATTTTATTTGCAGCACAGCTTTCAGGGCCACCCAATCGCCGGAATAAAAAATGTCGCCCATTGAACATTTCTGTAATCCACGGATATGTACAATACATCTCAGCGTAAATTTGAAACAACACGTCTGCAAAACAATGCCAACATACAATTTCCATGTATATTTGAAACAAAACAGTGGGTCATTTAAAAACCTTGATACCTGATGCAGCATTTGCGTGTATATCCCTCATTTGTGTGTGTATCCCTTTAACACCGCGAACTTTGCGGTCTTAAAGGGATACACACACAAATGCTGCATCAGGTATCAATGGGTTAAAAACCTCGTTGCCTTTCCGATGCTAAATGCAAACTGTGCCTGATCACCCTGTTAGAGACTATTAATAACCGGCTCACTGTACATTCTCCTACTTATTACACTGCTACTTACTAAAGAAATCTATTATTTGAAACTAAATGTAACAACAATTTTATTGATTTGAAAAAGATTTAATTGTTTCACTTTCCACCAAAAAGTAGTCTCCTACGGGATTTGCAGAACGACACACCTGGAAACAATGAAGATAACGTTACTTTTGCTAGCATTAGCTTGGACATGTTGCTACATGTAACAGTAACACATCAGCCAGGTAGAAACTGCAACTTACCTGGATTTGTTTGAGATCAGTGGGCAACAGAATTAGGGAATGTATGAGGCCAGTCGTGAAATTCCATTAATTCGAAAAGTCCGCAGGGGGGCCACGTCAGGTCCGGAAGTGACGACACGTACATTGGCTCCAATGTAAAAATGAGCCGACTTCTCTCTCGTTCTATGTCTTAAATAAACATTTTCCGAATGAGCTTATGGTCTGAATAAACAATTTCAAGTCTTTTTCATGCTCTCCTGGGCTCCGTTTTCTAAATTATGGTCCCATTTCGAGTAAAAGAGCCGATAAAAATTATAACTTTGGGGGCGGGATTTTCTTTGATTGACACCAGCCACAGGAAACCAGATGATCCCAACCAGTTGCCAAGGCAGGCTAGCTAGCTAGCTAGCAACGTAGCCAGAGATTAAAAGTAAAATAACAGAAACAGCGTTACCCTTATGATATTTTAATGATGTTAGTAGACACACGTAACAGTATAGATCCCCGTTATGAGGTGTGTTGATCAAAAGAACACCTAAAACGCTATATCGAAATTGGGTTTTAGTGGACGGGCAGCTCTGAAGTTGGGGCTTCAGAGCTGATCTGCGGCTAGCTAGCTAGCAACGTAGCAACAGTATAGAGCCCCCGAGGTCTGTTGATCAAAAGAACACCTAACGCTATATCGTTATGTAATGTGACTTGTGACATGATCACCACATTTCAATAAATATAACGTTTTTGCACATTTGAATGCTGCTGGTCGTTTGTTTAATGCTGTATATATTGGACATTTAAAGCTGATACACAATTGTGTTGAGGTAATTCCGCAAAGCTCAGTTAAAAATATAATGTGTAACACCAATGGAAGGATGGGTAGCATTAGCTAACGTCATCCAGGCTATAAACGTAAGGCAATTATAAAGTTATGAAACGCTGATTCAGACGTTACAATAATATGACATAATATGAGCCAGTTAGCCTAGCTAGAGAGAGTAATTTCAGACCACCAGATATCACCATATTTCATTTCAATAAATATAAAGCATTCGTTGATTGAAGCAGACTCAGACTGCTGGTCGGTTAAGTTTCTCCGTCGTCATGTCCTCTGGTCCAATCTTCGGTTCATAGTTTGTGTTCACTCGACATCAACAATCTTATACATGATAATATACAACAAGGCTATCTTTGTTGACAATGTTTATTGACAAAAGCAACAAGCAAATATAACAATATTCTCCGGTCACTGGCAGATAGGCTACTAGCTACAATTGTTCAAAGCAAATCTCTCATGTCAGCATTTGGCTTGTGTGTTATTGCAATTTCCTATGTTGAAACAACTGATCAGCAGTAACGTGTAGTTTAGCGTTAATCTCAGGAGAACAGAATATTATAGCTTTGATCTTCACAAATCATGATCCTCTGTTGTGTGTGTCCCATCTGGTACTGGACGGCGGCTACCCCTGGAAGAAACGAATTAGACACTGTTAATCACTGTATAACGTTAACGTTTGCTTACCCAACACTACGTGCGATTGGTAAATACTGTAAATGCAGAGGTGGATAAACTATCCAGAGGAGTTGAACCCCCTTGTTCCCCCTCATCTAACGTTAGCTAGATATATAACGCGGTAGATCATATGAGTATGCTTTGAGTCTGCCTCATCTCAAAGAGGTAACCTAGGTAAACAGAACTGTGTTTGTTTTCTGTCTACGTCCGAATCTGTGCAGCATGTAATACTGTTTAACGTTAACGTTGTATAACGTTAACTTATGCTACTCTAGTCTAACGTCCTCCTGTAATGACAAATGGACATGTAGCTAGCGTTAATGTCATGCTATGCAATTAGCGTTACGTTAGAAAATAAGATTACCTCGATTTTGTGGAAGATGCAAGCGGCAGGCTGGTGACGCCGCGCAAGGTCTGGAGGAAATAATACTCTGGTTTTTCTTCGGGCTACTGTATTCACTGTGAGAGCAATGGAGCAAGGCTAGCAATAGCAACTAATGTTAGCAACATTTGTTAGCCAAGCTAACGGCTAGCAGGGAAAATAACATGAACAAGATGGATGCCGTGGCGGAGGAAACCCTCCCCCGAGTCCCGTCCACGCTCACGCCCTTTCCTGTTTTCCCGGCTCCAGGTTTGAACAGATTTCCCACAATGCAACAGGAAAATCCATTCATCCAATCAAACGAAATCAAACAATATCGGGAAATGAGCTTCATTTTGCCGTGTCAAAAACATATAGCTAAGGTGGTCCATATATTGTACTGTCAATGTTTGAGATGTTTCTAATGAAGAAAGCAATCGTGTCCAAGAGAGTGGTGTTTGGTAGCTTGCCATTTTAACAGACTGTTGCTAGCTAACTTTTTTTTTTGCCACAGGCTGTGGAATGAGTTGCTGTTAAACTGACTGGACTTCTTTGTGCTGATTGATATGACACCGGTCTGATATACATACCGTATACAGAAATAACAGACCGCTGAATGCCGTGATTGACCAATCAGAATCGAGTATTCAACAAGGTGTTTAATAAAACAATAACTTTAACAACTTTAATTTGGTTATGTTTAGGCAAGTAAAACGTGGTTAAGGTCAGGATTATGGTTTGGGCTGAAATAACAAAAAGATTAAATGTGACACAGGTTGAAATATAGATTTTGGAAACACTGTGACCATGACTGGGACTTGATATGGTCCTCTGGTCTGAGTGTTTATGGTCCTCTGGTCTGAGTGTTTATGGTCCTCTGCTCTGAGTGTTTGAATATGGTCCTCTGCTCTGAGTGTTTGAATATGGTCCTCACCCTTACTGACCAGCGCACCACTATCTCAATAGCAGACTCTATGACTGTATGTATAAGGTTAATATACACAGAAACCTGATATTCTACGTATCAGGACCAGGCTGTTTAGGGTTGTCGAATTAATAGAGAAAAAGGTCAGTTAAAAAACAGTCGGTTCTAAAAAACAGCACAAGCTGAAACCCTGTGTGACCCTTTGTTAACTTACTGCCAGATGAGGCGACAGCGAGGAACAACTCTAATCAGGTTTCCTTTTTAGTGATGGTGGGTGTTCCCAGAGTGGCCAGAAACGTTAATCTAAGATCATTATTTTTAATTGGCTGTATCATAAAATGCCATTACATTTCACGTCTGTGGATAGCAGTGGCATTCTGCAGACCACTGAAATGAAAACCAAGAGCGTTAAAGTGACATTTCTGTTGGAACTCATCAGGCACTCACCCTGTGCGGCTTTACCTTTAAGGGGTCAAGCCTATACTTCTGAGAATTCAACATTACATGGCACGCAATATGAAATAACAATCGGCCCTAGTGAAGTCATGTGAAATACTGTGTGGTAAGGAAGAGTAACGTGGGATTATTCTTTATTTATGTCTTGCATGTTATCATCTGTCAAATGCCTGCAAGGATGTCTCAAAATGTATTGTGGACATATATCATCATTTGACCAAGTCATAATAAAGGCACTCTCCATGTCTGGACTGACAGCCTGGTGGTGAGTGTAGGAACATGTCTGGACTGACAGCCTGGTGGTGAGTGTAGGAACATGTCTGGACTGGACAGCCTGGTGGTGAGTGTAGGAACATGTCTGGACTGGACAGCCTGGTGGTGAGTGTAGGAACATGTCTGGACTGGACAGCCTGGTGGTGAGTGTAGGAACATGTCTGGACTGGACAGCCTGGTGGTGAGTGTAGGAACATGTCTGGACTGGACAGCCTGGTGGTGAGTGTAGGAACATGTCTGGACTGGACAGCCTGGTGGTGAGTGTAGGAACATGTCTGGACTGGACAGCCTGGTGGTGAGTGTAGGAACATGTCTGGACTGGACAGCCTGGTGGTGAGTGTAGGAACATGTCTGGACTGGACAGCCTGGTGGTGAGTGTAGGAACATGTCTGGACTGGACAGCCTGGTGGTGAGTGTAGGAACATGTCTGGACTGACAGCCTGGTGGTGAGTGTAGGAACATGTCTGGACTGGACAGCCTGGTGGTGAGTGTAGGAACATGTCTGGACTGGACAGCCTGGTGGTGAGTGTAGGAACATGTCTGGACTGGACAGCCTGGTGGTGAGTGTAGGAACATGTCTGGACTGGACAGCCTGGTGGTGAGTGTAGGAACATATCTGGACTGGACAGCCTGGTGGTGAGTGTAGGAACATGTCTGGACTGACAGCCTGGTGGTGAGTGTAGGAACATGTCTGGACTGACAGCCTGGTGGTGAGTGTAGGAACATGTCTGGACTGACAGCCTGGTGGTGAGTGTAGGAACATGTCTGGACTGACAGCCTGGTGGTGAGTGTAGGAACTTTGACTATCCTGATATATCTAACGTGACCTCCCTTCTGTTTCACTCAGGCGGACTCAATCCATCCACAGTGATTTCAGTGGGCGGGAGTACTTGCCATGACAGACAACTCCTTCAGCCAATCAGCGTCGCCAAATCCAGTCGGAACTCGGAAGAATGGCGAAAACATCTTTTCCGGTGAGAAATTCCACTGGTGCATACTTCTTGTTTAATTGTTATCGAGTCCATTTCTGCAAAAACTCAAGTTCAAGTTTATTGCCCTCTACTGGCAACAATGCAAACATCAATTACCTTCTACTCAGACTGAGTCCACTCAACTTCAATAAGCAACATAAGCAAAAAAAGACATATCAATAAGGAAGCAAGGATGACTTCAAAGCAGGCGTAACATACTGAGTAAATTCATGTTTATGCTGTTTACTAACGTTAACGTTAACATTACTGCTCGTTGCTTCGGGAGACGCCATTACTGTTTTGCCTGCACACATCCGTGATTGGCCGGTTACATTGTCAACTACGAGGCAGGTCCCTGATTGGCCCGCGGTTACCTTCTAATTTGGGGAAATGGCTTGGGGTGCGGGTGCGAGTCCAGAATGATCCGAGGAGTGATAGAGAAGTTGAGGTCACATGATCAGGATGGTTTGAGGTATTTTGCAGTATTACGTCTCCTTTGGCGGAGACGCTGTTGTGTTTAGTTGGAAGCACAGCTTTCATCGTCTCTTATGAAAAGCTCATCAGTGCGCCTGATTGCAGCGAGTGGCCTTTTCTATGTAACATCTTTAACCCGTTGATACCCGATGCAGAATTTGTGTGTGTATCCCTTTAAGACCGCGAACCGCACACAAATGAGGGAGATACACGCAAATGCTGCATCAGGTATCAATGGGTTAATCCACTGAGTGTTTTAAGAAGTGCATCATTTAAATTGTGTTCAGGATGGCTGCAGTGTTCAGCTGCAGGATAATGAGCCATCACGTGAGGGACTGTTTTTAATGTGCCATGTGATGAACCTTTGATTGGTGCACCACCACGAATGTCTTATATTGACAATACCAGCAAGGGACATGGCACTCTTTATTTAGTCCACCCTACTCCTCTGCTGGTCCTAATTAAGCAATCAGCCAGTGAGGATCATTGTCATGCTGATTGGTGCTCCCTGCTCTGAAAGTACATCCACAGAGTGTGCTGCCTGACTGTTATGGTGTCACAGCCAGGTGAGAAAGTTAGTTAGTTTGGTCGACATCAGGGGTTCCCAAACTTTTCCCACCAAGTACCACTATGTAGTACCAAACCACATTTCCCAGGGACCACTTCCACTGCCATAAAATAGATTTTGCTGATCTAACCATGCAATAGCAGCAGAAAGGCTAAATAACAATATAAGGCTACTAGCTGATTCAAAATGGACACACACACACACACACACACACACACACACACACACACACACACACACACACACACACACACACACACACACACACACACACACACACACCTGTCAACATTAGGCTGTGAAAAAGAGGACCCGTTTTTTTTCCCTCGCCAAAATGTAGCCTAACTTTGGAGTGTTATTTAGCTGCCTTCCTGACAAACTAGCATGACATGTTTGGTACAAATCGATTCCTTAGGTCTTTTAGTTTCATATGATACCAGAAACTTCACTCTGGCTTTAAAACTGAGCCTGCTGCAGCCTCTGAAACTAAATGTTCAAAATTGTGATGTTTCCCAAATATCGCGATATTTCAGAAAAATCGGCCCAATCCGGCAACTGCTCAGGGTTAATATGTATGTAGAAACTGTTGTCTGTTAAAAAATAATAATAATAAAATAAAAATGCAATTCTCTGGCGGACTGGTCCGTGGACCACAGGTTGGGAACCAATGGTCTACATGATGATGTTTTTTTTTTTTACTACTTCTTATCCTCCATTGTGGCTCAGTGGTTAGCACTGTTGCCTCAGAGCGAGAAGGTTGTAGGTTCGATCCCCGGTCCGTTCCAGGTATGTCCCTTTCAAATCCTATCTGTAAATCCCCCCTCCCCCTGCCTGCTGCTACATTGAGCCCCCCGTCCCCCCCATGCCACACCCCATGGAGGAGGAGAACCCCGAAATCAAGTCAGGACCTCTCTCACATTGAGAAGTTGAAAAGAGGCTGCTGTCCATTCTGTGAAATCCCTCTTGGTAGCAGAAAGCAGAGCTGGAGGTGTTCATTTCATGGCTTAGGTCTTAAATTGAGCTCCGCAATTTTCTCCCCGAGTAGATTAGACGTTCTGTCTGTCCTCAGGTGAGGCAGCAGCTCATCACATATTGATTCCTTCACTCCTGCTTGACCTGCGTTAACCCAGACAGCTGCATGAGCCAAAGCCTCTGGGCCTCTAGTCTGTTTACACTGAGCGCTGTAACGCACGTGGGCCGACGGAGGGGGGCGGGCCACGGGGGTGACAGCGGTCCCATCGAGCGGTCCCTGCGCTGTGGCCAGACAGCGGTCCCATCGAGCGGTCCCTGCGCTGTGGCCAGACAGCGGTCCCATCGAGCGGTCCCTGCGCTGTGGCCAGACAGCGGTCCCATCGAGCGGTCCCTGCGCTGTGGCCAGATGGGTGTGGCCTAGTCTCCACAGCAGACCCATGAGAGTTCTTACGCGGATACACTAGGAACAAATGTTGATCCAGGAAAGACACCAACATGGAGATATCAGGAGGCACAGTAGCACTTCTCTGTTGAGCACATGGTGCATGATCTCTGCAGCATTGCTATTCAAAGTCTGCTTCTCCGGAGAGACATTCCCAACATCCAAATCACTTCCCTAACTAAACAGAAACTCAAAGAAGAAAAGTTGCAAAGTGAAAATGAGGAGCTTTTGTTTTTTCGATGTGTTTGGCACTGGGGCTATAATTCCTAATTAAATGTTCCCATTGAAAGCTCATTAGAGAAAGGTAGAGAAGTGCTCCCTGTGTTGTCATTGAGTCAGAATGGAGCAGCACAGTGCACTGAAGCCAGCCTGCCTCTCAAAGAATAATGGTGTCATTTGTTTGGTGTCCATTAAACAACGCCGTTTTATTAATTCCTCAACTTGGTTTCCCGCGTCTTCCTAATTAATTCAATTTAGTTTTTCCCACTAAGGAAGCTTCTGCAAATTAATGATGTGGAACAAAAATGTTGTGGAGATGCTGATGTGCTTCGTCTACATGGGGTGAACTTTCTGTCATTAGATAAAAGCGCCTGATGACTAGAATGTTTTCCCCCTTGCTGCCCGTGTCGGGGTCCTCTGCCCAGCGGCTGCATTCTGTCGCCGGAATTGATTAGATCTGCAAAGAGCTCAAACGATGGCAAAACAACAACTGCTCCTCCATTTACCTAAAAGCAAGCATTGCCTTTCTCTGCAACCCAATCGCCAGAATAAAATGTCGGCGTTGTACATTGCTGCAATCCGCAGATGTGTATTGTACAATCTCAATGTACATTTTTTATAAATTTTTTATTGATTCAAATTTTTTTACATAAAAGAGGAAAAAAACATAGGAACCACAAACATCTACAACAAACAGAAAAAATACATACACATACATTGTAAATTTGAAACAAAACTGTGTCATTTTGTCACGATGAAAATTGGCTTTCACACATATACTGTATTTACTGCTGGAGAAATCAAGCCGACAAGGTTACAGCAGGTTTGAAGACAGTCTTGTTTCATACTTATCAAAGCACCATGTTTACATGACAGCCTGGTCGCCAGAATAACATGTTGGCAGTTTACTTTTCTGCAATCCACAGATACTTTGTATCAACATTTCTGCACCAACGTGTACATGCAGTGTGCAGTTATGCCTACCCCAGACTAGAGGATTTTCAAATCCTTGAAGATTATAAAAATCTTGAGAGCCCACACACTACAGGACAGAGAGAGCCGATTTTTTAACATTTCAATCTTGGGACACACACACAATCGCGTCTGTTCAAACGCAACCCCACACACTAGAAGATTATGCCGAAGATTCACCTTGGAAGCAGGGCTCGACGTTAACTTTTAAAATGCCTATTCAGTGTGCGCACCGGGTGTAGTAGTGTCATTTCGTTTTCTAAACAAATTTTATTTTTTGTTTTTATAATGCATTTGCACTGAAAGGATTTGTTTAACTAATATTTGCGCCGACAGCCGCGTCCATTCGGGGTGTAGGCCTACTGTGCACGGCCAGGCGAAAACCGTCTGCACAGGTGCCTTGTGGAGGGGCGCGTCTGCTGATTTGACTCACTTTTCCGTGCGGACACTCGCCGATGCGGGAAGCTGAGACCTAAGCGCTTGTTGTAGGCTACATGCTTTGCAGTATAGCATTTAGTTTTCCGTCCCGTTCAAAGACGCACGGGTATTTCACCTCGATGACAATTTCCTCGTTCTTTGTTTCTGTGCGGGGCTGCGAGCGGACGCGGACCAGATTATTTTGCGAAAAACTGGAAACGCAGCTACTACTGGCTCTCTGCTCAAGATGCAATCGCCTGTCGGGTTGTAAATATCTAACATGTTAGATATGCCCGATTCACAATCGGGAAGAGGCAGTCTTCCCGATTGTGAATCTTTGAACCCCACACACTACAGGATCATTTGGGAAGATTATCTGCCCGACGCGCTTCAAATCGGGAGCACCCCCGAGAAAATCGGGAGGGGGGAATCTTGGCCATAATCTTGCAAATTATCCTGTAGTGTGGGGTAGGCATTAGTAACCAACGTGTTACATACATGCTATTGAAATAGCGCAGTGTACAGTAAGGGGCAGGGCATTGTGGGAAGAAGGGGGTAGACACTTGCCTTTCACACCAGAGGGCCATGTTCGAGTCACAGCGTTTCCAAAAGCTACATTTCAACCATGAGTCACATTGAACGTTTTCTATCAGCCTATAAACCCAAACTAGTGTCCTCTAGAGAGAGAGAGTGGCGTCAGCGGAGGACCAAAATGCGAGACTCATTAGCCAATGAACAGCCAGGAATGGGTCTCGCGCTACTTTTGCATGCTAAAATAAAGCTGATAATGTACAATTTGATTCAAGGGATGAAAAACCCTTTCAAAGTACAACACAAACTGTCTATTTTGCTGCAACTCGACAGTGCTGCTTTTTTTACTCAAGAGTTCCACTTTCTACTTCCTGGAAAAAAACTGGTCCATTGGAGTGAATGGAGATGTCAGAACTCTTCTATTATACGGCTCTGACCCAAACCATGATGAGAATGTAGCAACGTTCACCTTGAGCAAGAACACAACTACAAGCAGTCTTGGTGCCATTATTACATCCATAAATGACTCAAAGTCTCAAAGCCTAAAGACGAGAGCTGACATTTCTCAGCTGTCACCTCTCCTTGGCAGCAGGCCAGGAGTAGACCTTTCGTGCATAATGTGTTCACATGGAGGCAAGCCATATCTCTCCTTCATGTAGCAGATTCCCGCCTTTTGTTACAAATGGCATCTGGTCCAGACAGCGTGGTCCACCTCTGATGTGATGGAGATGATGCTGGTCCAGACAGCGTGTGGTCCACCTCTGATGTGATGGAGATGATGCTGGTCCAGACAGCGTGTGGTCCACCTCTGATGTGATGGAGATGATGCTGGTCCAGACAGCGTGGTCCACCTCTGATGTGATGGAGATGATGCTGGTCCAGACAGCGTGGTCCACCTCTGATGTGATGGAGATGATGCTGGTCCAGACAGCGTGGTCCACCTCTGATGTGATGGAGATGATGCTGGTCCAGACAGCGTGGTCCACCTCTGATGTGATGGAGATGATGCTGGTCCAGACAGCGTGGTCCACCTCTGATGTGATGGAGATGATGCTGGTCCAGACAGCGTGGTCCACCTCTGATGTGATGGAGATGATGCTGGTCCAGACAGCGTGGTCCACCTCTGATGTGATGGAGATGATGCTGGTCCAGACAGCGTGGTCCACCTCTGATGTGATGGAGATGATGCCGTGTGTGTTGATTGTGTAATAAAGTGGTTGTCTCGGGGGAAGAACTTCACTTCAATGAACTTGCCAAACTGAGGGAAGCAGTGGCTTTGTTAGAAAGGTTCCCCGCCGATGCCGATTTGGGACTGGATGGCCACCCCCAGGCGCATATTCTTGGCCTCCAGGTGCAGCCAGCTGCCTGGAAACTGTTCCTGGATCTATCGAGAGTGATGAGATCATCGGCTCAGTGAATGTGAGCATATAGTACCGGTAAGTCTTTAACAGGAACACGTCTGTAATGGTGACTTTCTGATCATTGTGAAACTGAAAAACAGCAACACACTACACACTGGCAGCAGCCATGTTTGCGTCGCAGCTGTGATGTCACGAATGTGCGACAACAAAAAGCTCCGCTTCCGAGGCTAAAAATAAACAGGATTATTATCGGATAATTTATCGGAAAAAGGCCATTATCGGAATAATAAATAATAACGCAAAAGGGCCATATCGGCCAATAATTTATCGGTCCGATAATTATCGTGCATCCCTAGAGCCTATAGTAAGTCTTTAACAGGAACACGTCTGTAATGGTGACTTCAGAAGGGGAAGTGGGCAGTTGAGCAGTTGAGCAGTTACAGATGTAATTATACAGGGAAGGTGGGCTGTTGTGGAGTTAATGTCTTTGTCTAACTGCCTCAAATCTGGCAAGCACTTTGGCTGCTATAGAGACGATCTCTTTTTCATCGCTGTAGTCTATTTTTTCCTGGTTTTACTTGAGAACTGGACCCACATGTTTCCTCTCTTTCTCCCAGCACCTCGGCTGCGTTGTGTTCTTTGTAGTCGACGACAATGGCTGGGCCCCACATTGTCTTAGGCCCTGTTTCCACGGCAACGCTCCCTGAATAAAAACAGCTAACTTTGTTAGCGTTAGTTTCTTCCTTTTACACGGGAACAGTGAAAAAGTTAAAACAGGTCCCAGAGTGGAATTCTTTGATAACGCCGCCCTTATTGTCGCCGTGTGAAGCTGCGAAATACAATTCAGGTGACGACACAGAACCCCTTCACCATGGAAGACAATGATAGACAATATAGGAGCATTGAACTATACAGCCTTATGAATTGCACAATGAATCACATTGGCATTCAACAAACGTGATAACGATTTGCTAAAAACACATAATCCGTGTTAAGTGCCCGCTGCTAACGTCACACATATGAGTCACTCCCGCATTAAATATTTGAGGACAACTCACGGCCAGATGCATTTCCTCAAGTCCCAATTCTGCTGCAAAGAAAACAGGTATTTTTTATGGGGCTTTACTGGGTTTTTATTCTGTAATCCAATCTGGAGCAGTTTATTACCATTCGTGACTTCTGTGTCACTCTATCGCGTTGACAGTTTATTTAAAATGTAATCCTACAAAGCTAAATCAAGCCTGTTAGAAATAGACAGAGGAAGCTAGGCGTTTTTTTTACCTTCAAAATTGTTGTTTTTCTTTCATTTTGGAGGAGAGCTTAACTGAGTAGAAATGAGGTCAGGCATAATATATATAAGCATTTTGCTTCTGCCTGAGCCTGTTCAGTCTCTGGTTGTTGACTTTGTTTATACTGTGATTTTGTTATGTATAATGACTGAATCAAATTACAAATTACATTACAAAAAAAAATCGTAATTTATAACTGGCTAAATAAAAATCAGGGCCGTCGACTCACTATGTGTTAAAATGGACTTTTAGTTGTCTGTGTTCTATATGTCTTCTGTGTATTTCAGATTGCACACAAAAAAACATCGCAACATGCATCAATAAGGCTATCAGTTTATTTAATTACCATTATTGTGAAGGTTTTAACCGGAAATTTCAATGTTATTCTGGCTCAGATATATACACCCTGATGAAGGCCAGATCTGGGCCGAAACATGTTGGTGTTTTTAAACAGCCTGACGAAAACCCAACGGTTGAAACGCGTTGTGGTATTTATCTTGCCCGTATCACCTTCATGAAGATGTACTCTGTTTTGTTAAACTCTTTGTAGTACACAGGTACAATTACTTCCAATTAAATTTTGTCATTTAAATTCCTAACAGCTCCTTTCTTCAATTTTTGGTGTTTTTAAACGTTCATTATGAACTAACCATTTAATTAAATAAAGGTTTTTTAACTTTTAGACCAGAGAAGAGCTGCCTTGGTCCCTTTTTTGTCTAGTTATTCTGGCTCACTTGATGCTGCTGAGTTTTTTGTCTGCACGCAAATCGTTATCACAAACGCTGTGTATAAACGCGACATCAAAGGTGAGAACGTGATGCCAGTTTGTGGTTGTATGCAGACTGTTGTCGTCTAAACGTGGCCTTCAACAACTCTTTGAGACAGAAAAGCTGTGTGATTTATTCTGTGTGAGAAGACGCAGAACAAAGGAGGAGAGGTGGAGGAGAAAACGTCTTCTTCTCAAAGGACCTCCATGTTGCTAACTATGCTGTGCAGGGGAGCATGAAGAGGCCTCTGCGTACAGAGCCAGGCCATCAATGGCAATTAATGCAAGTGGAGTCTCAGACAAGAAGGCTAATGAGTTTTAATATACATGCAGGTGAGGAGAGCTGAGGCCCTTAACGAACCCGTGACAGCCTAATTAGACACAATTTACTATTGCAGGATTTTAATCAGAGGCACTGAAATGCTGCCACAAATCTCTGTATGAAGGAGTCTTTTTAAACGCTCCAATCTGCTGCCTTGATTGATAATTGCCTCTCTCTCTCTCTCTCTCTCTCACTCTGGATTGTAGCTCGCCCAACGTAGTCCATAACAGATGTTTTGATAGTAGTGATAAATCCAATCCTAACACAAACACACACACACGCGCACACACATAGACACACACACACGCACACGCACACACATAGACACACACGCACGCACGCACACACACACACACACACACGCACAATTTGATTTCTGAGCTCTTCTAGACATTTTCAGTTCACTATAAAGTGGCACGTCTCATGTTTAACTGCAGATGTACAGGCAGGCTGCAGGCTACCTGAAAGATGATGATATTGCTGTTTTTAATTTGCATCAATGGTGTATCGACAGCTAGAAGGTCCTGGGTTGGATTCCTGCCTGGGATGCTGTTGGCACTGGGGGTATGTCTCCCCATGCCGTCGGTGCCTGGTGCCCATGTGGGCTATCTCGTGAAAAGGGCCTTTCTGTGTGGAGTTTGCATGTTCTCCTCGTGCTCCTCTGGTGTTTTCTCCATAACATCAATATGGCCAGAGCTTGTTCTCAGGTACCAAATAAACCCATGTCCATGCTTCTGTGTTAACACACAAGATGTTCTCAGGTGCTAACTAAACCCATCTCCATGCTTCTGTGTTATGATGCCAGTTTCTTCCCGCAGGCCACGAGACTCCTTAACATACACAAATAATGTAGTAGCCGTACTGTACCGTACCGTAGCTGCTACCATTATGTATGTCTAATGTTTAATTGTATGTTTAATAAGGAATATGCTATTTGCACCTATATGTCAAATACGCCGAATTTAAAATGTTTAAGCACGGCTAAAGTATGCACAGGACATGTGCACCTATGTGCAGTGAATATGCCACTGTCTCTGACTTGTCTTATCACTCTACTGCCTTATTGTTGTTGTGTCTCTTGCTGTTTTTACACTCATATGCCCTGTCACATTTGTACTATGTTGTAAACGGAGTTCACAGCACAAGAATTTCACACGTGATACTTGTACCATGGAGTGACAATAAAAATCTTGAATCTTGAATGCCAGAGCCTGTTCTCAGGTGCTAACTTACTAAACCCATCACCATGCTTCTGTGTTACCACACGATGCCAGAGCCTGTTCTCAGGTGCTAACTTACTAAACCCATCTCCATGCTTCTGTGTTATGATGCCAGAGCTTGTTCTCAGGTGCTAACTTACTAAACCCATCTCCTTGCTTCTGTGTTATGATGCCAGAGCCTGTTCTCAGGTGCTAACTTTACTAAACCCATCTCCATGCTTCTGTGTTATGATGCCAGAGCCTGTTCTCAGGTGCTAACTAAACCCATCTCCATGCTTCTGTGTTATGATGCCAGAGCCTGTTCTCAGGTGCTAACTTTACTAAACCCATCTCCATGCTTCTGTGTTATGATGCCAGAGCCTGTTCTCAGGTGCTAACTTACTAAACCCATCTCCTTGCTTCTGTGTTATGATGCCAGAGCCTGTTCTCAGGTGCTAACTTACTAAACCCATCTCCTTGCTTCTGTGTTATGATGCCAGAGCCTGTTCTCAGGTGCTAACTTTACTAAACCCATCTCCATGCTTCTGTGTTATGATGCCAGAGCCTGTTCTCAGGTGCTAACTTTACTAAACCCATCTCCATGCTTCTGTGTTATGATGCCAGAGCCTGTTCTCAGGTGCTAACTTTACTAAACCCATCTCCATGCTTCTGTGTTATGATGCCAGAGCCTGTTCTCAGGTGCTAACTTTACTAAACCCATCTCCATGCTTCTGTGTTATGATGCCAGAGCCTGTTCTCAGGTGCTAACTTTACTAAACCCATCTCCATGCTTCTGTGTTATGATGCCAGAGCCTGTTCTCAGGTGCTAACTTACTAAACCCATCTCCATGCTTCTGTGTTATGATGCCAGAGCCTGTTCTCAGGTGCTAACTTACTAAACCCATCTCCATGCTTCTGTGTTATGATGCCAGAGCCTGTTCTCAGGTGCTAACTTACTAAACCCATCTCCATGCTTCTGTGTTATGATGCCAGAGCCTGTTCTCAGGTGCTAACTTACTAAACCCATCTCCATGCTTCTGTGTTATGATGCCAGAGCCTGTTCTCAGGTGCTAACTTACTAAACCCATCTCCATGCTTCTGTGTTATGATGCCAGAGCCTGTTCTCAGGTGCTAACTTTACTAAACCCATCTCCATGCTTCTGTGTTATGATGCCAGAGCTTGTTCTCAGGTGCTAACTTACTAAACCCATCTCCATGCTTCTGTGTTATGATGCCAGAGCCTGTTCTCAGGTGCTAACTTTACTAAACCCATCTCCATGCTTCTGTGTTATGATGCCAGAGCCTGTTCTCAGGTGCTAACTTACTAAACCCATCTCCTTGCTTCTGTGTTAACACACGATGCCAGAGCCTGTTCTCAGGTGCTAACTTACTAAACCCATCTCCATGCTTCTGTGTTAACACACGAGATGTCTCTATCAGCTCCCCAGGTGTCAAATCACTGCTAATCTGCTGTTGTATTGTCCGGCTAAGCAAACAGATTCCTATCCTGTGTGTGTGTGTGTGTGTGTGTGTGTGTTGATTGATTACACACCACAATGAGAGCACAAACAGAGGTGAGGTGTGTATGCATTATAGTTATTCTCTGTGGTTTAGGCGATATGGATATAGATGAATTGATTACCGGTAGGCTATTTTGCAATGCATAGAACTACATACATATTTTCTTACGGTATGTTGGAATATTTCATGTCCTCTATCCCTAATATATAATAATACCTTAACAAATCTAACGTGGGATTTTTTGGGAGGTTTTGGGACTGAGTGGAAGCAGGCTGCGTGGATAAGCTCTGCCTAGTCTGACTCAGTGGAAGCAGGCTGCGTGGATAAGCTCTGCCTAGTCTGACTCAGTGGAAGCAGGCTGCGTGGATAAGCTCTGCCTAGTCTGACTCAGTGGAAGCAGGCTGTGGGGATCAGCTCTGCCTAGTCTGACTCAGTGGAAGCAGGCTGTATGGATAAGCTCTGCCTGGTCTGACTCAGTGGAAGCAGGCTGCGGGGATAAGCTCTGCCTAGTCTGACTCAGTGGAAGCAGGCTGCAGGGATAAGCTCTGCCTAGTCTGACTCAGTGGAAGCAGGCTGCGGGGATAAGCTCTGCCTAGTCTGACTCACTGGAGTGGAAGCAGGCTGCATGGATAAGCTCTGCCTGGTCTGACTCAGTGGAAGCAGGCTGCGTGGATAAGCTCTGCCTAGTCTGACTCAGTGGAAGCAGGCTGCGGGGATAAGCTCTGCCTAGTCTGACTCACTGGAGTGGAAGCAGGCTGCATGGATAAGCTCTGCCTGGTCTGACTCAGTGGAAGCAGGCTGCATGGATAAGCTCTGCCTGGTCTGACTCAGTGGAAGCAGGCTGCGTGGATAAGCTCTGCCTAGTCTGACTCAGTGGAAGCAGGCTGCATGGATAAGCTCTGCCTGGTCTGACTCAGTGGAAGCAGGCTGCGTGGATAAGCTCTGCCTGGTCTGACTCAGTGGAAGCAGGCTGCATGGATAAGCTCTGCCTGGTCTGACTCAGTGGAAGCAGGCTGTGTGGATAAGCTCTGCCTTGGATGAAGATTTGGATTGTGCAATAAAGCAGGTCTGCTTGGTACTTTTGGTGGATGGTTGTAAAGATAACAGAGCCTTTTTCCCCGCTGGACCAGAGTGAGAGTAAGAGGAGCCAGACTCTCTCCTGTGCTGATACAGCACAAAACGGAGATAGTCTGGCCAGTGAGACTAGCTGCAACTGACTGATTCAGTTTGTTTCCCTAAAGCACACTGAAGAAGGCTGACTGGCCCGAACGGTCTGTAATAAAAATAAATTAATTTATTGTAGTGCTGTCCTGGAGTAAAGTCGGTAATAAAAATAAATAAATTTATTGTAGTGCTGTCCTGGAGTAAAGTCGGTAATAAATAGAAATTAATTTATTGTAGTGCTGTCCTGGAGTAAAGTCGGTAATAAATAGAAATTAATTTATTGTAGTGCTGTCCTGGAGTAAAGTCTGTAATAAATAGAAATGAATTTATTGTAGTGTTGTATTTTCAGAATCTAACACATTATCAATAATACAATCATGAGGTGGAAAAATCTTGTTGCGGCTGTAGATCCCTGCATCAGTAACATTCTACTCTAAATAAAAGTGAATAATTTGGTAAGGTAGATTTGATTCCACATGTAGGATTCTCTGGTCCATTTTAGACCCGATCTGGCCCAATAAGGATCATGGGGCTGGTCCAGATGTACCAGGCTGTACAGATGTTTATTTCTGCTGTAAAGTCAGGCATTTTAACATGGGGGTCTAGGGGGAATGACTCGCATTTGCAGCCAGCCTCACGAGGCCATTTGGGAACTGCAGTTTTGGCACTACCCGTTGGCCTCATTTTTCAGAACCGAAGGTTGGGTCTTGGTAGCATTGCATCACCTGAACGCCCCCAAGAGCAATTTAGCGTAAAGCTGTCTTATTAATAACGTGCCGGCGACACCGCTGTCGTTTGAAAACGGTGCTTTTTAATTTTCCGGTTACAAAAATGTTAAGACTCAAAGTCAGGGCAAAGCATGCATGTAATTATAATGCTCATGGGTTTTGGCATTCCAGTGAATGTAAATGTGCGTGTGTGTGTGTGTGTGTGTGTGTGTGTGTGTGTGTGTGTGTGTGTGTGTGTGTGTGTGTGTGTGTGTGTGCTGTATGTGTGTGTGTATGTGTGCGTGTGTGTTGTGTGTGCTGCATGTGTGTTGCATGTGTGTGTGTGTGTGTTTGCGTTGTGCGTGCGTGCATACTGGATACGGTGTGCACACTTTGCTCATGTGTTATTTCCACCTCTGTTCTACCTCCAGCAGACTGGAGCCTGAGCTGAATTTGAACAGCATTGTCAAAACAATGAGTAAGCTGATTTGTATACAAAGGAACACAATGTAATTCTGAATGAGAATCCCTCCTTCACAACCCGTGCCAGGTAATTCTCTCGGGTTCAAATATTTCTGGATAACATAATCATATTTTAATAAGTTTTTCATCATTGACCGGCACTCCTTCCAGTTAAATCATATTGCAGGGATTAAAGGCAGCTATTAAAACCAAATCCACTCATGTTTGCCAGGGGATGAGATCAAACTTCCATTGAAGTTTGGAGGTTTAGCGGTTTCATTTCGATCTTGATGAGATTTTCTGATCCGTCAAATCCTCCTGCTGCTTTCAACCGAAATGAATGTGAATCTCTGTTTGTTTGTTTGTTTGTTTGTTTGTTTCTGCTCATGGGGATCGGAAGAGTCAATCATTTCCTGACAGAAGGTATGAAGAGCAAAGGTCAGGGATTAGTACTACTGATATTAGATGAGGGGAACCACCAAAGAGCCAATAAGGAACGTGTCCCACCAACGTGTCCTGCATGTTGTGTACAAAAGAAACAAATGATTATTATTAATTATGATCACACACAAACCTCAAATCAGATCTCCTCGTTACAGAGCGACTGGTCGCCAACCATCATTTCAGACCGCGGACATGAACCGTGTTGCTATGGCGATGCTGGCAAACACCGGGGCCAAGAGTGTCCAAGAGTCTGGTTGAAAAACACACATCCGCTTAGTGAACGATGAAGCGCCACCTGATTTTCTATTGATCGCGTCCCCCCCCCCCCCCCCCCCATTTTCTCCACAATTGTACTCGGCCAATTCCGCCTGTTGTCCTGGTCGTTGCTCCGCCCCCTCTGCCGATCTGGGGAGACTTGTAGCACCGGGGTCTCTGTGCTGCTAGGTGAGTGCTTTGGCCTCTACACTACTTTAGCACCGGGGTCTCTGTGCTGCTAGGTGAGTGCTTTGGCCTCTACACTACTTTAGCACCGGGGTCTCTGTGCTGCTAGGTGAGTGCTTTGGCCTCTACACTACTTTAGCACCGGGGTCTCTGTGCTGCTAGGTGAGTGCTTTGGCCTCTACACTACTTTAGCACCGGGGTCTCTGTGCTGCTAGGTGAGTGCTTTGGCCTCTACACTACTTTAGCACCGGGGTCTCTGTGCTGCTAGGTGAGTGCTTTGGCCTCTACACTACTTTAGCACCGGGGTCTCCGTGCTGCTAGGTGAGTGCTTTGGCCTCTACACTACTTTAGCACCGGGGTCTCCGTGCTGCTAGGTGAGTGCTTTGGCCTCTACACTACTTTAGCACCGGGGTCTCCATGCTGCTAGGTGAGTGCTTTGGCCTCTGCACTACTTTAGCACCGGGGTCTCCATGCTGCTAGGTGAGTGCTTTGGCCTCTGCACTACTTTAGCACCGGGGTCTCCATGCTGCTAGGTGAGTGCTTTGGCCTCTACACTACTTTAGCACCGGGGTCTCCGTGTTGCTAGGTGAGTGCTTTGGCCTCTGCACTACTTTAGCACCGGGGTCTCCATGCTGCTAGGTGAGTGCTTTGGCCTCTGCACTACTTTAGCACCGGGGTCTCCATGCTGCTAGGTGAGTGCTTTGGCCTCTACACTACTTTAGCACCGGGGTCTCCATGCTGCTAGGTGAGTGCTTTGGCCTCTACACTACTTTAGCACCAGGGTCTCCATGCTGGTAGGTGAGTGCTTTGGCCTCTACACTACTTTAGCACCGGGGTCTCCATGCTGCTAGGTGAGTGCTTTGGCCTCTGCACTACTTTAGCACCGGGGTCTCCATGCTGCTAGGTGAGTGCTTTGGCCTCTGCACTACTTTAGCACCGGGGTCTCCATGCTGGTAGGTGAGTGCTTTGGCCTCTGCACTACTTTAGCACCGGGGTCTCCATGCTGGTAGGTGAGTGCTTTGGCCTCTGCACTACTTTAGCACCGGGGTCTCCATGCTGGTAGGTGAGTGCTTTGGCCTCTGCACTACTTTAGCACCGGGGTCTCCGTGTTGCTAGGTGAGTGCTTTGGCCTCTACACTACTTTAGCACCGGGGTCTCCATGCTGGTAGGTGAGTGCTTTGGCCTCTGCACTACTTTAGCACCGGGGTCTCCATGCTGCTAGGTGAGTGCTTTGGCCTCTACACTACTTTAGCACCGGGGTCTCCGTGCTGCTAGGTGAGTGCTTTGGCCTCTACACTACTTTAGCACCGGGGTCTCCGTGCTGCTAGGTGAGTGCTTTGGCCTCTACACTACTTTAGCACCGGGGTCTCCGTGCTGCTAGGTGAGTGCTTTGGCCTCTGCACTACTTTAGCACCGGGGTCTCCATGCTGCTAGGTGAGTGCTTTGGCCTCTACACTACTTTAGCACCGGGGTCTCCGTGTTGCTAGGTGAGTGCTTTGGCCTCTACACTACTTTAGCACCGGGGTCTCCGTGCTGCTAGGTGAGTGCTTTGGCCTCTACACTACTTTAGCACCGGGGTCTCCATGCTGCTAGGTGAGTGCTTTGGCCTCTACACTACTTTAGCACCGGGGTCTCTGTGCTGCTAGGTGAGTGCTTTGGCCTCTACACTACTTTAGCACCGGGGTCTCCGTGTTGCTAGGTGAGTGCTTTGGCCTCTACACTACTTTAGCACCGGGGTCTCTGTGCTGCTAGGTGAGTGCTTTGGCCTCTACACTACTTTAGCACCGGGGTCTCCGTGTTGCTAGGTGAGTGCTTTGGCCTCTACACTACTTTAGCACCGGGGTCTCCATGCTGGTAGGTGAGTGCTTTGGCCTCTACACTACTTTAGCACCGGGGTCTCCATGCTGCTAGGTGAGTGCTTTGGCCTCTACACTACTTTAGCACCGGGGTCTCCGTGTTGCTAGGTGAGTGCTTTGGCCTCTACACTACTTTAGCACCGGGGTCTCCATGCTGCTAGGTGAGTGCTTTGGCCTCTACACTACTTTAGCACCGGGGTCTCCGTGTTGCTAGGTGAGTGCTTTGGCCTCTACACTACTTTAGCACCGGGGTCTCCGTGTTGCTAGGTGAGTGCTTTGGCCTCTACACTACTTTAGCACCGGGGTCTCCGTGTTGCTAGGTGAGTGCTTTGGCCTCTACACTACTTTAGCACCGGGGTCTCCGTGTTGCTAGGTGAGTGCTTTGGCCTCTACACTACTTTAGCACCGGGGTCTCCATGCTGCTAGGTGAGTGCTTTGGCCTCTACACTACTTTAGCACCGTTGTCTCCGTGCTGCTAGGTGAGTGCTTTGGCCTCTACACTACTTTAGCACCGGGGTCTCCATGCTGCTAGGTGAGTGCTTTGGCCTCTACATTACTTTAGCACCGGGGTCTCTGTGCTGCTAGGTGAGTGCTTTGGCCTCTGCACTACTTTAGCACCGGGGTCTCCGTGTTGCTAGGTGAGTGCTTTGGCCTCTACACTACTTTAGCACCGGGGTCTCCGTGCTGCTAGGTGAGTGCTTTGGCCTCTACACTACTTTAGCACCGGGGTCTCCATGCTGCTAGGTGAGTGCTTTGGCCTCTACACTACTTTAGCACCGGGGTCTCCATGCTGCTAGGTGAGTGCTTTGGCCTCTACACTACTTTAGCACCGGGGTCTCCGTGTTGCTAGGTGAGTGCTTTGGCCTCTACACTACTTTAGCACCGGGGTCTCCGTGCTGCTAGGTGAGTGCTTTGGCCTCTACACTACTTTAGCACCGGGGTCTCCATGCTGCTAGGTGAGTGCTTTGGCCTCTGCACTACTTTAGCACCGGGGTCTCCGTGTTGCTAGGTGAGTGCTTTGGCCTCTACACTACTTTAGCACCGGGGTCTCCATGCTGCTAGGTGAGTGCTTTGGCCTCTACACTACTTTAGCACCGGGGTCTCCATGTTGCTAGGTGAGTGCTTTGGCCTCTACACTACTTTAGCACCGGGGTCTCCGTGTTGCTAGGTGAGTGCTTTGGCCTCTACACTACTTTAGCACCGGGGTCTCCATGCTGCTAGGTGAGTGCTTTGGCCTCTACACTACTTTAGCACCGGGGTCTCCGTGCTGCTAGGTGAGTGCTTTGGCCTCTACACTACTTTAGCACCAGGGTCTCCATGCTGCTAGGTGAGTGCTTTGGCCTCTACACTACTTTAGCACCGGGGTCTCCATGCTGCTAGGTGAGTGCTTTGGCCTCTGCACTACTTTAGCACCGGGGTCTCCGTGCTGCTAGGTGAGTGCTTTGGCCTCTACACTACTTTAGCACCGGGGTCTCCGTGTTGCTAGGTGAGTGCTTTGGCCTCTACACTACTTTAGCACCGGGGTCTCCATGCTGGTAGGTGAGTGCTTTGGCCTCTGCACTACTTTAGCACCGGGGTCTCCGTGCTGCTAGGTGAGTGCTTTGGCCTCTACACTACTTTAGCACCGGGGTCTCCATGCTGCTAGGTGAGTGCTTTGGCCTCTACACTACTTTAGCACCGGGGTCTCCATGCTGCTAGGTGAGTGCTTTGGCCTCTGCACTACTTTAGCGATACGGGACGTGTCATTTATTCTTGATAAGCCAGGATTAGTAGAAGGTGGTAGACTCAGTTGACCTCATCTTGAAGAGACTCGCCCTTTCTTTCTTAAACAAATGTAAACACTTTGTTGACAAGTGCACTTTAAACCCAATATACAGGAGGTGTGTGATTTATTATCATCAGAGCAGAATATAACAAACACAATCTCGTGCCGGCGCTTAAATCGCTGGCCTGCTGGGGAAGCTAAGCAGGGCTGACTGTGGTTGGGAGACCTTCAGGTGCTGGAAATGTTGTTGGAGGACCAGTAGGAGGTGCTCTTCCTATCTGGACTCATGAAATAATCTCCCCAATGCCCCAGGGCAGAGACAGGGACTCTGTCCTGTGAGTGAGCACAGGACAGATACAGGACAGAGAGCACAGGACTGTGAGTCCTTCGGATGAGACGTTAAACCATGGTCCTGACTCTCTGTGGTCATTAAAGATCCTGTTAGCGGATTTGAGCTCAAATCACTATGTGAGAAATGTCATGCTTCTTTGAAAAAGTGCACAATTGTTATAAACACATTTGTACGTTAGACCCGGGGAAATGGCAGCCATCTTGGAATTGAGGCTAAATCTATCTTCCCTCCACATCTGACAATAAACCTTATGGTATTCACTTACTATGTGAGAAATGTCATGCTTTTTTTTATTTATTTTTAAGCACATTTGTACATTAGACCCGGGAAAATGGTGGCCATCTTGGAATTTTGCTCAAATCTGACGTTCTTTCAAAAAGTGCACAATTTCTCTATTTTTGGGAGCTTATTGCTTTGTCTTTGTCTTTGTCAAAACAAAAAACAACAACAACCATACATTGCAAAACACAAAGAAGGACATACAAAATATAACTTAAATATCACATTAATATTGTGTTATGACTCATGAGCTCTGGTAAGTTGTGTAGGTTGAATGACTATTGTGTTACATCAATAGCCATAGCATAGAGGGTAGCAAAACATACCTTTATTTACATGAAAACATTGCAGTTTACCACTTTAAAATTGTGAAATTCAACGCGTAAATTTTCCACATTTCTCCCCAATTTTGCACGAATCAAAAATGACTATAATGCCAATAAACTGCGGCGATTTATCCTGATTTGGTGGTTGATAAATCATTCCGGAGTTAACACTGCCAGAGTGATTATGGAAATCAACGGTAAGTAAGTGATTGTTTTTGAACGCGGGCCACTTCTCACCAGCGCTCCATGAAGGGCATGTGGGAGGTGCACGAGGCGCGCAGCGTAACGAGGCGCGCAGCGTAACGCGCCGCAGTGATGTCACACTTGTAATGCAATTACAATCCCATCTGTCTCTCATCGTATGACAAGCGCAAAATGTCCAATTATGGTTTCGTTTAAATTGTAATTAGTTCGGCCCAATTTGCCATCCTCCAGTGTGCTACATGTGACTAATGAAAGGGAGATGCATGATTCTGTGCTGAAGAACCTGGAACATTTGGACTCCGCTTCACACTGGCTTTGGGACTGGATCTTCTGCTTGTAGGTTTGTTTTCTGAGCCGTGCCTCTCAGTTAGCCATGTGTTCCTCTCAGGGTCTTGCTGGGACGGCACTTCTCCTCGTTAGATGGAAGAAAAAGGTGATTCAAACTTGATTTTGCTGCGTGCGGCTGTTCTGTCTTTGTCTCACTCTTTGCTTTCGTGTTGACTCTTTGCTGTCGTGTGTACATTCAGATGCAAATTAGGAGCCTTAATAGCGTAAATATGATCACCCTTGGAGCCGCGGGGAAGCTTCTTATTGGATAATACACATTGATTTGGCTCTCTGCTCTGCCTCAGGTTGCTCCACGTGACGGAGGAGCTCTGCTCTGCCTCAGGTTGCTCCACGTGATGGAGCTCTGATGTAACAGAAGTGGGTAAATGTATTGGGGCGTCTCGCTGTCTGTGTTTGGGCCATGATTAGTCTGTAATCAGCAAAGAACAAACTGATTATTACCTCTCACACTCCTTTCTCTCTCTCTCTCTTTCCTCTCCTTTGTTTTTCTGTCCTTGATTACCGTATGTATGTCGGTGGTGCTCCATATCGCTGATAGGGACCATCTATTTTCCACATGTGCCACGACTTCCAAATTCCCTCTCCTCTCACCTGGTTATCAGTTTATCAGCCTTTTATTAATTGGCCAGTCACTGCAGGTTTTATACAGCCTGTCCTCACAAGGAAAACGACAAGTCGATTTTCAAGTAGGGATGGGCATCGAATTTCGAATTTTCGAATAATCGTTGTTATTATCAAGGTCGACTTTTATTATTGAAATTCGAAATTCGTTTTTTGATTTTTTTGATTTTTTTGATTTTTTTTTTTTTTTGTGAGTGAAATGTTGCATTGTCTCCCCTGATTCTAAGAATAGTCGAATCGCTTGGTTTGAGCAAGTAAAACAATTTTTATAAGCAACCTCTCCCTCTTCATGGGATTTCATCCGCCATTCATTTTTCCATAAACCTTGCTTAAAATGCTTATAAAAATTGTTTTACTTGCTCAAACCAAGCGATTCGACTATACTTAGAATCAGGGGAGACAATGCAACATTTCACTCACAAAAAAAAAAAAAAAAATTGATTTTGATTTTTTTTTACATTTTATTTTTATTTTCGAATATCGATTAAAAGTCGACTTTGGCCAGCGAATTTCGAATAGTGTTTTTGCTAGAAATGCCCATCCCTATTTTCAAGGCGGTCAAAATGACTGATGTTTATGAATGTGACCTCTTGTGGTCAGGTGAGGAAGTGCACGTGTGCAGTGCATACTCCAGAGTGGTGATCTTTAAAGTCCCTGGAAACTAGAGATGCACCAATTGATCGGCACGTGACCGGAAATGGCCGATTTTCAGCTGATCGGCCATCAGCCGGTGGTGACCTGCGCCGGTCAATCTGCATATATCCCATTCACACAAGGTTTTGGCGGATTTTGCTTGACAGGGTCTTTAATGTTTAATAGTTTTTAATGTAATTTAATGTAACTGATATTGAAATAGCTCGCTGACACATCAGGGAGAAGGCGTGGGATTAGTCCCAGATTTCTGGGCATGAAAATGGTCCAAATGAAAGGCCACCATAAAATACCAGCTTCAATCCTAAAAGATCACGGTCAGTATCAGCCCTGATGATGACATCACATGATGACATCACATGATGTACAGCCTGACAGCCGGCTGACACAAATGGAGCCATTTGTCAAATCAATGCAGTCTCTCCTTTGGTTTGCGACATTATTAATCAACCAAAAAAAAATAAAAGAAATAATAAGCAACCCTGTAACACAAACACCTACATCACATCACCCATCCGCCAACCTATCCGAACAGTCGCCAGCCACCGTCAGGGTTTCTGATCATTTTCACTATTTTTTTCAAGCCCCACAGAATATTTTCTTCTATGACTATTTAAACACCAGATATCTCAAAAGAAAGAAGAGTGCCTCGACTTTCATAGAAAAACAGTATGATCCTACCTTCATCCGTTCTTTAGTTATTGACACTTGAATATCGGTAGTGTTCACTGAAAACGTCAGTCTGTCCCCAAAAGGCTGAGAAAAATGCATTTCTATGCCTCCGTTGGCGATAGCCAGGCCGGAGGCATTACGCAATTTCATCAAATTTGCCTCAAACGTTGTCTTGGTCTCCAGGATGAACTGATTAGATTTTGGTGGTCAAAGGTCAAACTTCAAGGTCACTGTGACCTCACGACCGCTCGCTTCATCCTCGTTAACGCGATATCTCAGACGCCTTGACGTAATCTATATACAATTAAGGATGTGTGCGATATTTATGTTTGTATGTTTCAATTGTGTGTCCGGCCACAGCTGACGACATCAAGTGTAAAATAAGTGCACTTAGTTACTGCCTGCTCCTGTGTGAGCTTACTTACCTGGAGGCTGTGTACGAGCAGGTCAAGAACCTCATTGATCTCAGTCTCCTGTGCGGTGCTGTGTTTTGCTCCAAAGCCTTTGGGCACGAGGTGCTTCGATCTGCGGCTGATTTATCAAGTCTGCAGCGCCCGCGCATCACTACGAGCCGCGACACACACACACACACACACACACGCACGCACACGCAGATACACACGCACACACACACACACACACACGTGCGCACACGCGCGCACACGCAGACACACACGCACGCACACGCACACACACACACGCGCGCGCACACACACACACACGCAGACACACACGCACACACACACACAGATTCATTATGTGCTTGAATGGCAATACAGAGTGTAAGCATGTACATGATGTGACAGCAGGGTCAATAAGCAGCCATAATGGAGCTGCAGAAAGGAAGGAGCCCCCTGCTGGGATGATCTGTTATTGCACGGATGGCTAGAGACGCATCGACAACATGACATGATCTAAGTACATCATCAAGCATCAGTAATACAATCTGTAATATGGAATTATGAGAGTAACAACAACAGCACCTTGGTATAGACGTGTTAAAAAGGGCGGTATTATAGCAGTTAAAAATGTTTCCTCTAATATATGTGATCAAATACTGCATTAATTGCTCAAAAATGATTTGGTTTTACTGGTTGAATTTAAAGCATTTTCAAAAACCCGCCCTTTTTTCTAGGCAGTTTCAAACAAACCCCATGTCATTGTAAAGACATCACAACTGGACTTAGTACTGATTGGCTCCCCTCACCAAAATCCAGGCCAGTTTGCGACCGGGGTTGTCGGCCATTGTGCCTGCCTTTTTTCAGATTTACTTCAGCCATTTTGATGCTTTATTGACAGAGAGATGGTGTGAGAAACACAGAAGGTCTGGGAGGACATGTGACTGAACCCGGGTCACTGCAGGGAGGAGTAAGCATCATACTGTATGTGTAACCATCAGAGATGGAAAGAGTATTGACAAATCCTACTCAAGTACAGGTATTGTTACTTTAATGACAATTAACTCAAGTAAAAGTACTAGTCCAGGAATTTACTCAAGTACATTTGCGTTGGTTAGAGGTTAGATTCTCTGCTGGGGCTGGAATCTCCCCTCTATTCCTCCGACCCGGGCCTATTTGGTGTTCTAATCAGAACGTTATTGTAACCTTAGAACCTTATCAATTCATGAGATGGGACAGACAACACGGATAGAGTTTAGAGAAACAGCTTACCAAGACAATTTCAGGTTCGGGCCGGGCTCTGCTCAGACAGAACCTGCACGGGCTCTGGTCGGGTCGGGCTTGTTTTTTTGGGCCCGATCTAAGCTCTAATTTGACGTTACTTTAAAAATGTTTTATATTTTAACTATGTACCCCAATACATTTCACACATCTAACTGTATTATACAGTTATTCAAAACATCATGAAGAACATTATCCTTGTCCCATCAGAGTATAACTGAGACATTATATATATATATATATATATATATATATATATATATATATATATATATATATATATATATAAGTCTTATATATATAAGACATTATGGAACTGAATAATGACACCTTTAAATGAGTACAGTGAGATGGAACCTGTAAGGAGTTTGAGAATGAAACTGGATGAACCCCGTGAGGTTCTCTGAGGGACCCCATTGACCTTAAATATAATACTGAATCAATTGGATCTCATTATACAGTTGTAATTGATTTCATTTGTTCCGGTGTTTAACCCAGTAGCTTCTACTCATAATAACTATTAACAGTAATGAAACAGCATTGTAATTGTAATTGAGCTATCAGATTAATGGTGGCTCTGCTTCAACTTAATATCTATAGTGCAATTAGAAATCTCTATACAGGCACATCTAAGAAGTCTATGCACAATAATATGCAATATGCACATAACGTGCAAAAAAGTAAAAATGTCCAATAATTAGTAGTGTATATACAGTTGGGGTTGCACAACTCCTGATTTCCCCCCCGACTTTTTTTTGATCAATAAAGTTGAGTTGACGTCGACCAGTCATCATGTGGTGCAGTGTTAGTTTAAAAAAAAGGGGGGGGGGGGGGTCTTTCAGGACTCCCTAAGGTTCTTAAAAGCATTTATTGGATCTTTAAATCACCCTACAGTAGCATGATTTGGGGTTGTCCAAGGATCCCTAAGGTTATTAAAAATAAAGCTCTCCAAAGAACAATTTAATGTTCTTAAAAAGAGCTTTTTGTCTCTTTAGCACCCCAGAGGGTTTTATAAACACCATAAGTTATGATCTAAAGGGTTATCCAAGGTTCTTAAAGCACCTTTTAGATGCAGAAGCATGCACTCCAAGGTCCGCTCTAAAGGGGATTTCAAGGATCCCTAAGGTTCTTAATAGTAAAGCACCCCAAAAGTACAATATAAAGGGATTTCCACGAGTCCTTAAGGTTCTTATAAGGATCTTTTGGCTCAATGATTGCTATGGTTCTTAAAACCACCTTTTAGGTCTTTTCAAGCATTCAGACATCATCTAAAGGGGTTTCCAACATCCCTAAGGTACGATCTAAAGGGGTTCTCAAGAATGTCTGGGGTTCTTAAAATTACCTTTTCTACCTTTGCAGCACCCCAAGGTCTTCAGATACATTCTGCAAGAATATAATTTTCAAATTACAATAACACTTTGAAGAAAAGCAAAGTGAAAAGTCACTTAAATAGTTCTGTAGAACCATGCCCCCCCCAAGTATATCGATGACGTGAGTAAATGTAATCTCTCTATTGTAAAGGTTATTTTTTGTATCCATGTTTTTGTATCCATGTTTTTATCCATGTGTTTATCCATGTGTTCTGCCTTCAAATGAGACAATCTGTTGTGTCGTGGTGCTTTTCCACTACAGCGCAGATTGATCAGCAGATTGGAGCTGCTGCATTGAATCGGAATGACTTTTCCTCAGCTCCTCTCCCGCTGACAATTTATTAATACCTCGATTTCCAACTGATATGGAAGGAGCACTAAATCAACAGCTCCATCTCAGTTTAAAATCTTAATGGACTGTTTGACGATGCCAGTTGAGTCAATTCAGACGTACGTGTGTACTTGCAATAATGACGGCTATACTTAAGAGAAGAAATGTCTCAATCATAGCCTTTATTGCTCTGGAATGTCAGAAATCAATACTCATAATTAGTATTGGTAAGTACAAGATACACTTTAACCAGTGACTGTAACCAATAGTCATTCAGTTAGACATTAATGTGCACATTGTGAGATCTTAATAAATATTGAAGCTCACAATTGGTTTTCACACTCTGCCTTCCAGTAAGGAGGATAAATGCAAACATGAAATATGACATATTTACTAGCTATAATAATTGTATGGCAGCCATGTGTAATTATGTGGTATTTACACACCGCGGATGCTATTAACGTTTAGGTAATTATGCAGAGAGACTATAGCGTAGAGCGACCTGCAGCCAGAAAATCAACAATTACAAAGTATGAATCCATCACAGTTTAAATCAGTGAGACATTCTTCAGCATCTCTTTTGACTTCCTGCAGCAAGAGAAGAAACAAACAGGATGTATGTCCATCAAGGAAGCACGATAGGTGTTTTGATGGAACACACAACTGATTTAAGAATGATCAATCTTTTGATGATTGGGATTCTTTGTCAACATGTAAAAAAAAACAACAATAGGCTGTTAAGGTTATGATATTGATTATTTTTCTTCTATGATTGCTTGTAACCTATCTAATCTGAATAATTGTCATGCTACAAATTGTGTAAGTTCCCTCTGTTTTTTGTTTTGTTTTTGAAGAATCACTACGAATGAGTAATGACAATTAAAAAAACACCTGTCTGTTTAGGACCCCCCCCCCACACACACACACACACCCATGAGCTATACTGTATACACTTATAGTATACACACATACATGTCCCTGAATGTGACATTTGTTGACATTGGCATTATACCACAATGCCAATATTGCTTGTTTGTCCACCATATCAGTGAAAAGCTCAAACACATTGAGGCATACGTGCAGGTAGGAAAGGCTCTTACAGAACCAGCTGACATTGGCACTCATGCAAAGCTGCACTAAGTCAGAGTTTTAAGCAAC
>NC_139643.1:51820271-51880271 GCF_964638095.1 Poromitra crassiceps | reverse complement strand
CTCCCCCCCTCCCCTCCTCTTCTCCCCCTCTCCTCTCCTCTTCTCTCCCCCCCTCCCCTCCTCCTCTCCCCTCTCCACTCCTCTGGTTCCCCCCACCCACCCCGGTCAGTGGTTGCCTTTTATACATGTCCCAAACAGCCAGGACAACGCGATTGGCTGGCTCAGATTTGAACAGATCTGAGCCAGCCGATTGGCTGTTATCCTGTGATGACATAATGTCCTGTGCCCCATGACCGGATGGACCATATATGGACTTCCTCCCCCCGACTGGCTGTGCTATCATAGCTGCTGACTGTTGCTGCACTATCCGTCTCCTCCCCCCCTCCCCCCTCCTCTCCCCCTCCTCTCCCATCCTCCCCCTCTCCTCTCCTCTCCTCTCCCCTCTCCTCTCCTCTCCTCTCCCCTCTCCTCTCCTCTTCTCTCCCCCCCTCCCCTCCTCCTCTCCCCTCTCCACTCCTCTTCTCTCCCCCTCTCCTCTGGTTCCCCCCACCCACCCCGGTCAGCGGTTGCCTTTTATACACGTCCCAAACAGCCAGGACAACGCGATTGGCTGGCTCAGATTTGAACAGATCTGAGCCAGCCGATTGGCTGTTATCCTGTGATGACGTAATGTCCTGTGTCCCATGACCGGATGGACCATATATGGACTTCCTCCCCCCGACTGGCTGTGCTATCATAGCTGCTGACTGTTGCTGCACTATCCGTCTCCTCCCCCCCTCCTCTCCCCCTCTCCTCTCCTCTCCTCTTCTCCCCTCCTCTCTTCTCCTCCCTCCACTCCTCTTCTCCCCCTCTTCTCTCCTCTCCTCTCCTCTTCTCCCCTCCTCTCTTCTCCCTCCCTCCCCTCCTCTTCTCCCCCCCTCCTCTCCCATCCTCCCCCTCTCCTCTCCTCTTCTCTCCCCCTCTCCCCTCCTCCTCTCCCCTCTCCACTCCTCTGGTTCCCCCCACCCACCCCGGTCAGCGGTTGCCTTTTATACACGTCCCAAACAGCCAGGACAACGCGATTGGCTGGCTCAGATTTGAACAGATCTGAGCCAGCCAATTGGCTGTTATCCTGTGATGACGTAATGTCCTGTGCCCCATGACCGGATGGACCATATATGGACTTCCTCCCCCCGACTGGCTGTGCTATCATAGCTGCTGACTGTTACTGCACTATCCGTCTCCTCCCCCCTCCTCTCCCCCTCTCCCCTCCTCTCCTCTTCTCCCCTCCTCTCTTCTCCCCCCCTCCCCTCCTCTTCTCCCCCTCTCCTCTCCTCTTCTCTCCCCCCTCCCCTCCTCCTCTCCCCTCTCCACTCCTCTTCTCTCCCCCTCTCCTCTGGTTCCCCCCACCCACCCCGGTCAGCGGTTGCCTTTTATACACGTCCCAAACAGCCAGGACAACGCGATTGGCTGGCTCAGATTTGAACAGATCTGAGCCAGCCGATTGACTGTTATCCTGTGATGACGTAATGTCCTGTGCCCCATGACCGGATGGACCATATATGGACTTCCTCCCCCCGACTGGCTGTGCTATCATGGCTGCTGACTGTTACTGCACTATCCGTCTCCTCCCCCCTCCCCCCTCCTCTCCCCCTCCTCTCCCATCCTCCCCCTCTCCTCTCCTCTCCTCTTCTCTCCCCCCCTCCCCTCCTCCTCTCCCCTCTCCACTCCTCTTCTCTCCCCCTCTCCTCTGGTTCCCCCCACTCACCCCGGTCAGCGGTTGCTTTTTATACACGTCCCAAACAGCCAGGACAACTCGATTGGCTGGCTCAGATTTGAACAGATCTGAGCCAGCCGATTGGCTGTTATCCTGTGATGACGTAATGTCCTGTGCCCCATGACCGGATGGACCATATATGGACTTCCTCCCCCCGACTGGCTGTGCTATCATAGCTGCTGACTGTTGCTGCACTATCCGTCTCCTCCCCCCCTCCTCTCCCCCTCTCCTCTCCTCTCCTCTTCTCCCCTCCTCTCTTCTCCCCCCCTCCACTCCTCTTCTCCCCCTCTTCTCTCCTCTCCTCTTCTCCCCTCCTCTCTTCTCCCTCCCTCCCCTCCTCTTCTCTCCCCCTCCTCTCCCATCCTCCCCCTCTCCTCTGACTGCTGACTGTTACTGCACTATCCGTCTCCTCCCCCCTCCCCCCTTCTCTCCCCCTCCTCTCCCATCCTCCCCCTCTCCTCTCCTCTTCTCTCCCCCTCTCCCCTCCTCCTCTCCCCTCTCCACTCCTCTGGTTCCCCCCACCCACCCCAGTCAGCGGTTGCCTTTTATACACGTCCCAAACAGCCAGGACAACGCGATTGGCTGGCTCAGATTTGAACAGATCTGAGCCAGCCGATTGGCTATTATCCTGTGATGACGTAATGTCCTGTGCCCCATGACCGGATGGACCATATATGGACTTCCTCCCCCCGACTGGCTGTGCTATCATAGCTGCTGACTGTTACTGCACTATCCGTCTCCTCCCCCCTCCTCTCCCCTCCTCTCCTCTTCTCCCCTCCTCTTCTCCCCCTCTCCCCTCCTCCTCTCCCCTCTCCACTCCTCTTCTCTCCCCCTCTCCTCTGGTTCCCCCCACCCACCCCGGTCAGCGGTTGCCTTTTATACACGTCCCAAACAGCCAGGACAACGCGATTGGCTGGCTCAGATTTGAACAGATCTGAGCCAGCCGATTGGCTGTTATCCTGTGATGACGTAATGTCCTGTGCCCCATGACCGGATGGACCATATATGGACTTCCTCCCCCCGACTGGCTGTGCTATCATGGCTGCTGACTGTTACTGCACTATCCGTCTCCTCCCCCCTCCCCCCTCCTCTCCCCCTCCTCTCCCATCCTCCCCCTCTCCTCTCCTCTTCTCTCCCCCCCTCCCCTCCTCCTCTCCCCTCTCCACTCCTCTTCTCTCCCCCTCTCCTCTGGTTCCCCCCACCCACCCCGGTCAGCGGTTGCCTTTTATACACGTCCCAAACAGCCAGGACAACGCGATTGGCTGGCTCAGATTTGAACAGATCTGAGCCAGCCGATTGGCTGTTATCCTGTGATGACGTAATGTCCTGTGCCCCATGACCGGATGGACCATATATGGACTTCCTCCCCCCGACTGGCTGTGCTATCATAGCTGCTGACTGTTACTGCACTATCCGTCTCCTCCCCCCTCCTCTCCCCCTCTCCCCTCCTCTCCTCTTCTCCCCCCCTCCTCTCCCATCCTCCCCCTCTCCTCTCCTCTTCTCTCCCCCCCTCCCCTCCTCCTCTCCCCTCTCCACTCCTCTGGTTCCCCCCACCCACCCCGGTCAGCGGTTGCCTTTTATACACGTCCCAAACAGCCAGGACAACGCGATTGGCTGGCTCAGATTTGAACAGATCTGAGCCAGCCGATTGGCTGTTATCCTGTGATGACGTAATGTCCTGTGCCCCATGACCGGATGGACCATATATGGACTTCCTCCCCCCGACTGGCTGTGCTATCATAGCTGCTGACTGTTGCTGCACTATCCGTCTCCTCTCCCTCTCCTCTCCTCTCCTCTTCTCCCCTCCTCTCTTCTCCCCCCCTCCCCTCCTCTTCTCCCTCTCTCCTCTCCTCTCTTCTCCCCCCCTCCCCTCCTCTTCTCCCTCTCTCCTCTCCTCTCTTCTCCCCCCCTCCCCTCCTCTTCTCCCCCCTCCTCTCCCATCCTCCCCCTCTCCTCTCCTCTTCTCTCCCCCTCTCCCCTCCTCCTCTCCCCTCTCCACTCCTCTTCTCTCCCCCCCTCCCCTCCTCCTCTCCCCTCTCCACTCCTCTGGTTCCCCCCACCCACCCCGGTCAGCGGTTGCCTTTTATACACGTCCCAAACAGCCAGGACAATGCGATTGGCTGGCTCAGATTTGAACAGATCTGAGCCAGCCGATTGGCTGTTATCCTGTGATGACGTAATGTCCTGTGCCCCATGACCAGATGGACCATATATGGACTTCCTCCCCCCGACTGGCTGTGCTATCATAGCTGCTGACTGTTGCTGCACTATCCGTCTCCCCCCTCCTCTCCCCCTCTCCCCTCCTCTCTTCTCCCCCCCTCCCCTCCTCTTCTCCCCCCTCCCCTCCTCTTCTCCCCCTCTCCTCTCCTCTTCTCTCCCCCCCTCCCCTCCTCCTCTCCCCTCTCCTCCTCCTCTTCTCTCCCCCTCTCCTCCTCTTCCCCCCCCCCCTCCTCTTCTCCCCCTCTCTCTTCTCCTCTCCCCTCCTCTCCCATCCTCCCCCTCTCCTCTCCTCTTCTCTCCCCCCCTCCCCTCCTCCTCTCCCCTCTCCTCCTCCTCTTCTCTCCCCCTCTCCTCTGGTTCCCCCCACCCACCCCGGTCAGCGGTTGCCCTTTGTACACGTCCCAAACAGCCAGGACAACGCGATTGGCTGGCTCAGATTTGAACAGATCTGAGCCAGCCGATTGGCTGTTATCCTGTGATGACGTAATGTCCTGTGCCCCATGACCGGATGGACCATATATGGACTTCCTCCCCCCGACTGGCTGTGCTATCATAGCTGCTGACTGTTGCTGCACTATCCGTCTCCTCCTCTTCTCCCCCCCTCCTCTCCCCCCCCTCCCCTCCTCCTCTCCCCCTCCTCTCCCATCCTCCCCCTCTCCTCTCCTCTTCTCTCCCCCCCCTCCCCTCCTCCTCTCCCCTCTCCACTCCTCTGGTTACCCCCACCCACCCCGGTCAGCGGTTGCCTTTTATACACGTCCCAAACAGCCAGGACAACGCAATTGGCTGGCTCAGATTTGAACAGATCTGAGCCAGCCGATTGGCTGTTATCCTGTGATGACGTAATGTCCTGTGCCCCATGACCGGATGGACCATATATGGACTTCCTCCCCCCGACTGGCTGTGCTATAGGGGTGGGAATCACCAGATGCCCACGATACGATACTGAAACGATACTTGAGTCACAATACGATAGTATTGCGATACTGCGATATTTTCGATATTGCGATATATCGATATTGCGATATATTGAATATTGCGATATTTCGATATATTGCGATTTCTTACTTTTTCAACTGCAAATGATGTCCCCAAAGGAAAACTTTGTCAACATCTGGTTTATATAAGAACAATTTTTCAGTCTGTACATCTGACTTCAACCATTTTATTGCAGCAACATTGTCAAGTAGACAGACCAACAACTTTCATAAAGTCATGTCATAGTTGCATGCACCTGACAAACTGAACTGTTTGTTACAGTCTACTTACAGTCCACCTTAACTGGATGTGTGTGTGGACTACTGTACTTATGTAGTTTTTGCAACTTCACTTCACTTACACAAAACATTTTGTGCAGCCCATTCAGTAACTGGGGAATTTGTAAATGACTGTTATGACAAAACTTTTACTGTTAAAACAAAATGAAAATATGCTACCGTTTGTTTACTGCTGGCCTTGGAACTAAAGTTTATAGTAGCCCGGTGGCCTGGCATGGCCTGCAATTTTTTTTTTTTTTTTTTTTTTGCAATATCGATACTTGGCGTCCAAATATCGATACAATATCGTCAGGCAAAATATCGCGATACTGTGGTGTATCGATTTTTTCCCCCATCCCTAATACACACTGATACACACTGCACTGATACACACTGCAGTGCCTGCCTGAGTCTAGTCTCTCTTCTGTAGTCTTGAGCTCTCTGCAAGGAAAACATTGGTCGATTTTCAATGGGGTTAACGCGTCCGTAAATGAATGTCACCTCTTGTGGTCTTGTGAGTAAGTGCATGGCTGCAGTGCATCTATGTTGCTCGTTCCCAGGTGAGTAAGTGCATGGCTGCAGTGCATCTATGTTGCTCGTTCCCAGGTGAGTAAGTGCATGGCTGCAGTGCATCTATGTTGCTCGTTCCCAGGTGAGTAAGTGCATGGCTGCAGTGCATCTATGTTGCTCGTTCCCAGGTGAGTAAGTGCATGGCTGCAGTGCATCTATGTTGCTCGTTCCCAGGTGAGTAAGTGCATGGCTGCAGTGCATCTATGTTGCTCGTTCCCAGGTGAGTAAGTGCATGGCTGCAGTGCATCTATGTTGCTCGTTCCCAGGTGAGTAAGTGCATGGCTGCAGTGCATCTATGTTGCTCGTTCCCAGGGGCACTGTTGTCACGGCGGCAGTACTAAGTGTTTTTCTTCGGCTGCTAGTTCAGTGAGTTTTGGTCATAGAGTGATCAGACTAACACCATATATATATATAGATCATTGATCATTAGGTCATTGATCAGACTAACACCATTGGTATCTGTGGATTCTCAGTTTACACTTGACATCTTGTTGGACTCTTACTGGTGCAAACAAAACATACTGGTGATGACAACCCAATGGTTAAAAAAAACATGTATTGTTTTCTCTAACCTCTGGGGGCAGGCTCTCTAACCTCTGGGGGCAGGCTCTCTAACCTCTGGGGGCAGGCTCTCTAACCTCTGGGGGCAGGCTCTCTAACCTCTGGGGGCAGGCTCTCTAACCTCTGGGGGCAGGCTCGTCCTCTAGGGGCAGGCTCGTTTGAATGCGTCAATAACTGGAACTCAAGAAAATCCCTTTCTGCTCCCTGCAAGCTCTGCCATTGGCTTCGACCGACCGGCCTCTGACCATTTCCTGTCCCCTCCCTGCGTGTCGCTCTCAATGCTTCCCTCGATGAAACAACAACGCTAGCTCGTTGCTACAGGTTGCTACACGCTGGAAATGCTAAGTTTGACTACACATGGGTTGACTCCAAGCCCCCAGGTATAGCGCTGGGCTGTGAAGCCATTTGAACATGGTGGCGAAGCTCTGTATTGCAAGTCACGTGACGCCATGCAGCCCTGAAAGGAAAATTCCCATCCACTTGCATGGGGACCCCGGCAGCTGTTAAACCCAGGGGAATTTTTTCCGGGTGTCACTCAAAGTCTGAAAAACGACTCTTTTAATTATCAAATAATTGTTTATGGGGCACTTTTTCTTCAGAAGCCACTAAGAGCCGTATACGGGTGTATTCTCTTCTTTTAATACAATCCATGGGTGGGAGGGGTGGGAGACATGGAATACATCATGGCACACATGCGCACTTCGCCTTGGGCCGCATGGTCAGGAAGTAAAACCAGGAAGAAAAACCCCCCATGATGGCTTCATGCGCCAGTGAGCAGCCTCCGTCTGAATGCATGGGTGGGCGTGGCTCGTCCCCTATCCAGTTCTTTTAATACATCCATGGTTGACTCTCGGTCACGCCCACTACATTTTGATTGGGTAAAGCGCAGCATGTGAGCCTGCCCACTACGAGCGCTGTTATTCAGCTTTTCATGGAGCTTTTCATTACCGACAGAGTGTCAATGCAAGTTGAAAGTGTGTCTGGAGAGATGATATCAGAGGTGAACAACATCATAAATGTACACATTCACCAGAATGTCTGTATAAACTCATATTATGCTTTGCCACTTCTCCACAAAAGGCTCCATGGATACCTCTGAAGATGGAAACAGAACAGAGCATTCAGCAGAGTTCTGCTCACTGAACAAGCTAATAGTTTTGTTTTTGATATTGGAGCATAATGGCCTTTTGAAATGATGAATGTGATCAACACAAACCATATAGCCCAGTCAAAAGATGGGTGTATACACAAACAAGACCACTGCACACAAAGACCATAGAATATTGATGATTTTTCGTGGCACATTGTCAGTAATATTCAATTATATTTAATTTTGCATTTATTTAAGCAGCTATAGTCTCATGTGTATAAGTGTCTATATCTACAGTATACACACTGTAAGGCTCACAATGTTCTACTCGAGTCCAGGACTCACACTCATTTTTTTCAGGCCTCGCGACTCGACCCTGTAAACTTGCACAACAGGCACCTCCATGAACCAAGCCATGGATAACCCTAAAAACCATCATACTAACCTGAAATTGTTCCTTCTTTTTTTAGCGTTGTTATTTGTAATGGATAATTAGTGTTAATGCAATCAGAAATGAAGGACATTAAATGTTCAGGGATCAGAGTAAGGGGTTTGGTTTGCATTGGCTTGTTTTTGGTGTAATAATGCGATATATATGGGTAATGATGAACACTGCGGGTTTCATTCAAACATTATTGTTGTATATGTTGAACTAAGGGCCACTTTGTGGGGTTTTCCTGTTGATTCCATAGGTTCCTTCTCGCCAACAGGCTTTCTGAGCACAAAGAGAATGGAGGCAGGAACTGGACTGTGTCCAATGTATATTGATTTGTGGAGATTTGTGGAGCTGCTTGCCCTCTGTCCTGTTTTTGGTGTAAATGCATCGCGCGGGAATGTCTCCAAACAAATGGACTTCTTCATTGCTTGTGACAGCGGCAGTGGATTTGATGGACAGGAACTAATTTTTCCATCATACGCAAATAAAAACAACAGAATGGGAGCATATAAGTGGCTTATTACAGCCAGGTGTTGAGCAAACCATATAAATGCAAATATCGGTTAGTTAGTTTTTTTTTCTCTGATTCCTAGGCTCGCCCGCTGCGCGGCCTCGCCCGCCCTGCTGGCCCTGCAGCTCGACCGCTGTGTGGGCTCACCCTGCTCTTATGACAGCACTGATGATGTCACAACGTCGCATCACTGATGACATCACTATTGCTCTTAAGACATCACTGATGATGTCACATTTCCTATGACATCATCAGTGATGTCACAATGCCTATGACATCAGTGGAATAAAAATTGAAACAGAACAGAGAGACAGAGATTGCCCACTTGCTCCCTTTTATATATACAGTATACAGTATATATAGATAGATAGATAGATAGATGACCTCGTCAGAAAACAGTCATGTATTGTATTCTGTATTGCCATTTAACTTTATACATTTTAATAGTCATGTGTCACATTTTTCAGGTGTGCGAGTGAAGGCATAAAGTGGGCCAGCGATGGTGCTGCTGGCTAAGCATTGGTCGGCAGTATATTCATTATGGATTGTTAACGCTGCAGTAAGTGACTTTGTGACTGTCTTATTCCTATAGGGAGTTGATGAATAGCAATGACTCAATGCTTACTTTGCCAGCTGCTGAGACTTCTGCCTTTCCAAACTTGCTTTCTGGCCTCTACTCTGTTTTGGAACGAAAACTCCGCACACACACACACACACACACACGTGCATGCACACACGCGCGCACACACACACACACACACACACACACACGCACACACACACACACACACGCATACACAAACTGGCATTTTTAACCACTTAACAATGGACGAAGGCACTACAAAAAAGCAACTGTTGTCACATTTCAGCTGCGGAGGCTAAAAGCATCGCTCGCTCCTCAGCCAAAAAAACAAATGACAAAGCAATATTATTATTCCACTATTTAGCATGATGATACTGTATTACCTCTTCATATCAGTATTATTATTCCACTATTTAGTATGATGATATATTACCTCTTCATATCAGTATTATTATTCCACTATTTAGCATGGTGATATACTGTATTACCTCTTCATAGTAATATTATTATTCCACTATTTAGCATAGTGATATATTACCTCTTCATAGCAGTATTATTATTCCACTATTTAGCATGGTGATATACTGTATTACCTCTTCATAGCAGTATTATTATTCCACTATTTAGCATGGTGATATATTACCTCTTCATAGCAGTATTATTGTTCCACTATTTAGCATGGTGATATACTGTATTACCTCTTCATAGCAGTATTATTATTCCACTATTTAGCATGGTGATATATTACCTCTTCATAGCAGTATTATTATTCCACTATTTAGCATGGTGATATACTGTATTACCTCTTCATAGCAGTATTATTATTCCACTATTTAGCATGGTGATATACTGTATTACCTCTTCATAGCAGTATTATTATTCCACTATTTAGCATAGTGATATATTACCTCTTCATAGCAGTATTATTCCACTATTTAGCATGATGATACTGTATTACCTCTTCATAGCAGTATTATTATTCCACTATTTAGTATGGTGATATATTACCTCTTCATAGCAGTATTATTATTCCACTATTTAGCATAGTGATATACTGTATTACCTCTTCATATCAGTATTATTATTCCACTATTTAGCATGGTGATACTGTATTACCTCTTCATAGCAGTATTATTATTCCACTATTTAGCATAGTGATATACTGTATTACCTCTTCATATCAGTATTATTATTCCACTATTTAGCATGGTGATATACTGTATTACCTCTTCATAGCAGTATTATTATTCCACTATTTAGTATGGTGATACTGTATTACCTCTTCATAGCAATATTATTATTCCACTATTTAGCATGGTGATATATTACCTCTTCATAGCAGTATTATTATTCCACTATTTAGCATGGTGATATACTAGGGGTGTCACGATACACTCAGTTCACGATACGATACGTATCACGATACTGGGTTCACGATAACGATACGATACGATACGATTTTAACAATATTTTTTTAAACTTGAATAATGACAATATATGACTGGAAAAGTAGTATTTTATTTGAAATGCACAAATACAAAACATGCTGTTGTGGGAAATTGTTATTACAATAACAACTAGAAAAAACATGAGATTGGAGATAAGGCTTATCTTGAAATAGAATGAGTTACACCGTCACTTAGATTTACTTTGAACTAAAAGGTTTCTCAGCAGTATAAATTCTCATTATGCATCTTCAGTTTTTCTTCAAACTCAAACAACAAGACTTTTCTTAATCTATTTTTTATGCATCTTCAGTTTTTCCTGTCAAGTAAACAGTTTTGCCAGAAACTCAATTGAATGGTTTCTCTCCTGTATAACTTCTCATGTGTCTCTTCAGAGACTTGTTCAACTGAACTACTTTCCACACATTGAACTTCAACAAACAAAGACGTTTCTTAGTCTATTTAAAAAAGAAAAAGAAAAAAAGTTTTTTTTTTTTTTTTTTTTTTTTTTGCGATATGAGATTTCATCTCAACGATACATATCGTGACGTTTTACTATCGCGAAATTTCGTGGGACGATATATTGTGACACCCCTATGATATACTGTATTACCTCTTCATAGCAGTATTATTATTCCACTATTTAGCATGGTGATATACTGTATTACCTCTTCATAGCAGTATTATTATTCCACTATTTAGCATAGTGATATATTACCTCTTCATAGCAGTATTATTATTCCACTATTTAGTATGGTGATATATTACCTCTTCATAGCGGTAATATTATTCCACTATTTAGCATAGTGATATATTACCTCTTCATAGCAGTATTATTATTCCACTATTTAGCATGGTGATACTGTATTACCTCTTCATAGCAGTATTATTATTCCACTATTTAGCATAGTGATATACTGTATTACCTCTTCATATCAGTATTATTATTCCACTATTTAGCATGGTGATATACTGTATTACCTCTTCATAGCAGTATTATTATTCCACTATTTAGTATGGTGATATATTGCCTCTTCATAGCAGTATTATTATTCCACTATTTAGCATGATGATAATGTATTACCTCTTCATAGCAGTATTATTATTCCACTATTTAGCATGATGATACTGTATTACCTCTTCATAGCAGTATTATTATTCCACTATTTAGCATGGTGATATATTACCTCTTCATAGCAGTATTATTATTCCACTATTTAGCATGATGATACTGTATTACCTCTTCATAGCAGTATTATTATTCCACTATTTAGTATGGTGATACTGTATTACCTCTTCATATCAGTATTATTATTCCACTATTTAGCATGGTGATATATTACCTCTTCATAGCAGTATTATTATTCCACTATTTAGCATGGTGATATACTGTATTACCTCTGCATAGCAGTATTATTATTCCACTATTTAGCATGATGATAATGTATTACCTCTTCATAGCAGTATTATTATTCCACTATTTAGCATGGTGATACTGTATTACCTCTTCATAGCAGTATTATTATTCCACTATTTAGCATGGTGATATACTGTATTACCTCTTCATAGCAGTATTATTATTCCACTATTTAGCATGGTGATATACTGTATTACCTCTTCATAGCAGGATTATTATTCCACTATTTAGCATGATGATACTCCATACCCCTCCATACCAGGCACCATTTTTGGTCTTTTTAGGGGGGACTGGGGAATTTGGGGTAAGATAGCAACAGTATATCAACAGTGTATCAACAGTATATCCCATCCCCATGCCATACATCCCCTGAATGCCCTAGGTCTCTAGTTTGTGGTTGTAAAGTTTCATGAGGCTTCGATTATCCGAGAGGCCACAATAGGTCATTTTATACAGTGAGGTCAAGTTTAAAAAAATGGTCTCACAGTAAGAAATGTAGAAAATGTAGAAATTGTGATCGAGATTAAATCTACACCTCCATTTTTGGGCAAAACAATTGCATTGGCTTTCATTCTGTAATCTATTATGTAGGTAATAATTGATCTTATGACAGATGATCTGTAGTCTTGTGAATTGTATTTGATGTGAGTGAGTGAAGCTGTAGACATATAGCCCTTATTCTCCAGTGTCCGGCTCTCTGTCTGAACCCTGTGGAGTCACCTTGGACATAACAAATGGTTCAGACAGCCAACATTGACAGGAAAGACACAGTTGATGCCACAGGAAACCTGTCACAGGCCACTTCTCCAAGGATATATCATATCCTTTGTCCATGTGAGAATCAGAGGGATCTTTGGCCAAAGAAGCCAAATGAAGCAGGGAATGCATGGTTTGGTTCTGTGGTTCCATGGTCGTACAAACATCAGCGCTATAATGCTAAGTACGGTAAACGGAAGGCATACAGTAGGTTTAGTGAGGGGATAGACCGATTTAGAGCTGCTAAGCTCACCAAAGTAAAGAGGATAGGAATAAGCTTATCTCAATAAATAATGTGCACACCTGTTTGTTTGCTATAGGTATATAATATGCACGATGCATAATTCAGTTAGTTTGTTTCAAGTCAATCACCATTAGTTTCATGCAGAGAAAAGCAAACATGTCTTCTTGTGTGTAGTATGGCAATCAGTAGCATACAAGGAAATGGACTGATATGGTTGATAGAAGAGGGTCTCAGTGCATATTGGTTGGTGAAACTCCTCGCTGTCAGGTGAAATGAAGCGGCTGGTGACTGCACATGTATCAGAGGAAGCAAGTGCTAGTCTACAACTCTCCCCAGAATGGCAGAGGGGGTGGAGCAATGACCGGGACAGCTGTGGGAATTGGAAAAGTATATGTAGGGAGAAAGTGTGGGGCGTCTGAAAAAATCACATCAAATGAAAGGTGTGGTTTGAAAACAGAGATGGAGAGAAAATAGAACATAAAAATCAGAGCAGGAGACATTGATTGGACTCAGATGAACCGCTGGTGTCTAACTAGAGAAGACACAGTATGAGTGAGGGAGTGGAGCAGAGAGCCAGGCAGCCATCACACAACTCACCTCCAGACTCAGATGAGCGTGAGAGCGCTTTCTAACCTCCAGTCAGAAGACATCTAATTGCTAATCTATAATCCTTTTAATACGCTTTTGCCTTTTTCCCATTGATCCTTCTCCAAGCGGAACAGCAGCACCGGCGGCTACATTAATCGTGTTATTGAAAGACTGGAGTGTCGCTCTAAAAAATCCAAATGGCTCTTTTACCCTCATCACCAACAACGGCTTCCTTCTTATTGTCTTAATTGATAAGCCCGTCAAAACGACACAAAGGGGACATAAGACAACACGTTACTGGCTTTTCCCCCACGCTATACGTATATATAAATATATATAATATACATATATTATATGTTGACAAACCTTTGTTTCATGGGAGGTAAGGCATTGCGGTTCCTATAACCAATGTGGAACCATATCTAAAGGTGACTCTTGACATTTCTTGAGATGAGGAAATCTGATGCAGAGGTCAGAGGTCACCCACGATTCACTTAAGAATTTAATTTGAAGGGTTCAGAAGTTCAGCAATGCAATCGCATGTACAACGCATAGAATGTCACTACACCGAATAGACTGAAAATGGTTAATGATCTATGAGTGATGCTATTTGCATGGTAACATGTGCAGAGGTGGAAAGTACTCAAGTACTTGAGTAGTTTTTTTTTGAGGATTTTTACTTTTTAAGTATTTTTTATAATTCTATACTTTTACTAAGTCATTTTACTAAGTAATTTTAATAATAGATATTCTACTTGAGTAGGCTATTTTAAATGTACAATGAGTCAATTAGTAAATTTAGAGCTTTGTTTTGCACACCGCACTATGAAAACAGCACGGCGTTGGGACTGCTTGCTAACAGGTCCAGAATCACTTCTGCATTTAGATCATCCAAACTGGTGGCTCGTTAGTGCAGTGGCCAATTAAATTAAATCACGCTCAAAACCGGCCAGATGAATTAGACAGGTGTAGACGATCCACAAAATTGTAATGATCCCCATCGTCACATTAGTTCAGGAATCTCAGTTTCATGTGACACTGCTGATAGCAGCCAGAGCTAAATGGATGTGTGTGATTGTGATATTGCTGCTAGCAGCTCTAGCTCGTCTGGAGAGAATCTCCAAACTGAGCATCTCTGCTGCATCTGAACCAGCTGTTCAGTATGAAACACAAGACAGACAGGGACAGCTTAGCTAACACTATGTGCTGGATGTGTGAAATGTATTAGGGTATATAATTAAAATATAAAACAACGCAAATGTAATCTTTTACTTGAGTACTTTTTAATAGGCTAATTTCTCACTGTTACTGGAGTAATTTCCTGGACTAGTACTTTTACTTGTACTTGAGTAGGATTTGTCAGTACTCTTTCCACCTCTGAACATGCGTCATCTTACATGACTGACGCTTTTATATTTTAATGTATCACTGATGATGTCAGTGTGATGATGTCATAGACATTGTGACATTATCAGTGATGTCATAAATCTTAAAAATATATACAGTTCGGCACCGTTGCTCTGATCATTTCCAAAATTTGCAATATATAGACGGTATACAAATGCACAATACAAATGATCAAAGAATGAGAAAAGAACTACCGTAAATTCCGGACTATAAGGCGCACCGGTGTATAAGCCGCACCTGCAGCGTTGACTGTTTTTTACATATATAAGCCGCACCGGTCTATAAGCCGCGGGTGTTTTGATGTTTAATTACCATATGTAAGGCTTCGTGCACAGAGGGGATTGTCGGGAAAGAGATGGCTGTTTGGGGAAGCTCCCATTTATTAACATTTCAACAAAACAAAAGTCAGGTCACTAATCCCCAGACAAAATCACACATTGTGAGATGCTTAAAAATCACCATCGGCGGGAGCTTTACTCCAGATGCTGTGCAGCCAAGAACACAAGTGAAATTCGTTCTCTCGTGACCTGTGGTTCTCAACGTGATGGACGATTCACCTTTCTTGTTAACAGTCCTAGTGAGAGGCAGGTCGAACGTCAAAGGCACTTCATCCATATTTATGATCTGCTCCGGTCCGATGGAATATTCCTTGATCTTTCTTTGTGTGAATTCGCCGAAGTTTGTAATTTTCTCCTGGTAGTCGGGAGGGAGTTGCTGACACAGTCGTCCGCGCCCTGACGGACAGTCCCTTTCGTCTCGGGTTTGTGCATGATCCTTTGCTGCTGCTGCTGTTGTTGTTGTTCCTGTCTCGCTACTGTCTCAGACATGGCTTTCAGGCTCAATCGCCGCCATCGTCGTAACACAGCCAGTTCTCCATCTTTTGAAGCATGATGTTAGATTACAACGAGCTAGTTGTGTGGCTTAGCCTTCCAAAATGTTGCTGTTAGTTTTTTAGAATGTAATACATAGAATTGGGAATGTTACATTCAATTTCATTCAGACTGTCTTTCAGGCTCAATCGCTGCCTTTTTCCCCCCGGAGCGAGGGAGGAGGGAGGGTGTTTTACCGTAGTGGCTGAGAGAGAGTAGTGGCACAGTGCTCCAATCAGGTCGCGAGGCACATTTTTTGCAACATCATCCAATCAGGGTCTCGCTCTCATAATGTCTGTCTTGCTCTCGTTCTGCCTCATACCAACATCCATAGATTTTGGAGGTTCCCGAGTGGCCGTTTGCTGGAAAAATCCATAGATAAGCCGCACCGTTATATAAGCCGCAGGGGCCAAAAAAGGCCAAAAAACGGGAAAAAAGCCGCGGCTTATAGTCCGGAATTTACGGTAGTGAATAACTGTTTATTGTCAAGATGAATAACAAAAAACTGCCGAGACGTTTCATCTCTGCTGCATTAATTCTTCAGTGGCTCAAACAAATCCAAAACAACAAATCAATCCAACAGTGGGGAAGAGAGGTGCGTTGACAGGTAATGTGTACATGAGCAGAAAAAACAACACAAGGACAAAATCCAAGTACTCTGTGACCACCGCAACGGTAAATAAAGCCACAAATGCCATAAACTGACAGTCCTTCAAGTCAGTTTTGGTGGAGCACAAAGTCCTTCATCACTTGTGTTAATGGTAGGGAGTGGATTTGGTTCAGGCGATTTGTGCCCAGCGCTTGGCGGATCTGGATACGACACACATGGGCCAGACTGTGAGGACATGTCTTGGCCTCCAGAAAGACCCTGAGAGCCTCGGGATCTGCCCTCTCCTCCAGCTGTGCCTGCTTCCTCACTACGGCGTTGGCGCCGTGGTCCAGGAGCAGCTAGACGACAGCTGCGTCGTACCTGTTATGCAGGCGAGAAGCCACATAACGGGTCAGAACACCAGCGGCCTGGCGGGAGGTGGCGCTAACGCAGAGAGGAGACATCGTGAGGTGATCAAGTCACAAGCGGGACGGAACCTGATGAGTTCCTGCAGTATGTCCAGCCTTCCTGCCTTGGCAGCACGGTAGATCGGGGTGTATTCACCTTATTCCTGGACCTACGTTTCCCATGATTCTCAGCGGTTGCCGGTTGTTGACTTCCTGTTTAAAAAAAATTCACTAAGGAGATGCGCGCCGCTGTCAAAGAGTGGGAACGTTTGGCTTATTTTATCCGAAATGGCTAAAAATAGTAACGTTGTGTGGTTGCATAGCGGCGATATTTTACAAAAACGAGGTGAATGTCAATTCACTCGTACTGTACGGGCTTATTTTAGCCGAAATGGCTAAAAATAGTATGTGGTTGCATAGCGGCCGCTTTTGTTTTTAAAGGCTAAACGTCCAAACCGGAATTCTTATTATTTGGTCATTGAACGGAGCTTTAGCGGTCTCTCTCTTTCAAGATTCAAGATATTGTCACTCGTTGTACAATTATGCACGTGTGAAATTATTATGCTGGGGGGCTCCATTACAAGACATAGGTAGGTACAAAGTCACAACAATTATTATGATTATTTTCAGTCTCTTTCGCTATGAACGGTCCTGGGCGGAAACAGGCAACCGGCAGCTGGAAACAGGGAGGGAGGGTGTCATGGAAGCGCCCACTGTCTCACCAGGAAACTCGTGAATATAGCCAGTGCTGTATGTCCGACCCCAACAGACAGTGTATGTTGGGGTCGGCCCCGGCTTCCAGGAGGGTTCGGACGCAGTCCAGGTGACCGTGGTCCACGGCCCTGTAGAGAGGGGCCTTTGCTGTCAGGGCCCCATCGCTCTGGAACGATTAGCCCAAAGAGCAGGCAAACCTCATCCTTGTCCTCTTTTAAATTTCTTTTAAAAACACACTTTTTAAAAAATCATTTTTTTTTTTTCTCCTTTATTGTTCTTTTTTATAATTATTTTATTTCATTGTCACGTTATTATTATTATTAACTCATTGAGTGCCAGCCACTTTTGGAGAACGGACGCTCCCAGTGCCAGAGTTTCAGAGCTTTTTTCAGTGATTTCTCGAGGCCCACAGAATATTGTGTGATATTACTATGTAAACACCGAACACGCAAAAAGAACGATGAGACTCTCTTCTATCATCAGCAAAAACAGGTTTATTGATATCATTTTCCGTTCTTTAGTTATCAGCCGGAGAAGATAGCTTGATTTAACCAAAAACAGCCGTTTTTTTCTAGAAGCTGAGATAATGAGCCTTTTGTGAAATTAAACATTTCAAGCGCATCACTGACTCTGAAGCTAATTTTCTGATGTAGTCACACCTCAAAAATAATTTCCTTCAATAAAACAGTGAAGGCCAGGGAATTTTGTTTGGCAGAATAATATTTTTTAGCTGCAACCAGCAGCGCTGGCCCCTGCGTGCGCTGCTGGTTGCAGCTTCTTGCTGGTCTTGATTTGCTGCTGGTGGGCATCAGATATTCTGGCTTGCGTTTGCCAATCCTCTCCTGCTGTCTGGGTCTGTGTTGTGTGCTGCTCTGCGTGCCCCCCCCCCCCCCCCCCCTCAACTGCAAACCCCTCCTCCAGTCCGTGGGAGTGTCTCTGGGGCTTTCTACTGCGTTTGCTCTGCACTGAAAAGTCTGCCACATCCAGCTTTTTTACAGCGTTCCGCGTGTGTTTGTCACCCGCTCCCATGCTTCCAGTTGAGAATAATAACAACTCCACGGCTGATCATGCGGATGGGCTGTCGCAGCGGACACGGAGGAGCTCAATTGTGTGAGCAGATTGGCTGCTGCAGGCACAGCTAACGTTATGCTTCATGCATATCGATGCATACGGATGCGATGCGATTTCCGTTTCCCCAACGACTCTGTTTTTCTCTGCCTTTCTGTAATCTGGAGAGCACTGTCGCCACCTAATGGGTCCCTAAAATAGCTTTTACACATTCAACAGCCACCATACTTTCACAGGAGATGGATCTGGCTTTAAAACACGTCCCACCGTCAAAAAACGCAATTGACGAACATGTTCGTCCATGGCACTCTACGTTACTAAACCAATTGACGAACATGTTCGTCCATGGCACTCAATGAGTTAATAATAATTTGCAAGTTATACATTTAGGTTTAAAAATGATGCATGTCGCACATTTAAATGATAATCAAGCATTTCCACAGCATGTTGGTCGACTATTTCTCTATCTGACTTTCAGCTCTTATGGCCAGACAGAGTGTAGTATAATTTATCTTTTTATGAGCTTAGCAGATAATGAACTCAGTTCTAACTTAACCGGTTCACTAAAGCTGGAAGAAAAATTGCCTCCTTTCATAATATCTTCATAATACATGGATATAATCCCCACTTTATGAAACACTTAAGCCTGACCCCTGAGGTCATACTGAAGTGAGCTGGCCTGCATTTGACTCCATTAACCCCCCAGCCAATAAAGTCCTGCACTTCTGCTACTGCTGAATCTGTCAGTGCCTTCAGATTGGAGGTTTATAAAGAGGAGGGGTTTACAGTTTGTCAGTGCCTTCAGATTGGAGGTTTATAAAGAGGAGGGGTTTACAGTTTGTCAGTGCCTTCAGATTGGAGGTTTATAAAGAGGAGTGGTTTACAGTTTGTCAGTGCCTTCAGATTGGAGGTTTATAAAGAGGAGGGGTTTACAGTTTGTCAGTGCCTTCAGATTGGAGGTTTATAAAGAGGAGGGGTTTACAGTTTGTCAGTGCCTTCAGATTGGAGGTTTATAAAGAGGAGGGGTTTACAGTTTGTCAGTGCCTTCAGATTGGAGGTTTATAAAGAGGAGGGGTTTACAGTTTGTCAGTGCCTTCAGATTGGAGGTTTATAAAGAGGAGGGGTTTACAGTTTGTCAGTGCCTTCAGATTGGAGGTTTATAAAGAGGAGGGGTTTACAGTTTGTCAGTGCCTTCAGATTGGAGGTTTATAAAGAGGAGGGGTTTACAGTTTGTCAGTGCCTTCAGATTGGAGGTTTATAAAGAGGAGTGGTTTACAGTTTGTCAGTGCCTTCAGATTGGAGGTTTATAAAGAGGAGGGGTTTACAGTTTGTCAGTGCCTTCAGATTGGAGGAGGGGTTTACAGTTTGTCAGTGCCTTCAGATTGGAGGTTTATAAAGAGGAGGGGTTTACAGTTTGTCAGTGCCTTCAGATTGGAGGTTTATAAAGAGGAGTGGTTTACAGTTTGTCAGTGCCTTCAGATTGGAGGTTTATAAAGAGGAGGGGTTTACAGTTTGTCAGTGCCTTCAGATTGGAGGTTTATAAAGAGGAGTGGTTTACAGTTTGTCAGTGCCTTCAGAGTGGAGGTTTATAAAGAGGAGGGGTTTACAGTTTGTCAGTGCCTTCAGATTGGAGGTTTATAAAGAGGAGGGGTTTACAGTTTGTCAGTGCCTTCAGATTGGAGGTTTATAAAGAGGAGGGGTTTACAGTTTGTCAGTGCCTTCAGATTGGAGGTTTATAAAGAGGAGTGGTTTACAGTTTGTCAGTGCCTTCAGATTGGAACTTTATAAAGAGGAGTGGTTTACAGTTTGTCAGTGCCTTCAGATTGGAACTTTATAAAGAGGAGTGGTTTACAGTTTGTCAGTGCCTTCAGATTGGAACTTTATAAAGAGGAGTGGTTTACAGTTTGTCAGTGCCTTCAGATTGGAACTTTATAAAGAGGAGTGGTTTTCAGTTTGTCAGTGCCTTCAGATTGGAGGTTTATAAAGAGGAGTGGTTTACAGTTTGTCAGTGCCTTCAGATTGGAGGTTTATAAAGAGGAGGGGTTTACAGTTTGTCAGTGCCTTCAGATTGGAGGTTTATAAAGAGGAGTGGTTTACAGTTTGTCAGTGCCTTCAGATTGGAACTTTATAAAGAGGAGTGGTTTACAGTTTGTCAGTGCCTTCAGATTGGAACTTTATAAAGAGGAGTGGTTTACAGTTTGTCAGTGCCTTCAGATTGGAGGTTTATAAAGAGGAGGGGTTTACAGTTTGTCAGTGCTTTGGAACTTTATAAAGAGGAGGGGTTTACAGTTTGTCAGTGCCTTCAGATTGGAGGTTTATAAAGAGGAGTGGTTTACAGTTTGTCAGTGCTTTGGAACTTTATAAAGAGGAGTGGTTTACAGTTTGTCAGTGCTTTGGAACTTTATAAAGAGGAGTGGTTTACAGTTTGTCAGTGCTTTGGAACTTTATAAAGAGGAGGTTTACACGAGTCAGTTGTGCACTTCAGTAAAATGAGCAGAAAAGAAAAGGTCAAAGAAGATGAGGTCTGAGGGTTGTGTACTTTTACAGGTAATTAATTCTCCTAGATTAAAAGGCTGTGTTTCATCAGACATGTGCGGATGCCCTAAGGCAGTGCTCTTTCAGACACAATCAGTATTAATTAAAATGTTTTTCCATAGTGTTATTGAACTTTTAATAAGGATAACAAACACCCACTGAGAAACCCTTATGCTCCGGAAAACGCTTGTGTCCTTTGGGAAATCTATATCATTAAATGTGTGGCTAACCTTTATCTCAGTGTCATTTTGGAACCACTGATGTAGGTCTAATGGAATTTCGGCAAAGGGGGGAGGGGAGGAGTTTGCACAGAAGACGCATCCGTTCAAGTAGCTTGCATTGATGTGCCCTCATTATGGGGTATACATAAAATAATGATCATTTCCAAGTTTTTTTTGACACATTTAAAGCTGTGCTGCACAATATTTTCCTTTTTAATGTAAAACTGTCCTCGTCTTATCAGTCTAAATGACATAGTAGCGCTGCAACACAGAACAGTGTCCCATATTCCACTAATTGAGACACTGTTTATGCTTCCTATTTTGCCAAATGATATTCTGGCAATTGAAACTTAAGAGTGAAAACTGAAATCCAAACAAACTGTCTCCTAAACCAGCCCGTTCTCTTCAATATGCGTCCAAATAACAACTTTACACTTTCACATTTCGTGCAGTGAAGAGGCCAATCTTGCTAATGCGTGCAGTGGATACGCCAAAGAGTTGGGAGCTATAATAACCAGGAAGTAGCGTGAAATGAGCCAGGCACTGGGCCTGCGCGCGCAGGGTGCAGTGATTCACATCAGAGAGCCGTGTTTGTGTGGGGATCCCCCAGTCAGAGCTGGCTAATGTGGCCATGCAGGGGAAAGGAAAGTTCAGGGTGCCCTGCTGGAACTCCTACCTCTGCAACCCCATCCTGGAGAAGCGGTTGATGATGATGATGATGATGATGATGATGATGATGATGAAAAGGGCTCTGCAGATGTTTTGATGGTTAGTCTTCTCTTTCTACCTAAAGACTGAGAGTTCTCCTCACATGTCTCTGTTCACAGCAACCAGCCAATGGAAATGTTACATCTGAATAACAAATTCTGCGTTCCATTTAAGTTAAGTTAAGTTATCCTTTATTTATCCCCATGGGGAAATTCATCGTCTGCATTTGACCCATCCTCTACTAGGAACCTTCCTAGAACTATAGGAGCAGTGGGCAGCTGCAGTGCAGCGCCCGGGGACCAACTCCAGTTCTTTTGCCATTGACTTTGGACAGGGACACTGACAGGAGTATTTACCCTAACATACATGTCTTTGTTTGTACTGGGAACTGGGAATTTCCCAGTTCCTGTCACTCCAAGTGGCTCCCGCATCAACTGTAGTGACAGCTGTAGTAATACACTGTTTATTAGCACTTCTGTCTTATTTGTGTGTGTCTCATTAAATCACAAAGTCTTCCTACACATAATACTGTCCAAACTTCTATCTGTGGACATGTTGCTACAGTGTTTGAAATGCATTGTTCTCAACTGGTATTGCTGCTAACAATGGCTAGCCTGGCTAAAGCGAACCCTGGTTGGTTTTCCAACTGTTTTACTGGAACACGGCCAACTTGGGTGTGACGTCATTCAACTGGGAAATTCCTGGTTCCCAGTGCAAATGGAACGTGGCATAATTCAGTGGAGCATACTGACGATGGTCAGGAAACCTCAGGATCAGATAACCCCTGGAAACCTTCTCACCTGTCCATCACAGAGAACTGGCTGAATTAAAGCAGACCAGGATTCACCAACAAAATGCAAAACAGAAATTTATGTTTTTTTATTTAGTTTTTTGTTTGTTTTACAGTTTAAAATGCAAATGTTGTGCTTTGTCATTTTAGCCATAGGGGGAATTTCACCTTGTCTTTACAAAGGAGTCTTTCTGTTTCTGAAATGGTCTGTCTGGAACAACAAAAAAGCCCGGAATGCAAACAGCTCAAATAAGTCACATAATAATAATAATAATAATAATAATACTAATAATAATAAGACACATTTTCTCTAACCTGAGTAGGCCTCGTGGCCAGGCCAATATCGTCCAGAACTTTCAGGTTACCATGGGCAACATTTGGGAGGGGCGCTGCGACGGCCGGCACACAATTGTGAAGATTCAGAAGTGATTAATGAAAACTAATTTTTCGTGGCAATTAAAATGATTTAAGCCGGAGGGCTTTTTGCTGTTAGTCTGAATTGCTCCAGGAACGAGGTGGCAACAAAGCTGAGAACCAAAATTGCATTAGTAGTTGAGGAGAACTGTATTAAAATGCAAATGTACAGCTGTTAATAGTTCTTCAAAAACCAATAATCCCCCACAGTCAGTCATGTGTCAAAATGGTTAATGGAAAAATATCCCAGAGGCACGCAGGCTCCTTTTTTCCATTCCGCTTTTGATTAAAGCTGAAATTCTGTTCAGGGGAACGCGTGCTTTAAGTCAAGATGGGATTGGCAAGGATGGCTTCATGTGGGCAGCATCCCAAACTCATTGTTCAGATGCCCTGATTTCAGAGATACGTCTCCCCATGGGAAACAAGAGGGAGCCAGGCTGCAAATCTGATCTGCAGCTATTAAAGGCATTCATCACAGGCCTGTATGGGACATGACCTGTATAGGGAAATATCACCATGGAATAGTCACGCTTGTTTGCTTGTGAATGAAGAGCGAGCTGCTCAGAATGCACCAGTCAAACACAGAGCGAGCTGCTCAGAATGCACCAGTCAAACACAGCAAATAGTGAATAAATGTTCCACTTGATTATTCTGTCACTTCATTCTAGGAGCTGCTGCAGGTCGTGTGAATGAAACGCTGTGACCCACCAGAGGGACAAGAAGGAAACATTTAACCAGAGGGAGTGGGACAAGAAGGAAACATTTAACCAGAGGGAGTGGGACAAGAAGGAAACATTTAACCAGAGGGAGTGGGACAAGAAGGAAACATTTAACCAGAGGGAGTGGGACAAGAAGGAAACATTTATTTGTACAAATGTGTCAAGTTGCAAAGGTACTAATCATTTACATCACTGGCTGCTACAGAGTTGCTTATTCCTTCATGGTAGACTTTGTTCATAATAGTGCATTTGCACAATATTTATAGAGGGGAAAATGGGTTATATTTCTTTAGGAATGCAGTCAGCTAACAAATTTGCCCCTTTATGACCAATATTGACTGTACGTCACTTTAGTTTTGGCTGTAATGGTTTTAGGGTTTTCATAATCAAATGTTACCTGTGTTATCATACCTGTGTATCATCAACAATAGATATTGTGCTCAAACTAGTTTTGGCATGTGCTTGTGCCAATCTGATCTGAGTGAGGTTTAATTCATGTGTAGATAAACCTACCACTCACACTTTCTTAAATTCCCAGAATGTAGAATGTGAAATAGAATGAACTGTCCTACAACCACCCCACCCCACCCCACCCCAAGAGAGCCAGATTATATCGTTTATGCGTAATGTTCTCTCTCTCTCTCTCTCTCTCTCCTTGCTGTAATACATTTGGGCCATCTTGTCAGTGGGGTATATCTTACTTTATGACCTAATATACTTCACCACTGCTGCGTCACCATTTATGAAAAGGTGAGCTTTCTGAGCAAAAGTTGGATGCTGAACATGGTGATGGCTTGCAGCAACACTGTATAATACCCAAAAATCATATCTTTGATATTTGCTCAAAACTGAAGCTTTTATTTCATTTATTATTATTATTATATTTTTTTTAACCATCCCACAATACCATAAGTTAGAATTTGCTGCTTCTTATGGGTTGTCGCTCAATTTGGACATCTGCTGCATGTTCCTTCCTATATGTTAAATGTTTGCTGTGTCGGCATTTGATGCTCCAAGTACGACTAGACATTAAAGAAGAAAAAACCCCATAAAAAAATACAAATACCTGTGACTCAGGTGACGTTGCTGTGGAAATTCCTTGACTACTGTTCGCCATCAGACTTATCAGTGTGATATAAAAATAAAATAATATAAAATGTAAAATGATATATAATATACATTTGATATAATATAAAAGTGGTAAGAAAGAATTGTTTGCTTTTCTTTATGCATGCTGTAAATTGTGAAAGGACGTTGATTTTTCTTTCCCTCATGGCCAAAGCTATAAGGATTCAGAAAGGCTCTTGGTTGAACCCACACTGGTTCTTCTAGTCATCAAGGAGGGAAAAAAGGCCTGAAGTAACAGTACATGATATTTCCCGTTGATGAGAGCTGTCATGTGTTTGTCTCTGCACTGAAGGCATGATGCACTCCTCATACATCACCATGTGTCTCTACACTGAAGACATGATGCACTCCTACATCAGCATGTTCAACAAATCCCCGCAGGCTTGTTAAAAGTGAGCATTAAGGGCAAACTTTTGGAAGCAGCTCCTTAATGAGGACAGCTATAAAAGCACCCCGCGGACCAGCCAATGAACACACAAACCTGGCATCTCCTTTAATTACTGATAAGTTGTGAGCCAGCGTGGGAGGGGCTTCTCCCCCCAGAGGAACCTAATCTGTTGAAAGCCGACTGCTGATCCTAACTGCCGAGGAGGAGGATTGGATGGCAGGTGCCAGTGCGGCGTCCCACAACAGACGCTATCGCTCCTCGCCTCCCAATCTCCACATCTCCCAGGGACGCAAATACTACTTTGCCTCTATGTGGCCAAGTCTCTGGCATGCGGGCTTATTAGGAAGCCTGCTCCATCACACATGGTGTGAGATCAGAAGAAGCTCCAAGAAGTAATTATAGTCAGGCACGGCGGCTTGTTGTGTGCGCTGGCTTTAAGTGCAGTGCGCTGATTTTTCCACAGACTGTTTACATACAGACGCTTTGTCTGTGTGTGACATATGGAGAGGGGAACATTTGTCACGAAACCAAGAAGTTCCTCAAACGATTCCAAAAGAAAAGAAAAGACTAAAGACACACCATTAGTCGTTTACTTTATGAGCTTCGGGGGGGGGAAATATACTTTCACACAAATAAATGATATTAGACTAGTGAACTATATAAATTAGTCTTATTGCATATAGGCATGTACTGCATATTTACATGAAGGGCATTGTGTTGCAGATTCAGATTGGAATCCTATTATCATCTCTCGCCTGGACTACTGCAACGTGCTCCTGGCCGGCCTACCTGCCACCGACATCCGACCGCTTCAGCTCATTCAGAACGCTGCAGCCCGTCTGGTATTCAACCAACCCAAATTCTCTCATGTCACTCCCCTCTTCCAGGACCTCCACTGGCTTCCCATCTCAGCTCGCATCAAATTCAAGACACTGGTACCGGCCTACAGGGCAGTACGCCAGTCAGCTCCCCTGTACCTGCAATCTATGGTCAGGTTCCAAACCTCTCAGCGCTCCCTTCGCTCCTCCACCAGTGCAGGTCGCCTCGCTCCTCCTTCACTACGGGGGCTCAAAAGTCGCTCATCCCGATCTCGACTCTTCTCGTCCCTGGCACCCCAATGGTGGAACGAGCTTCCACCTTCGGTCAGGACTGCTGAATCACTGCCGATCTTTCGGAAAAGACTAAAGACACACCTTTTCAGGCTCCATCTGGGCCCTTCTTGATCTAACTTATTTCTCTCTTTCTATTAAAAAAAAAAAAATCCTAAACTAAACTCGTACCACTGTTCCTTCAGAAGTTGTAGTTGTCATAGACTGTGCTCCATAGTTGATTGCTCTATTGCTGACAAAAAATGTGTTATTGTAAGTCGCTTTGGATAAAAGCGTCTGCCAAATGACGTAATGTAATGTAATGTATTAGAATCCGTACACTATAACCATCAGAGAAACATCAGAAAATTCCCTTCAATTTCATATATCGTTATCTATACAGTCACTCCATAGAGAACCGCAGAAATGAGTCCGGAAGTATATTTCCGGGTTTGTGAGAGGAAAAGTGAATGTGCTTTTAGAATGGGGATTTCACTTCAATGCATAAAAAAAGTGTATGGGAACGCAAATTTGGGTTCAGCAGGATAATCTTCACAAACGCGAATAACATTTATGACTTTTGCTGTATATTTTAGTTTTGCACAACACCCGGGTTCAGAGATATGCTTATATGCTGTGCAATTATGTGAAGTGATTACACATACAGTATACCGTATAACATGATGTGGTGGAGATTATTAGTGACTCATTACTACAGCAAGACGCAGAGGAAGAACTCACGCATAAGAACTTTCAAATGGTAAAATTTACTGTATTTTTTTTATTCATATGTACATCTCCACCCCCACCTTCCCCCATAAACAAAATGTTGTGATACAGTTGATGAATACTTAGAATATATTTCGTCGGTTTTACAGCTTCTGTACAAGATGGCCGTTTTCATGAAATTCACATCTAGGTCAGCAACATCATTTCCTTTGTTCGGGGAACCAAGAACGAGCATAAATGGTGTGAACAAGAGGACTTAACCCATTGATACCTGATGCAGCATTTGTGTGTGTATCCCTTTAAGACTTACAGGGATACGCACACAAATGAGGGATATACACGCAAATGCTGCATCAGGTATCAATGGGTTAATTAGTGGGAAGGGGGGAACACAGCTTATGGGGGCATGTACAGAAGCAGCGCAATTGGGATAAACTATTTACAATACAAACCATTCATACAAATTAGGCTCTTCTAAGATATAGAATTCATTACATTACATTTGATATATTTAGTGACAATGAGCAAGCCGCTTCCCCCAAACAATCAATCAATCAGATAATCAAGACATTCAGTCCACCAATTAACCAATCACCCAACAAACCGAAATATCTGGCTTTAGTCTTCTAGGTATCCCAGCCAGGACTACAGTAGTAACACTCTGATGACAGCTGAGGAGTGACAGTGTTAAAGTGTCCCAACATGTGAACACATTTTCCTTCTGGAGTTAAATATGTCTGAGGGAGAAGAAGTCCGCTCCATCCCAGCTCGTCCCTGCGATCGTTATGATCCAAACGTTTCCAAAAGTATCAATGTGTCTCTGAGTCTCTCACGTCCTCCTTTTCAGCCGTCTTGCAGGTATTGTCAAAATGCATGGGCACCTTCACGAGGAGTTCATCTGATGTCCGGTGGAGCAGAACAAACTGCAGAGAATAAATAGCACAGCAGGGGGGCGAACACGTCCGCACGATGTTGTCAGTCGTTGGACACATTGTACTTAGAATATAGCAAAAGAAGAAAACAAAGTTATTAACGTACATTTGGAGTGTGAATTAAATATCAAAGTAAACAACTAAGGGCCGTGTAAATAGTGAAAACAACTACGAAAGGACCAATAAGCCCCTGCTATCTACACGTGGGTGGAAATCAACAGGGGGGAAACCTAAATCATGAATACATTCCTAACTGATAATCATAACCACAAAACGTTTCAGGTCGTTTTTTAAAAGCATGTCATATTACAGCCCCTCTCTTTTAACAGTTAAAGAACTTCACCGAAAAACAATGCTGATTTATTTTCCACAAGCTCTCTCACACATATCCAAAAACTGTCAACCGTTTTGCAGGCATTCATTTAGTTTGAAGGTTATTGAGAGTTGATTTGAGATAAGTTGAGCAGCAGTGATGTCATCAGAAGGCGCTGAATCATTGGGGTGTATTAATGACAAGTCTTCCAATGACATCACTGACATCAACTTTACTCAAATCAACTCTCAATAACTGTCAAACTCAATGAATGTCTGCAAAACTGTTTACAGATTTCAGATATGTGTGAGATCATGTGCAAAATACATCAGCGTTGTTTTTCGGTGAAATCAGCATATTGTTTTTCTGTGAAGTATCCCTTTAACAAGAACTGCTCTGTCTGTAAGATTCACAATTTGACAATCGGGCGATCGATCAATTGAGATGGCTGACACTCTGGTATGGACATGTTTCAGGACATGTTTCAGGACAGGACAGCTACTGTAACACACACACTTCTCTGGGATGGGGAGAAGCCCCAGCATCAGGAGGATGGAGTGTGTGGGGACATCAGCCAGAGGGGAAGTAGGGAGTGTCACTGTGGTAGTTGTAGTCCGGGCAGACCTTCTGCACCAGTTTATAGTCGGTGCTGTAGAAGGAGATGAAGATGCAGATGACTTTGAAGGGTTTGGAGCAGAGCCAGGAGACGTGGCTCTGGGTCTGCTCCTGGTAGCAGGTCTTGGACGGGTCGAAGTTGCAGAGTGTGTTCCTCGCTCCCTTCTCCACCTTCTCGTACTCAATGCGGCAGTTGAAGGACTTGGAGTCCTTGGCGTCGATGACGGACTGCTGCGCCGTCATGTCAAACTCCACGATCTTGGTGGGCGGGACCAGGCTGACGGACACGTTGCCCTGCAAAGGAGGATAATCTGTCATGTCTACTAAATTCATGTAATACAATTCACTATGTGGTCTACATTTGACCATGTTGGCCAAAGGTTCTAACAGGCTCCTCTGGCTCCTCTCCTCTGACAGACTTTCAATGATTGGTTCTCTTCTTTCCTCGACTTGTCGCATTCTCAGCTGAATAGCAGTTCTGGGGCTGACTGTCATACATCTGATACACACACACACACACACACACACACACACAGTCCCGGTGATGATGTCATCAGTAATGTCATAAAAGTCCAATGATGACATCATCAGTGATGTCATAAATTCACACACACATGTAAAGTCCCGATGATGTCATCAGTGATGTCATACATTGTGACATCATCCAGTGATGTCATAAATTCACTCACACGCACACACGAGACACACACACAAGGGACAGACAGGCACACACATGCACACACACAAGGGACAGACAGGCACACACAAACACACAAGAGACAGAGTGATGAGCTCATCAGTGATGTCAGAGGCATTGTGACATCATCAGCGATGCACACATACACACACAAGAGACACACACACACACGAGACAGACACACACACTGATGTCATCAGTGATGATGTCATCAGTTATGACATCAGTCTGAGGAGGCTCACGAGAGAGACTGAGGGAGAGAGAGGAGAGGGGGAGAGAGACCGAGGGAAAGGGAGAAAGAGGAGAGGGGGCAGAGACTGAGGGAGAGAGAGAGAGGGGGGGGGAGAGAGAGGGGGAGACATTGTGCACGCGCCAATAGGGCAGGCAAGGCCACACAGCAGCCGAGTGCATGGCTATATTTCAGCTAAGAACAGGGTGTAAATGATGTCTTTTCATGTCAACTTGGCATTTCAGGGCTTGTGGAGACTTGGATTACACCAGGTGAGCAGTATGGAAGCATTTTATACCTTTTGTTTTCTCCTTACGTTTTTGCTCATGTTAACGGGGGTAGGCTAGCTGTACCATTGACTACCATTCATTGTGCTAAGCTAGTGCTCTCTCTTTTTCTACTACACGCACAGAGAAGAGAAGGGACTGTCTTCTTGTCTTACTGGGAAGATGTCAACTAGGCGAATCTCCTAAATTGTTGCTGTGTTCCTTGAAGTATTAAAAGTATAGTCATTTCTGCATTACCTGGCCTGTGGAGTTGTGGCGGAAGTAGACGCTGAAGGTGCCATTGCCGTGATCCACGATCTTGCCGGTGATCAGCAGGTTGAGTTTGACCGTCTTGATGTTGGAGTGGAAGTCCCCCCAGCCGAACATCTTCTTGAACTTGCCCGTCTTGACCATGGGCCGCCGCTTGGCCCGCGGCCGGGGGTCCTGGAGGTCCGTGGAGTTCCTCAGCCAGTCCCACAGGTCCTGCTCAGAGTAGGGCTCAGGGGTGTCATAGCGGAGGTCCAAGGCTGTGCTGTTGTGTTTGCCATGCAGAGTCTGTGACAGCAGCCTGCTGATGGACATGTCCTTCGTGCTCTCTGTCCAGAGATGCTTCAGCGTGGATTTGGGGCTTCCCGACTTGACGATGTCCGACTTGGAGGCGTGGACACTTGTGACCTGGAAGAGGGAGAGAAAACACGCATCGTTCAAGTCAAATAAAGTGAATTATATTTATTTAGTGGAAAATCCTAACATACATATACACAATGCCTCCCAACACGAGGGTCGCTGGTTCGAGCCCCTCCGGCTTTGACAGGCGTCCATAAAGGCACAATTGGCCGTGTCTGCGGGTGGGAAGACTGCTGGTGAAAGTCCTCACTGTCAGGTGAAAAGAAGCAGCTGGCTGCTAGTCTACAACTCTCCCCAGATCGGCAGAGGGGGTGGAGGAACGACCGGGTCACTCTAACGAGGAGTTGGCCAAGTACAATTGGGGGGGCGGGAATGCGGAAAAATCTGAAGAAACAAAATTATAATACAAGAAATATAGGCTATCTATAGACGGTTTTCACGGAATGGTCAGTCCTGCACTTGAATGTTTTTTTTCTTCTTTTATGTCCATAGCAAACACTGCAACAGGAAGTGAGCGGGGGTTCAATTTAGAATGTTTTTGTTGTCAAGTTAAAACCGTCTATAGGCTATATATTCTGATGCTTTTCATATAGAGCAGGTCTGGTTTGTAATGCGGTTTGCATGTCCCGTAACAAGACGCACAGCGGGGAAACGATCAAACATAATTCTATATGGAGGTGATGTGTCATCATGAGATATCACTTGTATTACATTCAGGAAATACTGACTTCACATCCAAGCAGACTGGTTTCCACAGAATAGACCAGTCAAATGTATTCACACACACACACACACACACACACACACACACACACACACACACACACACACAAGCAGACTGGTTTCCACAGAATAGACCAGTCAAACGTATTCCGTGGGGGGTCGAGATAATCAATCTTGCCTGCAAGCATCAATTTCAAATCATGATGGCAGACAGCTGCAATCTGGGCGTTACAGTGGAGCAGGGCGAGCTGAGCCAGAGAATACAGCAGTGAGAGTCAAACATATTGCTCCCATCTCCTCTTGCTGTCATCCAGAGGCTCGCACTGATACAGGCAGTGTCATCCAGAGGCTCGCACTGATACAGGCAGTGTCATCCAGAGGCTCGCACTGATACAGGCAGTGTCATCCAGAGGCTCGCACTGATACAGGCAGTGTCATCCAGAGGCTCGCACTGATACAGGCAGTGGGCGATCAGAGCGGGTAAAGAGCAGACTATTAACTAAAGGCTGCTGCTTGGATTGGTGATTGATGAACCCCAGGGTTTTCACTATTTAGCGCTGATGAGTGGAATTAGGTTCCTACAGGCCCCAGTGGAGGAATGTGACATTGATTGGCTGATTTCTACTGTACGCCCTGACAGCAGATCCGTCTTGCTGGGCTTTTTGCATTTTGTGGGTTTTGCCCCCAGAATCGATAGTTGGAAAATAAGGTTTCGCTACCAATCAGTCGGCCCTTCACACTGAATTGCCTCACAGCGCGACTGAGCACTCGGGGCAAGTAGCCAGCTTTAAACATACTGTTACCCACACTGCATTTAAACATACTGTTACCCACACTGCATTTAAACATACTGTTACCCACACTGCATTTAAACATACTGTTACCTACACTGCATTTAAACATACTGTTACCCACACTGCATTTAAACATACTGTTACCTACACTGCATTTAAACATACTGTTACCCACACTGCATTTAAACATACTGTTACCTACACTGCATTTAAACATACTGTTACCCACACTGCATTTAAACATACTGTTACCTACACTGCATTTAAACATACTGTTACCCACACTGCATTTAAACATACTGTTACCCACACTGCATTTAAACATACTGTTACCTACACTGCATTTAAACATACTGTTACCCACACTGCATTTAAACATACTGTTACCCACACTGCATTTAAACATACTGTTACCCACACTGCATTTAAACATACTGTTACCCACACTGCATTTAAACATACTGTTACCCACACTGCATTTAAACATACTGTTACCCACACTGCATTTAAACATACTGTTACCCACACTGCATTTAAACATACTGTTACCCACACTGCATTTAAACATCCTGTTACCCACACTGCATTTAAACATACTGTTACCTACACTGCATTTAAACATACTGTTATCTACACTGCATTTAAACATACTGTTACCCACACTGCATTTAAACATACTGTTACCTACACTGCATTTAAACATACTGTTACCCACACTGCATTTAAACATACTGTTACCTACACTGCATTTAAACATCCTGTTACCCACACTGCATTTAAACATACTGTTACCTACACTGCATTTAAACATACTGTTACCTACACTGCATTTAAACATACTGTTACCCACACTGCATTTAAACATACTGTTACCTACACTGCATTTAAACATACTGTTACCTACACTGCATTTAAACATACTGTTACCTACACTGCATTTAAACATACTGTTACCTACACTGCATTTAAACATACTGTTACCCACACTGCATTTAAACATACTGTTACCCACACTGCATTTAAACATACTGTTACCTACACTGCATTTAAACATACTGTTACCCACACTGCATTTAAACATACTGTTACCCACACTGCATTTAAACATACTGTTACCCACACTGCATTTAAACATACTGTTACCCACACTGCATTTAAACATACTGTTACCCACACTGCATTTAAACATACTGTTACCCACACTGCATTTAAACATACTGTTACCCACACTGCATTTAAACATACTGTTACCCACACTGCATTTAAACATACTGTTACCCACACTGCATTTAAACATACTGTTACCCACACTGCATTTAAACATACTGTTACCCACACTGCATTTAAACATACTGTTACCCACACTGCATTTAAACATACTGTTACCCACACTGCATTTAAACATACTGTTACCCACACTGCATTTAAACATACTGTTACCCACACTGCATTTAAACATACTGTTACCTACAATGCATTTAAACATACTGTTACCCACACTGCATTTAAACATACTGTTACCTACACTGCATTTAAACATATTGTTACCTACACTGCATTTAAACATACTGTTACCTACACTGCATTTAAACATACTGTTACCTACACTGCATTTAAACATATTGTTACCTACACTGCATTTAAACATACTGTTACCCACACTGCATTTAAACATACTGTTACCTACACTGCATTTAAACATACTGTTACCCACACTGCATTTAAACATACTGTTACCCACACTGCATTTAAACATACTGTTACCCACACTGCATTTAAACATACTGTTACCCACACTGCATTTAAACATACTGTTACCCACACTGCATTTAAACATACTGTTACCCACACTGCATTTAAACATACTGTTACCCACACTGCATTTAAACATACTGTTACCTACACCGCATTTAAACATACTGTTACCCACACTGCATTTAAACATACTGTTACCTACACCGCATTTAAACATACTGTTACCCACACTGCATTTAAACATACTGTTACCCACACTGCATTTAAACATACTGTTACCCACACTGCATTTAAACATACTGTTACCCACACTGCATTTAAACATACTGTTACCCACACTGCATTTAAACATACTGTTACCCACACTGCATTTAAACATACTGTTACCCACACTGCATTTAAACATACTGTTACCCACACTGCATTTAAACATACTGTTACCCACACTGCATTTAAACATACTGTTACCCACACTGCATTTAAACATACTGTTACCCACACTGCATTTAAACATACTGTTACCTACACTGCATTTAAACATACTGTTACCCACACTGCATTTAAACATACTGTTACCCACACTGCATTTAAACATACTGTTACCTACACTGCATTTAAACATACTGTTACCCACACTGCATTTAAACATACTGTTACCTACACTGCATTTAAACATGCTGTTACCCACACTGCATTTAAACATACTGTTACCCACACTGCATTTAAACATGCTGTTACCCACACTGCATTTAAACATACTGTTACCCACACTGCATTTAAACATACTGTTACCCACACTGCATTTAAACACTGCATTTAAACATACTGTTACCCACACTGCATTTAAACATACTGTTACCCACACTGCATTTAAACATACTGTTACCTACACTGCATTTAAACATGCTGTTACACTGTTACATGGAGAATATACCTACACTGCATGTCCAGCCAGTTCTAAACATACTGTTACAGGTCAGAATATACCTACACTACATGTCCAGCCAGTTTTAAACATACTGTTACAGAGAGAATATACCTACACTGCATGTCCAGCCAGTTTTAAACATACTGTTACAGAGAGAATATACCTACACTGCATGTCGAGCCAGCTTTAAACATACTGTTACAGAGAGAATACCTACACTGCATGTCCAGCCAGTTTTAAACATACTGTTACAGGTCAGAATATACCTACACTGCATGTCCAGCCAGCTTTAAACATACTGTTACAGGTCAGAATATACCTACACTGCATGTCCAGCCAGTTTTAAACATACTGTTACAGGTCAGAATATACCTACACTGCATGTCCAGCCAGCTTTAAACATACTGTTACAGAGAGAATATACCTACACTGCATGTCCAGCCAGTTTTAAACATACTGTTACAGGTCAGAATATACCTACACTGCATGTCCAGCCAGCTTTAAACATAGTGTTACAGGTCAGAATATACCTACACTGCATGTCCAGCCAGTTTTAAACATACTGTTACAGGTCAGAATATACCTACACTGCATGTCCAGTCAGTTTTAAACATACTGTTACAGAGAGAATATACCTACACTGCATGTCCAGCCAGTTTTAAACATACTGTTACAGGTCAGAATATACCTACACTGCATGTCCAGCCAGTTTTAAACATACTGTTACAGAGAGAATATACCTACACTGCATGTCCAGCCAGTTTTAAACATACTGTTACAGGTCAGAATATACCTACACTGCATGTCCAGCCAGCTTTAAACATACTGTTACAGAGAGAATATACCTACACTGCATGTCCAGCCAGTTTTAAACATACTGTTACAGGTCAGAATATACCTACACTGCATGTCCAGCCAGTTTTAAACATACTGTTACAGGTCAGAATATACCCACACTGCATGTCCAGCCAGTTTTAAACATACTGTTACAGAGAGAATATACCTACACTGCATGTCCAGCCAGTTTTAAACATACTGTTACAGGTCAGAATATACCTACACTGCATGTCCAGCCAGTTTTAAACATACTGTTACAGGTCAGAATATACCTACACTGCATGTCCAGCCAGCTTTAAACATACTGTTACAGAGAGAATATACCTACACTGCATGTCCAGCCAGTTTTAAACATACTGTTACAGGTCAGAATATACCTACACTGCATGTCCAGCCAGTTTTAAACATACTGTTACAGGTCAGAATATACCTACACTGCATGTCCAGCCAGCTTTAAACATACTGTTACAGGTCAGAATATACCTACACTGCATGTCCAGCCAGTTTTAAACATACTGTTACAGGTCAGAATATACCTACACTGCATGTCCAGTCAGTTTTAAACATACTGTTACAGAGAGAATATACCTACACTGCATGTCCAGCCATTTTTAAACATACTGTTACAGGTCAGAATATACCTACACTGCATGTCCAGTCAGTTTTAAACATACTGTTATAGAGAGAATATACCTACACTGCATGTCCAGCCAGTTTTAAACATACTGTTACAGGTCAGAATATACCTACACTGCATGTCCAGCCAGTTTTAAACATACTGTTACAGAGAGAATATACCTACACTGCATGTCCAGCCTGTTTTAAACATACTGTTACAGGTCAGAATATACCTACACTGCATGTCCAGCCAGCTTTAAACATACTGTTACAGGTCAGAATATACCTACACTGCATGTCCAGTCAGTTTTAAACATACTGTTACAGAGAGAATATACCTACACTGCATGTCCAGCCAGTTTTAAACATACTGTTACAGGTCAGAATATACCTACACTGCATGTCCAGCCAGCTTTAAACATACTGTTACAGGTCAGAATATACCTACACTGCATGTCCAGCCAGTTTTAAACATACTGTTACAGGTCAGAATATACCTACACTGCATGTCCAGCCAGTTTTAAACATACTGTTACAGGTCAGAATATACCTACACTGCATGTCCAGCCAGTTTTAAACATACTGTTACAGAGAGAATATACCTACACTGCATGTCCAGCCAGTTTTAAACATACTGTTACAGGTCAGAATATACCTACACTGCATGTCCAGTCAGTTTTAAACATACTGTTACAGAGAGAATATACCTACACTGCATGTCCAGCCAGTTTTAAACATACTGTTACAGGTCAGAATATACCTACACTGCATGTCCAGCCAGTTTTAAACATACTGTTACAGGTCAGAATATACCTACACTGCATGTCCAGTCAGTTTTAAACATACTGTTACAGAGAGAATATACCTACACTGCATGTCCAGCCAGCTTTAAACATACTGTTACAGGTCAGAATATACCTACACTGCATGTCCAGTCAGTTTTAAACATACTGTTACAGAGAGAATATACCTACACTGCATGTCCAGCCAGCTTTAAACATACTGTTACAGGTCAGAATATACCTACACTGCATGTCCAGCCAGTTTTAAACATACTGTTACAGGTCAGAATTAGGGATGGGCATTTCTAGCAAAAACACTATTCGAAATTCGCTGGCCAAATTCGAATTTAATTCGAATTTCGAAAAAAAAAAAAAAAAATGTAAAAAAAAAAATTTTTTTTTTTTTTTTTTTTTTTTACATTTTTAATTTTTTTTACATTGACATTTTCGAAAATAAAAAACAGTTTTGACAATCATGAGTGGTTGTGGTTCATTAAATATTTAGTAGGCTCAGGTCTGAGTGCCAAAGGGGTGCCAAAGTCACCCCCTCTCCCTCTTCATGGGATTTCATCCGCCATTCATTTTTCCATAAACCTTGCTTAAAATGCTTATAGTGATTTGACTATACTTAGAATCAGGGGAGACAATGCAACATTTCACTCAAAAAAAAAAAAAAAAAAATTATTTTTTTCGAATTTCGAATTTCAATAATAAAAGTCGACCTTGATAATAACAACGATTATTCGAAAATTCGAAATTCGATGCCCATCCCTAGTCAGAATATACCTACACTGCATGTCCAGCCAGTTTTAAACACACTGTTACAGAGAGAATATACCTACACTGCATGTCCAGCCAGTTTTAAACATACTGTTACAGGTCAGAATATACCTACACTGCATGTCCAGCCAGCTTTAAACATACTGTTACAGAGAGAATATACCTACACTGCATGTCCAGCCAGTTTTAAACATACTGTTACAGGTCAGAATATACCTACACTGCATGTCCAGCCAGTTTTAAACATACTGTTACAGAGAGAATATACCTACACTGCATGTCCAGCCAGTTTTAAACATACTGTTACAGGTCAGAATATACCTACACTGCATGTCCAGCCAGTTTTAAACATACTGTTACAGGTCAGAATATACCTACACTGCATGTCCAGCCAGTTTTAAACATACTGTTACAGGTCAGAATATACCTACATTGCATGTCCAGCCAGCTTTAAACATACTGTTACAGGTCAGAATATACCTACACTGCATGTCCAGCCAGTTTTAAACATACTGTTACAGAGAGAATATACCTACACTGCATGTCCAGCCAGCTTTAAACATACTGTTACAGGTCAGAATATACCTACACTGCATGTCCAGCCAGTTTTAAACATACTGTTACAGGTCAGAATATACCTACACTGCATGTCCAGCCAGTTTTAAACATACTGTTACAGAGAGAATATACCTACACTGCATGTCCAGCCAGTTTTAAACATACTGTTACAGGTCAGAATATACCTACACTGCATGTCCAGCCAGTTTTAAACATACTGTTACAGGTCAGAATATACCTACACTGCATGTCCAGCCAGCTTTAAACATACTGTTACAGGTCAGAATATACCTACACTGCATGTCCAGCCAGTTTTAAACATACTGGTACAGGTCAGAATATACCTACACTGCATGTCCAGTCAGTTTTAAACATACTGTTACAGAGAGAATATACCTACACTGCATGTCCAGTCAGTTTTAAACATACTGTTACAGGTCAGAATATACCTACACTGCATGTCCAGCCAGCTTTAAACATACTGTTACAGGTCAGAATATACCTACACTGCATGTCCAGCCAGTTTTAAACATACTGTTACAGGTCAGAATATACCTACACTGCATGTCCAGCCAGTTTTAAACATACTGTTACAGAGAGAATATACCTACACTGCATGTCCAGCCAGCTTTAAACATACTGTTACAGGTCAGAATATACCTACACTGCATGTCCAGTCAGTTTTAAACATACTGTTACAGGTCAGAATATACCTACACTGCATGTCCAGCCAGTTTTAAACATACTGTTACAGAGAGAATATACCTACACTGCATGTCCAGCCAGTTTTAAACATACTGTTACAGGTCAGAGTATACCTACACTGCATGTCCAGCCAGCTTTAAACATACTGTTACAGAGAGAATATACCTACACTGCATGTCCAGTCAGTTTTAAACATACTGTTACAGGTCAGAATATACCTACACTGCATGTCCAGCCAGTTTTAAACATACTGTTACAGGTCAGAATATACCTACACTGCATGTCCAGCCAGTTTTAAACATACTGTTACAGGTCAGAATATACCTACACTGCATGTCCAGCCAGTTTTAAACATACTGTTACAGGTCAGAATATACCTACACTGCATGTCCAGCCAGTTTTAAACATACTGTTACAGAGAGAATATACCTACACTGCATGTCCAGCCAGCTTTAAACATACTGTTACAGGTCAGAATATACCTACACTGCATGTCCAGCCAGTTTTAAACATACTGTTACAGGTCAGAATATACCTACACTGCATGTCCAGCCAGCTTTAAACATACTGTTACAGGTCAGAATATACCTACACTGCATGTCCAGCCAGCTTTAAACATACTGTTACAGGTCAGAATATACCTACACTGCATGTCCAGTCAGTTTTAAACATACTGTTACAGAGAGAATATACCTACACTGCATGTCCAGCCAGTTTTAAACATACTGTTACAGGTCAGAATATACCTACACTGCATGTCCAGCCAGTTTTAAACATACTGTTACAGGTCAGAATATACCTACACTGCATGTCCAGCCAGCTTTAAACATACTGTTACAGGTCAGAATATACCTACACTGCATGTCCAGCCAGCTTTAAACATACTGTTACAGGTCAGAATATACCTACACTGCATGTCCAGCCAGTTTTAAACATACTGTTACAGAGAGAATATACCTACACTGCATGTCCAGCCAGCTTTAAACATACTGTTACAGGTCAGAATATACCTACACTGCATGTCCAGCCAGTTTTAAACATACTGTTACAGGTCAGAATATACCCACACTGCATGTCCAGCCAGTTTTAAACATACTGTTACAGGTCAGAATATACCTACACTGCATGTCCAGCCAGTTTTAAACATACTGTTACAGGTCAGAATATACCTACACTGCATGTCCAGACAGTTTTAAACATACTGTTACAGGTCAGAATATACCTACACTGCATGTCCAGCCAGTTTTAAACATACTGTTACAGGTCAGAATATACCTACACTGCATGTCCAGCCAGTTTTAAACATACTGTTATAGAGAGAATATACCTACACTGCATGTCCAGCCAGTTTTAAACATACTGTTACAGAGAGAATATACCTACACTGCATGTCCAGTCAGTTTTAAACATACTGTTACAGGTCAGAATATACCTACACTGCATGTCCAGCCAGTTTTAAACATACTGTTACAGATCAGAATATACCTACACTGCATGTCCAGCCAGTTTTAAACATACTGTTACAGAGAGAATATACCTACACTGCATGTCCAGCCAGCTTTAAACATACTGTTACAGGTCAGATTATACCCACACTGCATGTCCAGCCAGCTTCAACACTACCATGAAACAACACTCACACTTCAAAATTGAACTCAAAACCCACACGTCCAAAAGTGGAGGGGCCGAGTCCCCGCTCTCTTTCCTGAAAGCAGAATCTTAAAGGATTTGTCAACCAATGACTTAGCACGATCTGTCAACCAATGACTTATGCTGCCTACACACTAGAGGATTTTCAAATCTTAACCGATTTTAAAAACATGAGAGACCACAGACATAAGGACAATTTCATCAGATTTTAACATTAAAATCGCCTGAACGCACACACTAGACGATTCGGCCAGACTGCGAGACCACACACCAGCCATTTGAAGTACCCACTCACAGCGATTCCAGCAACTAGACTGTAGGCTGTTTATATCCCACAAAACCGCAATTTTTTCACACAGACAACAGCAGATGGCTCTCCAAACATGAACCGAGCGGCGGGTCCACTTCAAGCAGCGCTGACACCCTCGCAAAATGAGCTAAAACAACGTCCTGTCTGAGAGCTCATATTACAGCATATCCACTCCCTTGAAGCAAACACTCCGCTCGGCTAGGCATCCCAGCAAACATCGTCTTGACCGCGACATCACCAGACGATAGAATTGTGGTTTGGCATCTACCATCTAAGTCTGACGTTCTCTCCACATTACTCCAAAGTAACGTTTAGACTGTCACTTCAAAACAAAAAATATTGACCTCATATTGCTTTGAAAACACCACATGTAGGTGTCTTTTGTGTTTTTGTTGAATAAAAATGACATTTGATTGACAATTTACCTGTTGTGTGATCAGATACTCACAGTGATATGCACTCCACCTGCAATGACGACTTTTATTGAACGCCCTTTTCTTTTTTTAATATGAAAACACGTTTATGTCATATAAGTGCAAGTGTCTCTTGCTATGGGCTTGTATTTATCACAAACTTCCTGAATCCTGTGTCCCATTTCTCTTGCCATAACTAAACGCAGTGTTGTGGGTTTTTGATGTGCTATGCTGTCTGCTAAAGTCACGTTGGTTATATTATCGTAAATTATATAAATATACCTGTCTCATCGCTGGTTGAAATCATGAAACAGAATTAGCGAGGCAGCTAGCCTATCAACGCAACTTCCAGTCGGGACCGTCAAAATGCTAAGTGCTCAATGTTAAGTATCTCTATATATGACCAAATCCGTAGTATTTGTAACTGATTCCGTGGCCTAATGGATAAGACACAGGACTGCGAAGCGGGCGCCCCAGGATCGAATCCCCCATGAGGTGCTATCTCTTTTCTTTCGATGTAGCAAAAATCGTTGAATCTGGACACGTTGTGGGGAAGTAGAGGAATTACGTCGCTAAGATTTCCATTCCGATATTATAATTAGACCCTGACTAGATGTAGTGGTTTGACGTGCAGCAGACGGTCGTTATACGTGGAAATGTTTGCTGGGATGGGTCGATTTCCGGTTTTACCGGTTCGGTTCGGTATACGAGCCCAAACCGGTTTGATCACGTGCAAACCGAAAAAACCTAAAAAAAAAAAAAATTAAGTTTTTTTTTTTTTTTTTTTTTTGCCAGTCCATTCTGATTGCACTATTGTTCGTATTAGCCTCTTCTCAAGTTGCACTAGTAGGCAAAAGTCTTATTTTGGTTATTATGTTGATGTTTGAAGAAAAGTTAAGCTGAATAGTTATGAGAAATAAAAACAGTGTGTTGTTACAGTTAAAAGGTTCTGCTTATTTGTATTCAGTGTTCGTGCTGGTTGGCAGCATACCAGCTTAGAGGTGCATTATCGCCACCAACTGCAGCCGCTTTGATACGTTTTTTTGGGGAATATCGAACCGGTTTCAAAATGTTCAAACCGACCCATGCCTAGGCCCTATATTGTGTGAATTTGTGAGTTTTGAAGTTTATAAGGCAGCTCAGCTGTAAGCCAATCCATTCTGATTGCACTGCTTGTGTTTTTATTAGCCTTTTTCTCAAGTTGCACTATAGGCAGAAGTCTTATTTCATTCATTATTTTGATGTTTAGAAGAAAAGTTGAGCTGAATAGTTATGAGAAATAAATACAGGGTGTGTTTGTTACACAGGTGTCCTGCTTCTTTTTATTCAGTATCATTGCTGGTTGACAATACCAGCTTAGAGGTGTATTATCGCTATCAGGTGGACTGAAGTTGCACTACAGACAGTTATGGGCCACACTCGGGAGCCCTGCTTGGATTTTTTTTTTTTTTTTTTATTAAAAAAAAAATCGGTATACCGGTTCGATCCGGTTTAGACAGCAATATCGAACCGGTTTTAAAATTTTCAAACCGACCCAGCCCTACGCTCGGCACATGTTTGGAGAGCCATCCGCCGCTGTCCACCCTGTTTTAAGCTGTGAGGATGCTGGGGAGAGAGGAGCTACATGGCACTGCTGTTGCCACAACTCGTAGCGCTGCATTAACATCCGGGTATGACGCGTCGACGCGTCCCGGTCTCCTCGCTCTCATTGGCTATTGCGGGGTCCGTCGGGAGACAGCCATCGTAAATATCAAACATGTTTGATATGCCCGATTCGAGATCGGGCCGGCTCCGATTCAATCAATAATTTATTGACACCAGACACTTGACAATTATTTTGACAAAAAATCGGTTGAGACTAGCCTCGAATCTGGCCACGCCCCCCCGAGGGGAATCGGGCATTAAATCGGGCCTTTTATCCTCTAGTGTGTGGGAGGCATTAGCAGGATCTGTCAACCAATGACTTAGCAGGATCTGTCAACCAATGACTTAGCAGGATCTGTCAACCAATGACTTAGCGGCGTCATCAGGGGCTTCTTTCCATCCTATTCCTAAGCTGGGGCTTTAGCCACATTTAAGTGGTACAAACAATCTAATGAAACATATTTCATCTGAATAATTCCCCTCTAATAAGCACATTCATTTCACACAGTATGTATAGACTGTTCACCCACACGTCGTCCCTGGAGAAAATGGCTGTCATTAGGCAGGAGGAATATCAAGAGATAAGACATGAATAGGAAATAAGGTTAGAATTGACATGAATGAAGTTAACAGCCCACTCGTCAGAGCTGAAGAGGGGAATCTGTAGCCTGAAGGGGTTAAACTTACAGAGCACAGGCTGGTGAGTCAGACACACACACAGCAGTGAAGGGGTTAAACTTACAGAGCACAGGCTGGTGAGTCAGACACACACACAGCAGTGAAGGGGTTAAACTTACAGAGCACAGGCTGGTGAGTCAGACACACACACAGCAGTGAAGGGGTTAAACTTACAGAGCACAGGCTGGTGAGTCAGACACACACTGCAGTGAAGGGGTTAAACTTACAGAGCACAGGCTGGTGAGTCACACACACACACAGCAGTGAAGGGGTTAAACTTACAGAGCACAGGCTGGTGAGTCAGACACACACACAGCAGTGAAGGGGTTAAACTTACAGAGCACAGGCTGGTGAGTCAGACACACACAGGCTCACACACACACACACACACACACACACACACACACACACACACACACAGCAGTCATTCCTCTTCAAACAGGTGAGATGGTCTTCTCATACCAAAGGGTATCACAACATGGTTGAGGGTCAAGATTACACTGGAATGGATTCATGCCAATGTGCCTGTTTATGAAGAGGAAGTACTTCTCTAGCAGAGAGACAGAGAGACAGAGACAGAGACAGAGAGACAGAGACAGAGAGAGCATTTCAGTGGACATTTACCAACTAGAGACCATCTGGTGATAGGATCACACCAGCCGCAACTTCAAATGTGTGCAGGGGGGCGCGGCCCATTTTCAAACTCGGCCTTCATTTTGATGTCACCTCCACACCTGCACAGTTTTGTGACGGCATCTTGCAAGATCTTTGTTGCCTTCTTAAATCCTCATATCAATAGACGTCATTGTGCTGCAGCTACCCAGCTACCCAGCTGTAGAAAACTACAAACGATACAGACACCAAAGATGCAACCTTCCATCTCAGCAGATACAGGTGCACAGCACAATGTTCATCTCAGCAGATACAGGTGCACAGCACAATGTTCATCTCAGCAGATACAGCTGCACAGCACAATGTTCAAGGTGCTACATGTACAGTATCATTTTCAATAAATCATCACCCCATCAAGCACAGATCATCTGAGAGGACCTCTACAAAGCATTTGACATTGTGTGCCACCGGGTCAAGAAGGCTCCAGCGGTGGGCTGGAGGACACCTCCAACTCTGCCCAAAATACGCCCACTCGCTGCACCTTGAAGCTCTGAAGACAGCACACCGACAGACGACTCGCTGCACCTTGAAGCTCTGAAGACAGCACACCGACAGACGACTCGCTGCACCTTGAAGCTCTGAAGACAGCACACCGACAGACGACTCGCTGCACCTTGAAGCTCTGAAGACAGCACACCGACAGACGACTCGCTGCACCTTGAAGCTCTGAAGACAGCACACCGACAGACGACTCGCTGCACCTTGAAGCTCTGAAGACAGCACACCCACTCGCTGCACCTTGAAGCTCTGAAGACAGCACACTCGCTGCACCTTGAAGCTCTGAAGACAGCACACCGACAGACGACTCGCTGCACCTTGAAGCTCTGAAGACAGCACACTCGCTGCACCTTGAAGCTCTGAAGACAGCACACTCGCTGCACCTTGAAGCTCTGAAGACAGCACACCGACAGACGGTGAAGATGGAAGTAGTCTCGGCTCCCACACAAGTGGAGATCTCCACCTACCAATCGTCTGGGAACTTGTTGTCAAAAATAGTAGTGATAAAAAAATTATAGTGTCCGAGGAATATAACACGTGGTTGCAGAACATTTTGTCGGCTGTGTTCAAACAGGAACTTGTGGCCAAGACCATGGTCTTGACCAATCAAATGAAAGGACCAATTACCATGCAGGGGGAGGAGTTGGAGGTATAGGAGGAGTTTGAGGACTTTGTAGCTGTCGCTAGACCTTTCTTGACCAGATTAGATTTGGCGGGAAATCTGCTGGACTGCTATACGCGGCACAAAACAGGAAGAGGGTGCTGTTGTTCCAGAGCAGAACGGAGCTACAGCTTTCAGAGGTTCTGGCAGGACGGTGGCAGGATGGACACATCACTTCCAACAGGTTGATCTTCTTCAGGAAAGCATGGGGGAGTTTACAGGAAGTGTCTTCATGTTGAGGCTCACTTTACTAACAGCACCACCGGTGTGAGACAGAGCCTCTCATTTGTTTACAGTAATTATACCCAGGTATCACAATTAATTAATTTGACAATGATGTATTGAGTTAAAAAAAAGTGCTGGGCGCCGCACCTTTAAAGAAGTGCTGAGCCTTTGTACTTATCACAGCTAATTGCAGGATTGCCATATGATTGGTGTAGAGCATGCAGTGTGCACAGGCCCTGGCTGTAGAGCGTGCAGCGTGCAGTGTGCACAGGCCCTGGCTGTAGAGCGTGCAGCATGCAGTGTGCACAGGCCCTGGCTGTAGAGCGTGCAGCGTGCAGTGTGCACAAGCCCTGGCTGTAGAGTGTGCAGTGTGTGCAGTGTGCACAGGCCCTGGCTGTAGAGTGTGCAGTGTGCACAGGCCCTGGCTGTAGAGCGTGCAGCGTGCAGTGTGCACAAGCCCTGGCTGTAGAGCGTGCAGCGTGCAGTGTGCACAGGCCCTGGCTGTAGAGCGTGCAGCGTGCAGTGTGCACAGGCCCTGGCTGTAGAGTGTGCAGTGTGCACAGGCCCTGGCTGTAGAGTGTGCAGTGTGAGCAGGCCCTGGCTGTAGAGTGTGCAGTGTGCACAGGCCCTGGCTGTAGAGTGTGCAGTGTGCACAGGCCCTGGCTGTAGAGTGTGCAGTGTGCACAGGCCCTAGCTGTAGAGTGTGCAGTGTGAGCAGGCCCTGGCTGTAGAGCGTGCAGTGTGCACAGGCCCTGGCTGTAGAGCGTGCAGTGTGCACAGGCCCTGGCTGTAGAGCGTGCAGTGTGCACAGGCCCTGGCTGTAGAGCGTGCAGTGTGCACAGGCCCTGGCTGTAGAGCGTGCAGTGTGCACAGGCCCTGGCTGTAGAGCGTGCAGTGTGTGCAGGCCCTGGCTGTAGAGCGTGCAGTGTGCACAGGCCCTGGCTGTAGAGTGTGCAGTGTGCACAGGCCCTGGCTGTAGAGCGTGCAGTGTGTGCAGGCCCTGGCTGTAGAGCGTGCAGTGTGAGCAGGCCCTGGCTGTAGAGCATGCAGTGTGCACAGGCCCTGGCTGTAGAGCGTGCAGTGTGTGCAGGCCCTGGCTGTAGAGCGTGCAGTGTGCACAGGCCCTGGCTGTAGAGTGTGCAGTGTGCACAGGCCCTGGCTGTAGAGCGTGCAGTGTGTGCAGGCCCTGGCTGTAGAGCGTGCAGTGTGAGCAGGCCCTGGCTGTAGAGCGTGCAGTGTGCACAGGCCCTGGCTGTAGAGCATGCAGTGTGCACAGGCCCTGGCTGTAGAGCGTGCAGTGTGCACAGGCCCTGGCTGTAGAGCGTGCAGTGTGCACAGGCCCTGGCTGTAGAGTGTGCAGTGTGAGCAGGCCCTGGCTGTAGAGTGTGCAGTGTGAGCAGTGTGCACAGGCCCTGGCTGTAGAGCGTGCAGTGTGCACAGGCCCTGGCTGTAGAGTGTGCAGTGTGCACAGGCCCTGGCTGTAGAGCGTGCAGTGTGCACAGGCCCTGGCTGTAGAGTGTGCAGTGTGCACAGGCCCTGGCTGTAGAGTGTGCAGTGTGTGCAGGCCCTGGCTGTAGAGTGTGCAGTGTGAGCAGGCCCTGGCTGTAGAGTGTGCAGTGTGAGCAGGCCCTGGCTGTAGAGCGTGCAGTGTGAGCAGGCCCTGGCTGTAGAGTGTGCAGTGTGAGCAGGCCCTGGCTGTAGAGTGTGCAGTGTGAGCAGGCCCTGGCTGTAGAGTGTGCAGTGTGCACAGGCCCTGGCTGTAGAGCGTGCAGTGTGCACAGGCCCTGGCTGTAGAGTGTGCAGTGTGAGCAGGCCCTGGCTGTAGAGTGTGCAGTGTGAGCAGGCCCTGGCTGTAGAGTGTGCAGTGTGAGCAGGCCCTGGCTGTAGAGTGTGCAGTGTGCACAGGCCCTGGCTGTAGAGCGTGCAGTGTGCACAGGCCCTGGCTGTAGAGTGTGCAGTGTGAGCAGGCCCTGGCTGTAGAGTGTGCAGTGTGCACAGGCCCTGGCTGTAGAGCGTGCAGTGTGCACAGGCCCTGGCTGTAGAGTGTGCAGTGTGCACAGGCCCTGGCTGTAGAGCGTGCAGTGTGCACAGGCCCTGGCTGTTTATCTCTACTCATTGTTTGCCTGCTCCGGTGGGTGTGCACACAGACATGTTTATCTCTGCACTTCTCTGGCTCCTCATTCAGCCATGTTTTTCGGGCGTCCGGCCAGAGGAGGTTCTGGATGGCGGCCGGCTGCCAGCTGTAGCGTGCTCACCTGAGGGAACGTTGCATCTGGTAAACATGGCCGGCACCACGGCCAAGAGAAGCCTCGCAGATACCTGACTGCCTGCCAGACAGCCAGTTGGTTTCCCCCAGGCTATAGGAAGACTGCTGGGCCCATGTAAGCAGCGCAGGCTCTGTCAGGATATGACTGGGCCCAGGTGAGCAGCGCGGGCTCTGTCAGGATATGACAGGGCCCAGGTGAGCAGCGCAGGCTCTGTCAGGATATGACTGGGCCCAGGTGAGCAGCGCGGGCTCTGTCAGGGTATGACTGGGCCCAGGTGAGCAGCGCGGGCTCTGTCAGGGTATGACAGGGCCCAGGCGAGCAGCGCGGGCTCTGTCAGGATATGACTGGGCCCAGGCGAGCAGCGCGGGTTCTGTCAGGATATGACAGGGCCCAGGTGAGCAGCACGAGTTCTGTCAGGATATGACTGGGCCCAGGCGAGCAGCGCGGGTTCTGTCAGGATATGACTGGGCCCAGGTGAGCAGCACGAGTTCTGTCAGGCAGGGGCGGACTGGGATCATAATTCAGGCCGGGCATTTATACCAAGCAGGCCAGGCCAATACGGGCCGACGCGCGGCGCTGCTATCTATCATGTTGTTTCATTGTGTCCTGCAGACCAGTGATTCAACCTTCATCATATCTTGTCCAGATTTCTGTATTGAAATCTGGACTATCTGTATTGTAGGCAGAGCGACAACAGTGAAACTGTGATCAAAACAGTCATTTTATGATATAATTGTATTATCTAATTGTAGTTTGAAATTATGAAATTATGGTGAAATGTAAGGATTCCTCAATTTGCTAGGGACCCCTGGGACCCTCTCGCGGACCCCTGGTGGTCACCGGACCCCAAGTTGAGAACCATTGCTGCAGACGTCTCAGCTGTTTCCAGTCACAGGTCATTTCACACTGGACATTCCACTGTGTGTGTGTGTGTGTGTGTGTGTGTGTGTGTGTGTGTGTGTGTGTGTGTGTGTGTGTGTGTGTGTGTGAGAGAGAGAGAGTGATGTAAGCTGTCTGATAACCATCAGAGCCCTGTGACTAGCTGTCACCAGACAGAGCCATCTCTAATACAAAGCCAGGGACAATGCTATGGCTACATGGAGTGAAGAGAGGTCTGCATCTGCAGTAAGTCCTCTCTACAGGAGCAGTGATACAATAGTGAGAAGGAGATTGAAGGGAGGATACAGCATGAAATCCCCCCAAATACAATATTATAACTAGAAATATTGAAACACAAATTCCTTGTTTTTCTTGTTTTGTCTCAGCGCTCACTGCTGTGGTGTGTGCACTGCTTCACCGGCAAGACGTATTGCGTGGGAGGATCACGCTATTCCCCCCCAGTTCTACTCCCCCGATTAGGCGCCCCGACCAACCAAAGGAGGCACTAGTGCAGCAACCAGGACACATACCCTTAATCTGGCTTCCCACCTGCAGACACAGACAATGTTAAGGTCCTCTTAGTTGTTTTTAAGGCTCGACATGGCTTAGTAGCACCTGCAGAATGCCTGAAGGAAAATGTTCCAAGTTGCTGCTTCAGATCATCACACGTGCTTTACTGAGCATCCCCACTGTTAGAGAGAGGAGAGGAGAGGCTGCTGCTTTGTGTTTACAATACTCTACTGTTAGAGAGAGGAGAGGAGAGGAGAGGCTGCTGCTTTGTGTTTACAATACTCTACTGTTAGAGAGAGGAGAGGAGAGGCTGCTGCTTTCTGTTTACAATACTCTACTGTTAGAGAGAGGAGAGGAGAGGAGAGGCTGCTGCTTTCTGTTTACAATACTCTACTGTTAGAGAGAGGAGAGGAGAGGCTGCTGCTTTGTGTTTACAATACTCTACTGTTAGAGAGAGGAGAGGAGAGGCTGCTGCTTTGTGTTTACAATACTCTACTGTTAGAGAGAGGAGAGGAGAGGAGAGGCTGCTGCTTTGTGTTTACAATACTCTACTGTTAGAGAGAGGAGAGGAGAGGCTGCTGCTTTGTGTTTACAATACTCTACTGTTAGAGAGAGGAGAGGAGAGGAGAGGCTGCTGCTTTCTGTTTACAATACTCTACTGTTAGAGAGAGGAGAGGAGAGGCTGCTGCTTTCTGTTTACAATACTCTACTGTTAGAGAGAGGAGAGGAGAGGCTGCTGCTTTGTGTTTACAATACTCTACTGTTAGAGAGAGGAGAGGAGAGGCTGCTGCTTTCTGTTTACAATACTCTACTGTTAGAGAGAGGAGAGGAGAGGCTGCTGCTTTGTGTTTACAATACTCTACTGTTAGAGAGAGGAGAGGAGAGGCTGCTGCTTTCTGTTTACAATACTCTACTGTTAGAGAGAGGAGAGGAGAGGCTGCTGCTTTGTGTTTACAATACTCTACTGTTAGAGAGAGGAGAGGAGAGGCTGCTGCTTTGTGTTTACAATACTCTACTGTTAGAGAGAGGAGAGGAGAGGCTGCTGCTTTCTGTTTACAATACTCTACTGTTTGAGAGAGGAGAGGAGAGGAGAGGCTGCTGCTTTGTGTTTACAATACTCTACTGTTAGAGAGAGGAGAGGAGAGGCTGCTGCTTTGTGTTTACAATACTCTACTGTTAGAGAGAGGAGAGGAGAGGCTGCTGCTTTGTGTTTACAATACTCTACTGTTAGAGAGAGGAGAGGAGAGGCTGCTGCTTTGTGTTTACAATACTCTACTGTTAGAGAGAGGAGAGGAGAGGCTGCTGCTTTGTGTTTACAGTACTCTACTGTTAGAGAGAGGAGAGGCTGCTGCTTTGTGTTTACAATACTCTACTGTTAGAGAGAGGAGAGGAGAGGCTGCTGCTTTGTGTTTACAATACTCTACTGTTAGAGAGAGGAGAGGAGAGGCTGCTGCTTTGTGTTTACAATACTCTACTGTTAGAGAGAGGAGAGGAGAGGAGAGGCTGCTGCTTTCTGTTTACAATACTCTACTGTTAGAGAGAGGAGAGGAGAGGCTGCTGCTTTGTGTTTACAATACTCTACTGTTAGAGAGAGGAGAGGAGAGGCTGCTGCTTTGTGTTTACAATACTCTACTGTTAGAGAGAGGAGAGGAGAGGAGAGGCTGCTGCTTTGTGTTTACAATACTCTACTGTTAGAGAGAGGAGAGGAGAGGCTGCTGCTTTGTGTTTACAATACTCTACTGTTAGAGAGAGGAGAGGAGAGGCTGCTGCTTTGTGTTTACAATACTCTACTGTTAGAGAGAGGAGAGGCTGCTGCTTTGTGTTTACAATACTCTACTGTTAGAGAGAGGAGAGGAGAGGCTGCTGCTTTGTGTTTACAATACTCTACTGTTAGAGAGAGGAGAGGAGAGGCTGCTGCTTTCTGTTTACAATACTCTACTGTTAGAGAGAGGAGAGGAGAGGCTGCTGCTTTGTGTTTACAATACTCTACTGTTAGAGAGAGGAGAGGAGAGGCTGCTGCTTTGTGTTTACAATACTCTACTGTTAGAGAGAGGAGAGGAGAGGTTGCTGCTTTGTGTTTACAATACTCTACTGTTAGAGAGAGGAGAGGAGAGGCTGCTGCTTTGTGTTTACAATACTCTACTGTTAGAGAGAGGAGAGGAGAGGAGAGGCTGCTGCTTTGTGTTTACAATACTCTACTGTTAGAGAGAGGAGAGGAGAGGCTGCTGCTTTCTGTTTACAATACTCTACTGTTAGAGAGAGGAGAGGAGAGGCTGCTGCTTTGTGTTTACAATAGGGGTGGGGGAACAAATCGATTCACCTAAGTATCGCGATTTTTAATGTCACGATTTTTTGGATCGATCTTTTATTCCAGAATCGATAATCGCAAATACATTTTTTTTTTTTTTTTTTTTCTTTTTGGGTGCTTGCAGTCAGGCCACTCACTGAACAGCAGGCCAGGCGCCGCCTACTGGTTTACTAGTGGTTTTATTACTTTATTAGTTAGTCTGAAGTAATAATTACACTTCAGGGTTAAAGTGGGTGCATCTCATTGTAAAATTGGACTTCAAACGGCCCAAATCTGGCTTCAAACGGCCCAAATTTCACGCGCGTTGGCCCATATCGGCCTGGCCTGCTTGGTATCTAATGCCCGGCCTGAATTATGATCCCAGTCTGCCCCTGTTTTTAACTATATCGCCCAGCCCTACTCATGATATATAATATACAGTCTCTAGTGTATGATTCAACTTTTCCCATGTTCTAATCTAGTGTAAAAAAGCCAACAAACTGAAAAAATAAAAGAAAAAAATAAACAAAAATCGCAATAAATCGTAATATCGAATCGCAATAATCGTAGAATCGCAATACTTAAGAATCGCAATATAAATCGAATCGGCACCCAAGAATCGTGATAGTATCGAATCGGGAGATAAGTGAATCGCCACAGCCCTAGTTTACAATACTCTACTGTTAGAGAGAGGAGAGGAGAGGAGAGGCTGCTGCTTTGTGTTTACAATACTCTACTGTTAGAGAGAGGAGAGGAGAGGCTGCTGCTTTGTGTTTACAATACTCTACTGTTAGAGAGAGGAGAGGCTGCTGCTTTGTGTTTACAATACTCTACTGTTAGAGAGAGGAGAGGAGAGGAGAGGCTGCTGCTTTGTGTTTACAATACTCTACTGTTAGAGAGAGGAGAGGAGAGGCTGCTGCTTTCTGTTTACAATACTCTACTGTTAGAGAGAGGAGAGGCTGCTGCTTTGTGTTTACAATACTCTACTGTTAGAGAGAGGAGAGGAGAGGAGAGGCTGCTGCTTTGTGTTTACAATACTCTACTGTTAGAGAGAGGAGAGGAGAGGCTGCTGCTTTGTGTTTACAATACTCTACTGTTAGAGAGAGGAGAGGAGAGGCTGCTGCTTTCTGTTTACAATACTCTACTGTTAGAGAGAGGAGAGGAGAGGAGAGGCTGCTGCTTTGTGTTTACAATACTCTACTGTTAGAGAGAGGAGAGGAGAGGCTGCTGCTTTGTGTTTACAATACTCTACTGTTAGAGAGAGGAGAGGCTGCTGCTTTGTGTTTACAATACTCTACTGTTAGAGAGAGGAGAGGAGAGGCTGCTGCTTTGTGTTTACAATACTCTACTGTTAGAGAGAGGAGAGGAGAGGCTGCTGCTTTGTGTTTACAATACTCTACTGTTAGAGAGAGGAGAGGCTGCTGCTTTCTGTTTACAATACTCTACTGTTAGAGAGAGGAGAGGAGAGGAGAGGCTGCTGCTTTGTGTTTACAATACTCTACTGTTAGAGAGAGGAGAGGCTGCTGCTTTGTGTTTACAATACTCTACTGTTAGAGAGAGGAGAGGAGAGGCTGCTGCTTTGTGTTTACAATACTCTACTGTTAGAGAGAGGAGAGGAGAGGCTGCTGCTTTGTGTTTACAATACTCTACTGTTAGAGAGAGGAGAGGAGAGGCTGCTGCTTTCTGTTTACAATACTCTACTGTTTGAGAGAGGAGAGGAGAGGAGAGGCTGCTGCTTTGTGTTTACAATACTCTACTGTTAGAGAGAGGAGAGGAGAGGCTGCTGCTTTGTGTTTACAATACTCTACTGTTAGAGAGAGGAGAGGAGAGGCTGCTGCTTTGTGTTTACAATACTCTACTGTTAGAGAGAGGAGAGGAGAGGCTGCTGCTTTGTGTTTACAATACTCTACTGTTAGAGAGAGGAGAGGAGAGGAGAGGCTGCTGCTTTCTGTTTACAATACTCTACTGTTAGAGAGAGGAGAGGAGAGGCTGCTGCTTTGTGTTTACAATACTCTACTGTTAGAGAGAGGAGAGGAGAGGCTGCTGCTTTGTGTTTACAATACTCTTCCATATTCCACAGGCTTCATCTGTAAAGGTCCTTGCACACAGAGTCCGAATTGTTCGCTGCGTTTTTTTAATCCGTCATCCGGGAAAAAAACGTCACGCACAGATACCTTGCCCACTGAGTCCGATGCGTTAATTATACAATATTCGTTGCGAAGATTCGCAACGAAAAGAAAACTACCGCGATCCTATTGATCCACAACTGGCAGTGTGTCTGATGGGCTCTCTGTCTCTCTCCTCCCCCCCCCTTCCCCTTCCCCATACACACACACACACACACACACACACACACACACACACACACACACACACACACACCGCGTCCCGCATTCCAAGCTGGTCTGCAATCACCCGGCACATTCTGTCATTTAATTCCGAATCTCTGTATTCCTGCTTTGTCATAAAATGCTTTGTGCTGGGAGACGAACTGAATTAACTTCTCAGATGCCATTTTTCATTGTGAATAGCAACACTACGGCAGCTCTGGGTGGTCAAACACCTGTCAAAACGATTTCATGGATGCGGAAAAACGCAGAAAATCGAACCTCGTCCGAAAACTTAAATGACGGACGTAATTGTCGGACTCGGTGTGTCAATGATGATTGACACAAATGAGGTCGTATTTTTATTTTTTTCGTGCGTCAATTTCGGACGAAAAAACGGACTCTATGTGCAAGGACCTTAAGTGTCATCAGTGGTTCTTAAAGTGGGGGTCCGGGGACCCCCAGGGGTCCTCGAAGGGGTTCCAGGTAGACCCCTGCAAAAAGGGAGGCATCAGAGGCCTCTTCGTGAAGCCGACACTGTTTATTAATTTGTTAATAAATGAAACCGGAATCATCCCCCTTTATTATTTCATAGGTAATAACATTGGATATTTTAATGATATTGTAGCGTTCCTGGTATTGAAGAGGCAGAGGCTTCTTGCGGGTAAAAAAAACTCTCGTAACGGACAAGCCCGTCTTTTATTGTCACACGAACACCACAATACATGCATGCGGCCACAACACACTCATGCTGACGGTGGCCGGTGAAAAGTGTCCTCTGCATTTAACCCATCCAGGCATGTCCTTTCCTCCGAGGGGCAGGCCAGGAGCAGTGGTCGCTTTCTCGTACAGCGCCCGGGGACCAACTTTGGATGTTGTCGTCACTGGTCGGATGACCAGTGGGTACAGGGTTCTTTATTTATAGTTAGTCATATTACAACTCTAGGCGGTTGCTACGCCATAGTTAGCTAGCTGCTTCCCCCTAGGCGGTAACCGGAGACTGCCACCGCATGCTCTCTCACCGGAAGCGTTCCCACAAACCTAGTGTTCCCCCTCGGTCACACTCCCACACATCAGTTCCTAGCTAATAATCTAGACACTTCTATTGCACATCACATTACAGGTAATACCTGGATTACCTGAACCGCTACATTCTCCCCGCCCAACTTTAATGTCGCTCCCACTCGACATGCACAACCCACACACATATCCCCCTGTACCAAAACACACCAACACAACATTTTTCCCATCACCACATCAAATTATAATTCCCCAACAACCAGTCTTTTCTTTTCAGCACCCACCATAATGTCCAGTTTTTCATTAGGTACTCCGTAATGTCTAGTTTTCCATTAGGTACCCCCATAATGTCTAGTTTCCCATTAGGCACTCCATAATGTCTAGTTTTCATTATTTCCTTCTTTTTCACACATTCATTTAAATTCAACACAATAGCCCATTCAACAATAACCCCCACATCTCAATTAAACACAAGCCCCCACATTTTCCTTAACTTTTCTTTTCCCAGCAACTTCTTAATTTTTCATTTAAACCCCATTTCCATCCCCCCTCTGTGCCCCACAGTCCTCACACGCATCGCAGTATCTTCGCACATCCTCCTTTTGTTTGCCCCAGTAGAAATGTCCACGGATGCGGGTGAGTGTCTCTTCGGGCCCAAAATGACTGGAACCAGGGCCCTTGTGTGCCCCCTTAAGCGCCAACTCTCGCAGGTAACCGGGTACAACCGCCTGCCTCCCTTTTACCCCGTGCTCTGTTCTCTCCAACAGCCCGTCTTCATCTAGCCGCAGGTCGGAAAACATGTTCCACAGTCCTTTCGTGGCACCGGAAAACATGTGAGTCTCCTTCACAGGGGGCCGGCGTCCGGCCGCCACCCACGCAAGCACCGGACCGATCTCCGCGTCCTCCGCCTGCCTGCGTTTCCACTCACTCACGTCGACATCCTTGATGGTCGCTCTGTCGTCCTCCAGATCCACGTCTGGACAGTCCTCCTCGTCTTCCTCCACCTCCTGCACTCGGTCGTCCTCCCGCCCCCCTTCCCCAGGGGACGGCGTGTTCAGGACAGCAGGGGGAACACAACCGGCCTCGCTCTCCACCTCGGCTTTCCGCACAGCAACCGTGGGGGGCGCAGTGCAGTTTCTGGCTAAGTGCCCAGGCGAACGGCAAGTCCAGCAGAGTCTCACCTGTCCGCCGCCTGCACGTCTCTCTTCTCCCGCTGCCCTCCGGTCCCCGACAGCCTTTTGACACTCTCTAGCCAGGTGTCCAATCTCGCCGCATGCCCAGCAGGCTCCCTGCTGACCATGTCGTTGTCCCGCATACCCGGTCCGTCTCCCGGGACCGCTTCTGCACCACCTCGCCACGTGGCCCGGCTCTCCACATGTCCAACACAGTCTCTTTTGCGGCTCCGCGTGGGGCCCGTGCTCAACTGTGACGCGGTATACAGTGATGTTATTGACGTTTGGTTGCTCCCCTGGAGCGGTGGGAGGGTGACCCATCTGGACTACCGGCCCCCCTGCAAACGTCAGTGTGCTCTTCCCTAGGTCTACTGTGCATTGGTTTAGCGTCAAGTAGTCCTCCCCCAAGATACAGGACCCCGCCATCTCTACTACCCATACCGGAAAGTTCACTGTCTGTCCCCCCACAGTTATCATCACGGACCCCCTTCCCCTCATCGGCATCAACTCACCGGATACTGTCCTCAGCAGCTGGTCCGCTGGCTGCTCCAGAAGCGCTCCCTCTGGCATCATGTTGTAGTTCACCAGCGTTGCCGTACACCCCGTGTCCACCAGGGCGACACAGGGCTTCCCTTGCAGGCGGACCTGAACATGGCAGCCGTTCATCGTGTGCGGCCCGTTCTGCATGTTGACAGCGCCGGCGATGTCGTCTGCTTCGGGGGAAGGCGACGCCCCACCTCCCCGTCTGTACCGCTGGGCCCCCTCCAACGGTGACGTGGCCATAGGGAATATGACGTAGGGGGCCCGTCTCGCCCCTCTTAGACGGGCCCCGCGCCGTTTCCCTGGTTCCACGCTCCTCCGCGGCACTCTCTGGCCCGATGTCCGGGGCGTCCACAGGTCCAGCAGCGCATGGCCCCGGGCCCCCTGGGCCAGGTATTGTCTCGTAGGGTGGGCTGCAGGGTCGCGCTTCGGAGCAGCTGTTCTTTTAACTGGCGCACCGACTCAGATAGCTCCCGCACCATGCTGCTTTGCTCCACCAACGCACTCTTCCACGCTGGCTCCTCCCGTGCCTCCCCTGCCATTCTCGCCACGGGGGCGGCCTCCATCGTGCCGTCCTCCGTGGCCACCGCCCCCACGATCTCTCTCTCTGATGCCAGCTCCAGCGCCTCCTGCAGCGTCCTTGGGCGTGCCAGCTGGGTCACGGGGTCAAAGCTCGAACAAACTGATCCCTGGCAAGTTCACTCTGCGTCTCTGGCAACATGTCCGTATATGCCCTCCTTGATAGAGTCTCAATGTCATTAGCCAAAACACGCAGTGACTCACCAGGCTGCCGGTGCCTGTTACACAGTTCGGCGCGTTGTATACTCGGCAGCTCACACTGGCCGAATCTCCTCTGTAGGGCCCCCACCAGTGCTCCATAGTCACCTCTTTCCCCTGGGCTTAGCAGTAGCAAGCATGCCCGCGCGTCATCCACCAGGCACGTAGCTAGCTTTGTTCCTTTCTCTTGCTTTGTCCAGCCCTCACTCTCCGCTATCAGTTCGAATTGGGCCTGAAACGCCTCCCAACTCTGTTTACCGTCGTACTTCTGCGTCTTGATAGGGCCCCGCCCGCCGCTCCTCACTGGCGCCAGCTGCACAGGATCTTCCCCGGCTCTCGCTGCTCCGCTCACGGGTCCCTGTCCGTTAGCGGGGCCCGGTTCGGCTGCCGCTGCTCCGCGCCCGGGTCCCTGTCTGTTAGAGGGGTCCTGTTCGGCGTCGTTCTCCTCCCGCCCGAGGCTCTTCCTCATCTGTCTGTATTCCTCTCTCATCCGTCTGTATATCCCCCTTACGCCCTCCACCGTATTCCTCATCTCGGCGCACACCGCGGCTTCAGCCTCTCCTATCTCCCTCTTCATCTTCGGCGGCTCCGTTCCGCACTTTTCTTCAGGAACTTGTTCACCACCTCGCCGATTCTGGAGGCAATATTCACCGTTTTAACTTCTGACACCAATTGTAGCGTTCCTGGTATTGAAGAGGCAGAGGCTTCTTGCGGGTACAGGGTTCTTTATTTATAGTTAGTCATATTACAACTCTAGGCGGTTGCTACGCCATAGTTAGCTAGCTGCTTCCCCCTAGGCGGTAACCGGAGACTGCCACCGCATGCTCTCTCACCGGAAGCGTTCCCACAAACCTAGTGTTCCCCCTCGGTCACACTCCCACACATCAGTTCCTAGCTAATAATCTAGACACTTCTATTGCACATCACATTACAGGTAATACCTGGATTACCTGAACCGCTACATTATATTGATTGCCGGACTGGAAATGTCCCCGATTTTCATTTGAGGAATCTGGTCACCTTATTGTAAACTGCATTGTAAACTCACCAAACTCTGCGGTAACACTCAGCATGGAGAACTGAAGTAGCTAAATGACGTGAAGTCGTGACAAACAGTTGCAGGGATAGTTGCTTCCACCATTTTATCCTGGCTTACATTAGAAACCAACGTATACGTACACGCAGGCCCAGCTCCAGACCCAAATTACAGAGGGGGCCTGCCCCTAGCTTGGGGGGGCCAAGCTACCCAAGGGGGATTCTCCCCCGGAAGAAGATTTTGTACATTTTAAAGTAAAATTCGTCAACCTGGTGCATTTGAGAGCAAAATGAAGAGGCTAAATCTATGAAGAACTACACACATCTCTAATGTGTTGTGACTTTACAAATAATTAGGCCTAAACAATTAATATTAAATGTATTTACACATTGTGCACAAATTGCATTCATTGTGACAAATTTACAATAGTTAATATCCAGCCAGAATCATTGCAAATGGATGTTCAAAGTAACGGTTAGCAATAGCATTCAGTTAATCAATGCCTAATGACAGCCAGATTCAGTTTTAAACGGAAAAACGGAAAAACGTTTTTAGCAAAAAAAAAAAAAAAAATTAATGGGGGGGGGGGGCCAGTTTGGGGAATGGGGGGCCCGGCCCGGTCAGGCCCCCCCCCACGCCGGGCCTGCGTACACGTAAACCAACGTATACATACACGTAAACCAACGTATATGTAGACGTATTGCATGATATTTGTCTCATACTTAACACGTTCACTGCCAATGACGAGTTGACTCGTCAAAAAAAATCCAACGGTTGACTGCCAATGACGAGTTGACTCGTCAAAAAATAAATAAATAAAAATTTGACGGTGGGACGTGGATCAACGCCCCCCACGTCTCCTATAAAAATATTGGAGCCACCGAACGTGTACAACCCATTCCACCGACCCACTAGGTGGCGACAGTGCTCTCCAGACTAGAAAAAGCCGAGCCAAAACTGCAGGGGAACGCGCGAGGAAACCATTCTCATACTGTAAAATGGATTGGCGAAAACGCTTTCACTTTCGCGCATTATCGCGCTGGGAGCTGGCGGTGGGGGATTGCAAATTTGCATAATAGATTATGCGTGCAACACACTTTGAAACACCGGCAGAAAGCCCACAATCGCACG
>NC_139643.1:51705271-51815271 GCF_964638095.1 Poromitra crassiceps | reverse complement strand
CAGTATTTATATTTTATTCTAATTCATCATCCATGTCACTCAAAATGTTAATGTTCTCCAGTATTTTACATGCATACACTATATAGATACATCATTTTCAAAAACAGCTTCACATCAGAGCTGATCGATTCATCTGTGATTATTTTCTTGATTAATTTATTAGTTCTATTAACGTCAGAAAATGGTGAACAATTTTGATCCGCCCGAGATGACGTCCTCAAATCTCTTGTTTTGTCCACAATCCAAAGATATTCAGTTTATTGTCATATAGAGGAGTAAATAAACCAGAAAATATTCATCGATTATCAAAATAAGTTGTGATTCATTTAATAATTGACAACTAATGAATTAATCGTCGCAGCTATAATCAGATGTATAAAGTCTAGTAAAACACCGATGCTCTCCATTGACGTATAGTTCTCAGTTTGCTCAGAGTTGGGAGGTTGCTGGTGAAAATGGAAGCTAATACGTCCCGAGGCGCCATAAATCAAAGCAGGCTTTATTTTGTCAGCACGCAGATGCTGCCCAAATACACAACTCACCTCAATTAAGACCTGAGGATGGAGCTACCAGGGAGAAGAGAGAGGGCACCTGTTCTGCTGTCACACCCAGAGCTCATCTGATCAGCAGCTCAGAGCGCACACACATACACACACACACACACCACCACCACCCCCCCCCCCCGAGCTGCTTCAGCTGAATTAATGACGGCAAACAAAGCCACAGTGAGTTGATTCTCTTTCCACTTTGCTCCCTCTCAGCTAATCTGCAGTGTCACACTTAATGAGATTTTCACTTTGTAAAGTAAGTGGAGCCTTAACTCCCCCAGACACCCCCACCCCCACCAGCACCACCTCCCCCAACCACCACCTCCCCCAGCCACCCCCACTCTCCCTTTCACTGCCACTCCCACCAGTGAGGACCACAATGGAAATAAGCCCTCTGACTTTTTTGTGTTTTTATCCTCGGTGATTGATATATTGTCTGTTCTTTCATTACTATATGTAGGCCTACTGTTGTGTTATTTTATTTTATCACCAAATAAATTCATTCATTCACCACTACAACCCTCCCACTGCCCTCCCCCAGCCACCACCACTCCCCCAGCCACTCCCCCAACCACTCCCCCAACCACTCCCCCAGCCACCACCACTCCCCCAACCACTCCCCCAGCCACCACCACTCCCCCAGCCACTCCCCCAGCCACCACCACTCCCCCAGCCACTCCCCCAACCACTCCCCCAGCCACCACCACTCCCCCAACCACTCCCCCAGCCACCACCACTCCTCCAACCACTCCCCCAGCCACTCCCACAACCACCACCACTCCTCCAACCACTCCCCCAACCACCACCACCCCCCAACCACCACCACTCCCCCAACCACTCCCCCAGCCACCACCACTCCTCCAACCACTCCCCCAACCACTCCCACAACCACCACCACTCCCCCAGCCACCACCACTCCTCCAACCACTCCCCCAACCACCACCACTCCTCCAACCACTCCCCCAACCACCACCACCCCCCAACCACCACCACTCCCCCAACCACCACCACTCCCCCAGCCACTCCCCCAGCCACCACCACTCCTCCAACCACTCCCCCAACCACTCCCACAACCACCACCACTCCCCCAGCCACCACCACTCCTCCAACCACTCCCCCAGCCACCACCACTCCCCCAGCCACCACCACTCCCCCAGCCACCACCACTCCCCCAGCCACCACCACTCCCCCAGCCACCACCACTCCCCCAGCCACCACCACTCCCACCGTCATGCACCATCCACCTCCCAGGCTTTTTACACCTATAGGCTTATTCCTCCACTAAGTAGCGGGATGCCTTCTGAAGCATTGCTATTTATACAAATCACATTGAGTTATGCTTTGTGCAAATAACACAAAACACAACAGTAAATGCACAGACAGTCTGCCTGTGCCTCATTATTCACAATGAGCCGTTTCTGCCGGGGAACCACAACGAGTCATTAAACAACATCCAAATTATGCAAACATGCTTATCAAAATAAGTTCAATTAAATATAAATGAACAGTTAATTCTGTTGCCATCTGTAAAGAGACTCATATTTAAGGTAATTAGCGTTACGATGAGGGTAATGTTGAATAATAGCGTCTAATCTCCCGGGCTATTGAAAGGATGTCGGAGAGAGAGCATATTAATGTTTTGACTTGATATCAAAGTGGGTTCAGAGAGGTGTTGACAACAGATCCTGTTTGCGCTTCTTGCTGCCTGGAAGCAGTATTTACTCACTGAGTACACATGTCACCTGAGGCACCTGGCTGCCACAGCAGATTTGGCAACAACTTCCAGCCTCCATTCAGAGTGTAGCTGCTGAGGGGAATGTTGTGAGATCTGCTGAGGGGAATGTTGTTGTGTTCAAACACTGAACATCAGCAGGACTTCACGAGCACGGTGCAGCTTGGAGACCACATTGCGTTCATATGTGGAAAGGCTATTCATAGTATTCTCATGATGTCACAAGCATTTTCCTACCAATATGGCGCTACAATACACACAGCTCATTGGCTGTTTGTGTCACTTGATTGTAATTTGTAATTCACGAGGCCTTTTAGGAGGGCCATTCAAGCCGCAAGTGGAGACTGCAGTGCCACCAAGTACTGGTACTGCATGGTGTCCACCAAGATACCATCACCTCGGAATGAGATGTTTGGAGCGGGGGAGTCTGGTGCAGCGCACAGGTCATAGACCTGGTGAGACGAGGGAGGAACCCGGCCGGGTGGCAACCCACAGAGCCCGGTCCCTCTACGTACCAGAGCCCTCCCCCGGTCCCGGCAGAGTAGTTCCGGAGCAGAGGGTTGAGTGGCCCTGACCACGTGATCACCTTCGACCCTCCCTATAGGGCTGACCGTGGGTAGCTACTGGGACGTAAGTTGGGGCTTGGCCAGCCCCGGCTGGGTCACCTGGGCGAGGGTGTATGATGTTGCGAGACCCGAAACATCCTATGACCCCAGGGTACATCAGTGAGGATACGTCCCAGTTATGCATCCATGCAATGTTTTTTTCTTTATTTTAATCACCTGTTAATTGATTACAATCACCTGTTATTTTCCTACCAAGATGGCCGTGTGGTGATGTAACAGAATACTATCAATAGCAATGGTTGTTGTTGGGGGGGCAATCGTGTGTGTGTGTGTGTGTGTGTGTGTGTGACGTATATCTCAGTATCATTTTGTTAACCACAAACCTTACAGAGATCTAACAAAATCCCATTCAGAAAAAAGCTAGCACATTTCTGGGGTTTAGGACTTTGGCTTTATGGAAGAAAAACAAAACGATCTTTCTATAGCTTGCATTAGTTTAATGTTCATTAATGTTGTATCCTATGAATTTACATCCTAACATCAAAATGTTGGCAGGGAGAGATTTGAAAAGGAGGGTACCACTGAGTGGACATGGGAGTATACCCTCCAGCACATCCATGACCTCAAACCTGAAGCAGCACCAACCTCTTCCAAGGCACCAAGACAAGATGCAAAATACTGTAGATAGGCCTGAGGGGTGTACCACGAAACAAGATTAGTGGCTTAGCGAGGTAACTTCAGGTTGGAAATGGTCATACATGCTAGAATAGCCTACTACTACATCTAAGCAATTTAATATGGGATCGCCTGCACACAGATTATTCATATCTAGGCTACTCCTGCATTTTGCAACTGTGTTGCTTTTGGCCTGTATGATGTGATTGAACTTCATATTTCCAGCATCATTATATGAAATATGGAGATATGCGACTCTGCTGACAATAGCCTATATGTGACCACAAAATAGGCTATTTTATCTAAATTAAATCTGTGCCCGCACGTACCGTGTCGATTCAGTTCAGAAGCCTTTTTTAATTTTACTATCATTATTTTTTTTATTGATATTGATTAGCCTATAGGAATCATTCAATCAGTGCGACTAAACAAATCATGAGATCATTATTATTCATTGAGCCTAAATGGTCTATAGATTACACATTGCTTCCACTCACAAAAAAGACATGCCGGTTTTATTGAGAGGGTGAATTGAGCTGCTGTAGGATACATGGAGACAGAAACCGCTCTTCAAATAAATGACTGATGTGAATAAAAGTGGTAACTTTAGACAGTCATTCGGGAACAGACTAATAATATCCAAAGCGGATTTTCATTCTGACATACAGTAGTAAAGCTTTGAATGAATGAGGAAATAGTTTAATAGTCTGGCGCTGCAAAATAGTCTGGCGCTAAAATAGTCTGGCGCTGTAAAAGCTACGGTTCTGAGCTGGAGCAGTCCATATTGCATTGTGATTGGCTAGTTGTTAAAAACCACACCTCTTTTGCGGGCACGAGCTCCTGTGCACGGGCATTTTCATGTGCACGTGCTCTCAACTTGATTAGAAAAACCTGGTTCCACTTAACGAGTGGCGATGAGTTAACTACAATCGAGCTCCGTGGCAATAATCTGGTTTAGCCAAACCAGATCAAGGGACAGATCCTGGATCTTCTTATACAACATTCGTGGTACAGCCTACAGGGCTTCTCAAAGTCCCACCTACAGATCAATGGGAGCCAGCTGAGCGGAGCCATGTCCCATTTCTATGCATGGACAAATTAAACCCATAATCCAATAAACCTGCTTTCAACGACCCCAGACGACCTCACCTCAAAGCTACGACACGCTCTAATCAATATGCTATAGAGAGGCCCAAGGTGTAAATAACACAAAACGTTACAGGGGGACTCCAGCCCTTTCTATTGGCTGTCGGTAATTGCATTTCAGAAATGCTTTTTAGTTTGTAACTGTCCCACATTGATTTTCAGGTCATCAGGTGACATTAAACAGATGGGGGGGGAGGGGAGGGGGGGGTAATGTGTCAATAGCAATGTCTTAAGGCACATTCACTGAATCAGCTGTTCTTTATGGAGCTCTGTCTGCATTTCAGAGGTGATACAACACGATCAGGCTGTTTATTATTACAATGTGATTGGTGTAAATCTGTCAAATGATTTAATAATAATCAAAACTCTGGACATAAACTCTCTCAAATCACCTCTGAGGAATCATAAATAGAAAATATTCCCAAAGCTGTTTAACTCATTGAGTGCCAGCCACTTTTGGAGAACGGATGCTCCCAGTGCCAGAGTTTCAGAGCGTTTTCAGTGATTTCTCGAGGCCCACAGAATATTGTGTGATATTACTATGTAAACACTGAACACGCACAAAGAACGATGAGACTCTATTCTATCATCTGCAAAAAAAAGTTTATTGATCCCATTTTCCGTTCTTTAGTTATGAGCCGGAGAAGATAGCTTGATTCATCCAAAAACAGCAATTTTTTTCTAGAAGCTGAGATAATTGGCCTTTTGTGAAATTAAACATTTCAAGCACATCACTGACTCTGAAGCTAATCTTTTCTAATGTAGTCACACCTCAAAAATAATTTCCTTCAATAAAACAGTGAAGGCCAGGGAATTCTGTTTGGCAGAATAATATTTTTTAGCTACAACCAGCAGCGCTGGCCCCTGCGTGCGCTGCTGGTTGCAGCTTCTTGCTGGTCTTGATTTGCTGCTGGTGGGCATCGGATATTCTGGCTTGCGTTTGTCAATCCTGTCCTGCTGCCTGGGTCTGTCTGGGTGTTGCGCGCTGCTCTGCGTGCCCCCCCCCCCCCCCCCCCCCGCCCCGCCCCGCCCCGCCTCGCCTCGCCTCAACTGCACACTCCTCCTCCTGTCTGTGGTGGCTCTCTGCTGAGTTTGCTGTGCGCACAGTGAAGGGACATCGACATCCTGCTTTTTTACAGCGTTCCGCGTGTGTTTGTCACCGGCAACGATGCTTCCAGTTGAGAATAATAACAACTCCACGGTGTGGATGTGCGGATGTGCTGTCCGGCTCAATTGTGGGAGCAGATTGGCTGCTGCAGGCACAGCTGCAGTAACGTGCTTCAGCATATCGATGCATACGGATGCGATGCGATTTCCGTTTCCATAACGACTTCTTCTTTGTTTTTTCCTTGCCTTTCTGTTATGTGGAGAGCACTGTCGCCACCTAAGGGTTCTGTAAAATAGGTTAGACACATCCAATAGCTATAATATTTGTACATCAGAGGCAGAAGGCTTTGATCGACGCCCCACCGTCAAAAAACGCAATTGACGAACATGTCCGTCCTTGGCACTCTACGTTACTATTTGAAATGACGAACATGTCCGTCCTTGGCACTCAATGAGTTAATAGAATCCGAGCAGCGGCAAGGCCTTATCGTTCTGTTCCAATTAAATCCACAGCAACTGCAGAGCCTGTCTCTCCTGCGCCACGCTGCTTAAACCATTGATACCTCATGCAGCATTTGTGTGTGTATCCCTTTAAGACCGTGAACCGCGTGACGCGGTTTGCGGTCTTAAAGGGATACACACACAAATGAGGGATATACACGCAAATGCTGCATCAGGTATCAATGGGTTAAACACACTCCTGTGGCGGGGAGTTCTCATTCCAACCAAGCCAACCTGAGAGTGTTCACCTGCATCTTATGCAGAGATGGGAAGTAACTAAGTACAAATACTTGATTACTGTACTTAAGTAGGATATTCAGGTGTCTGTACTTTACTGAGTATTTATTGACAACTTTTTACTTTTACTCCCTACATTTTAAGACAAATATCTCTACTTTTCCACTCCTTACATGTTCAAAACAGGCTAGTTAGTTTAGCTTTAATGGACGGCAGACAAAACAAAGCGATGTAAAGTTTGTCTCTCTTGTCTCGCGCTCTCTCAGCTTTCACGCATTATGTGCACCTTTTTTGTGGAAAAACCATATCAGCCAAATTAATAATCAAAGTATAGTTTTTACTAGGGGTGTCACAATATATTGTCCCACGAAATTTCGCGATAGTAAAACGTCACGATATGTATCGTTGAGATGAAATCTCATATCGAAAAAAAAAAAAAAAAAAATCAAAAAATAGACTAAGAAACGTTTTTGTTCGTTGAAGTTCAATGTGTGGAAAGTAGTTCAGTTGAACAAGTCTCTGAAGAGACACATGATACGTTATACAGGAGAGAAACCATTCAATTGAGTTTCTGGCAAAACTGTTTACTTGACAGGAAAAACTGAAGATGCATAAAAAATAGATTAAGAAAAGTCTTGTTGTTTGAGTTTGAAGAAAAACTGAAGATGCATAATGAGAATGTATACTGCTGAGAAACCTTTTAGTTCAAAGTAAATCTAAGTGACGGTGTAACTCATTCTATTTCAAGATAAGCCTTATCTCCAATCTCATGTTTTTTCTAGTTATTGTAATAACAATTTCCCACAACAGCATGTTTTGTATTTGTGCATTTCAAATAAAATACTACTTTTCCAGTCATATATTGTCATTATTCAAGTTTAAAAAAATATTGTTAAAATCGTATCGTATCGTATCGTTATCGTGAACCCAGTATCGTGATACGTATCGTATCGTGAACTGAGTGTATCGTGACACCCCTAGTTTTTACACATCGGGCACTTTTAAGTTGAATAGTTTTCGCCAGTAGAAATACTTTTTACCTATACACTTGATCACATTTCACAGCCTGTACTTTTTTACTCTTACTTGAGTAAAGTAACTTGAGTAAGTTGAATCAATACTTCCACTTTGACCAGTCTTTCTGACAGAAGTAACTGTGTACTTAACCCATTGATACCTGATGCAGCATTTGTGTGTGTATCCCTTTAAGACCGTGAACCGCGTTAATGCGGTTCACGGTCTTAAAGGGATACGCACACAAATGAGGGATATACACGCAAATGCTGCATCAGGTATCAATGGGTTAAGTAAAGATTGTGTGACACTTCTCATCTTAGGGGAGGCTGGGTGGATGTGAGGCCACGCTCGCACCACAAGAGTGTGGATTGTAGGTAAGCTGGGCCTTAAATGAATAGCGGCTAGCCCTGCATGAGATTAGCCCTTATCAGCCTGACCGAAGCCCCCCGTGTGAGAGGGCGGATGCGGGGGGTTAGCCCCATGCTATCTCCGTTAGCTCATTTGAACATCATAAGCCAGGCAGGGTCCGGTCACGCTTCGTCTCTTCTGGCTGCTAATGGGAAAATCAGAGGCCTGTGTCGTGTCTGGAGCCAGAGGGTGGAGGCTACTAAGTGAATGCCTCACTCTGGATTTACCACGTGATGTCTCTCTCTCTCCCTCTCTCTCTCTCTCTCCCTCTCTCTCTCTCTCTCTCTCCTTCTCTCTCTCTCTCTCCTCTCTCTCTCTCTCTCTCTCCTTCTCTCTCTCCCTCTCTCCTTCTCTCTCTTTCCTCTCTCTCTCTCTCCTCTCTCTCTCTCTCTCCCTCTCCTTCTCTCTCTCTCTCTCTCTCCCTCTCTCTCTCTCTCTCCTCTCTCTCTCTCTCTCTCTCTCCCCCTCTCTCTCTCTCTCTCTCTCCCTCTCTCCCTCTCTCTCCCTCTCTCTCTCTCTCCCCCTCTCCCTCTCTCTCCTCTCTCTCTCCCTCTCTCTCTCCCTCTCTCTCCCCCTCTCTCTCTCTCCCCCTCTCTCTCTCTCTCTCTCCCCCTCTTCAAAGTGGAGAGGCGGAGCTCTTATCAGTTACCTGAGGACTAATAGGCTCTTTAATTCCATGTCAGATCAGCGGCTCTGAAGCGGATGAGTATCATCATATTAGAACACGGCTCTCTCGAATACTCTATTCTGATTGGTCAATCAACAATATTCACCGGTCATTATTTCTCGACAACCGACCGCTGCTCTGCCACACCTGGATTAATCAGTTGGTAAGAGCATTTTGTCCGCAGACGCTACTAATTAGGCCAACCAGTTGCAGCTGTGGTGTCTTGTGTGCCAATTACGAATGAAACCGCTTTGTGTTGAAAACGCTATTAAAAAATCTATTTGAATAATTATTTTTGTCAGATTATTGAATGATTTAGTTGTAGGCCGTGTTCTAAGCGGGATAATGTATACTGAGCCGGTGATTACTGGAAATAATGACCTTCAGGTGAATATTAAGCCCTCCGCTGCGCGTCGGGCTAAATCATTCACCTGTCGGTCATTATTTCCACAGTAATCACCGGCTCAGTATACATTATCCCTTACATAATCCCAGAGGTCTGTTGAGGAACAGCAGATAGCACACCTGTTCAAAACACATCAACATGGGCCTGGGGGGCGGGGCTCCCGTTCCGTCCCGCCAGGTATACAAGTACTGGTCACATGGTCATTAGACAGGAAGTCACTGTGACCAGATGTACAACAGGGTCCTAAAGGGGAGGTTTTCAAAGAGACGTAAAGGAGACGACTATGTTGTAGGAATATGAAAGCAAAGCCTCACCCTACTGATGATGATTCAACTAACTTACAATAATTTTATACTTTGATATTTACCTTAAAAAACAATGTATAAAAAAGAGACTCCCTCTCAATCATTACTTATAATAATAATGACCCACTAGAAGTGTGTGGTGGTCTGCCTGTATGTTTGTATTGTGGTGGTCTGCCTGTATGTTTGTATTGTGGTGGTCTGCCTGTATGTTTGTATTGTGGTGGTCTGCGTGTATGTTTGTATTGTGGTGGTCTGCCTGTATGTTTGTATTGTGGTGGTCTGCCTGTATGTTTGTATTGTGGTGGTCTGCCTGTATGTTTGTATTGTGGTGGTCTGCCTGTATGTTTGTATTGTGGTGGTCTGCCTGTATGTTTGTGTTGTGGTGGTCTGCCTGTATGTTTGTATTGTGGTGGTCTGCCTGTATGTTTGTATTGTGGTTGTCTCAGGACGTTTGGGCCGTAGACCACGTGGGGTGTGTGGCCCCCCAGCCAGCACACTGCTGTCGGTGTGTCTGCAGAGAGCACAGCCGACTGCGTTCAAAGCATCCAACCCACAATACCTGCAGAGAATGTCTCTAAAGCCATCAGACATTCTCTGCAATGCAACAGCAATACACAATACAACTGCCAACAAGAATGTTGGCAGTTGTTGGAGAATGTTTGATGGCTCTGCCGTTGGCAAACACGGACAAACAAGGATTGAACATGTGGAATCTGACCAAACATCTCCAAACAAGGACAGGCAGCCATGGCACACCAAACAAACATCTGTGTTTATTGTAGAATGTTTGATTGGTGTGCCATGGGCTTCAACTCAGCAGTTGCCAACCTTTTCCAACTCAGCGCACCTGAAAATCTCACAAATGCTTGTGGCCTTTATACAGCCTAATAATGTGCTAACAATAAAAAGAAATGTCCATTAATGTAACCTGCATTGTGTTGACGGCACCTACAGCAACCCGTGTTAAGGGCTTGTCGCGGGAATCGATCCGCCGACCTCCCGCTTCCAAAGCGCACGTGCTAACCACCTGCTGATTAACGGGCCTTTATACTGGGGAGTGATTTTAACTAACCTACTCACTACTAACCCACTCACTACCAACCTACTCACTACCTACTCACTACCAACCTACTCACTACCTACTCACTACCATCCTACTCACTACCTACTCACTACCAACCTACTCACTACCTACTCACTACCAACCTACTCACTACCTACTCACTACCAACCTACTCACTACCTACTCACTACCAACCTACTCACTACCTACTCACTAGCACTCGGGACTCACGAGGACTCGCAATCATTCTGTTACATCAGCACCACTCAGAAGTCACAATCTAAAATTGAGGGGTTGCCGGCGATATGCTAATTAACAAATAATTGATTGGAAGTTAAATAACGGTATCATTCAACAGTGGAGAAACTCTCATACATAATCATAATAATTACATTTCTTTCCCACGAAGATCATAGTGTTTCGCAAATGATTCGGCGGCCCACTTGCAGTACCTCTGGCGGCCCACAGGTTGGGAGTGGCTGCTGAGTGCCCCGGCTTCACCTTGCGGGTTAGCATTGCTCAACCTTGCATACGTCACAGGGATGAGCGTGTGGAGCCTTGCCACCGAAACAAGCACTGATATTTGAACAAAAGCTGTTTGGTTGGCTTTGTCTGTGTCCGGACCTGCTCTATTGTCCACCAGCACCAGGGGGCTTTTGTAGGAATAACGGCCATTTAAAATCCTAATTGTCTTCCCAGCATGCCTTTCAGCCTGACACTATGAGCCATTAATCACAGAGGAGCGTCCGGCTGACATCCTCAGACTGATGTGGTGGGAGAGGCAGGCCTTCATCGCACAGACCACAATGCAATGGGAGTGTGCATGTGTGTGTGTGTGTGTGTGTGTGTGTGTGTGTACTGTGTGTGCACTGTGTGTCTGTAGCACTTCAAACCGGAAAGAAGTTCAGTGGTATTCGACCAATCACAAATGTCGGTATCAAATGTCGGTATCATAAAGTCGATCTGATTCTTCTGATAAGCGAGAGCGGTTGGGGAAATGAGCGGACACCATTCTAAATCACAAAGTGAGGCTGCAAGAGAGAAGAGTGTCCCATCTGAGGGGGCAGCTATCTACTAACGCATTGACACCAATGCAGGACGAGCAAATACGGCACTTCTTCAAATTGCCACTTGAGGCTTGGCTGCAAGAGCGAGTCAATCCCCATAGACCCACATGTTAAAATGCCCGTCTAGACACTGTAAATAAAGCTGTTTACAGCCTGGTTCAAAACACTGTAAATAAAGCTGTTTACAGCCTGGTTCAAAACACTGTAAATAAAGCTGTTTACAGCCTGGTTCAAAACGCTGTAAATAAAGCTGTTTACAGCCTGGTTCAAAACGCTGTAAATAAAGCTGTTTACAGCCTGGTTCAAAACACTGTAAATAAAGCTGTTTACAGCCTGGTTCAAAACACTGTAAATAAACCTGTTTACAGCCTGGTTCAAAACACTGTAAATAAAGCTGTTTACAGCCTGGTTCAAAACACTGTAAATAAAGCTGTTTACAGCCTGGTTCAAAACACTGTAAATAAAGCTGTTTACAGCCTGGTTCAAAACGCTGTAAATAAAGCTGTTTACAGCCTGGTTCAAAACACTGTAAATAAAGCTGTTTACAGCCTGGTTCAAAACACTGTAAATAAACCTGTTTACAGCCTGGTTCAAAACACTGTAAATAAACCTGTTTACAGCCTGGTTCAAAACACTGTAAATAAAGCTGTTTACAGCCTGGTTCAAAACACGGCCTCTATGGCTCATTCCACCTTTCATGTCTTCTTACAGTATAGTAAGTCCTATTTAGTGTCAAATAGACCATCATGCTTTGGGGGTGTGATTGACAGGTCGGCTGTCCAGTGATCACGCAGCGGTGAGGCTCTTCTTGTCCAAGATGGCGGTGATCAAAATGCCAAAATATATATTTTTATGTGTTTCAGATGTTTGTTTCAAACCGCTGGAACAACTCAAAAATACAAAGAAACAAGGCTGCTTTTCTCAGTTCCCCAATGTTTTCATCTTTTACTCATATCGTGACAATTGCCAGCTCTACGTGACGTGACTGAAAAGCTGTTTGTGTGAGGACACAGTGAGGATTTAGTCCAACTCTTCAAAACAGCCAATCCCATCGCTGCATTCCCACCACATGGTCAGTGCTGTTCTGCTAGTGTGTTAGACCTGCTTTAGCTATTGGCATGGTGCATCAATGACAGAGTAAAGAGATATAGCAATAGAGAGAGAAAGAGACAGACAGAGAGGGGGAGACAGAGGGAGAGAGAGACAGAGAGAGGGGAAAGAGTAGACTGAGAGAGATAGGGAGGGAGAGAGAGAGCAGCAGATGAGTTTGGAAGCTTGATTCATGAGACACATGGCATAGTGTAACCCTCAGGCTAATGATTAAACATATTTCCTGCTTGGGTAAAACATTTTTACTACGTGTCCACATACATAACATGTGCTAATGTCCTAATGATGATATAAGATGATTTATGATTGAAGACATGTTGTTTGATGTCATAACAGCAGACAGGCAGCCTTCAGGTCCTCAGTGATGACCAGAGGACAGTGGAGACTTCCCACTTTCTGCCCGTGAGTTCGTTTGCTGTTTACAACTCAGTCACTTATCACACCATGACTGGAGAGAGCTCACTATCTGGCAATCAGAATCAGAAAGACTTTAATGATCCCTGGGGGGAAATTGGGACAAGTTGCAGTTGCTCGCACTCAGGCATGAAATATCCACGTAACACAACATAGCATAACACAGTATCACACAGTATCTCCCTAAACGTAAAAAAAAACAGTAAATAAAATAAAATAAAATAAAAAAGGTGCTTACTGGAATTAAATTAAATCAAATTGCACATTACGTGTGACCAGGCAGCCACACACACACACCCCCACACACACACACAGTACACACACATTTTCCATGCCATTCTCTCCCCCACCCCGTTATCCTAAACCAGGCATTTATGCTGAGTGGAAGAAATCTGCAGCAGCAAACACATTCAATTAACTCCAGAGCGCTTTTTGGAATGGCTTTACTGGATGAGCCATTAACTTGAGTCTTACAGCCAAATACTGAGCCATTAACTTGAGTATTACAGCCAAATAGTTCTTCAATTTCAGCTGAGTCTAAGATATATTACTTCCGCTTGTTAGTCCCATGGGGGCAGTCTTGTTAGTCCCATGGGGGCAGTCTTGTTAGTCCCATGGGGCAGTCTTGTTAGTCCCATGGGGGCAGTCTTTCGTGATGCTACGCTACTTTTCTGTTACTCCCCCCAAATTGGTGCTTGTGTCGTCTCGCTGCATCAGTAAACAGGGTCCATGTCCACTGTGCCTGTCAGGGATTCTTTTGTACCGAGCTTTCCACCAGAGCGGCGCTGTTGAGCACTGTGACGGCTGGGAGCTCTAACCTGGAAAAAATCATATCACCAGCACAGACTTCAGATGAAAAGAGGCATTTATGAGCAGCGTGGAGCTTTCTAACCCCGCCGTCGAGAAGCTATGAACCCTTGTTCTCAAGTAGGTGGCTTTGAAATGTTTCTGTGACACTTGTAAATACGTGCATATCGCTGATCTAGACAGTTTGAGACCAGAGTCGCAGGCAAGTCTATGTACGGATAAGGGACTCTTGTAGGGTAGACGATCACGTCATACCCGGAAGAGTCATAGCGGGGCTAGTAAACCCCTGGTCTTGTGCCGTCTCACGCACTATAGTAGGGTGTCTATAGAACTGATAGTCCAGTCTCTGCTCAGGTACTCAGCAGCATGCCTATAGAACTGATAGTCCAGTCTCTGCTCAGGTACTCAGCAGGGTGTCTATAGAACTGATAGTCCAGTCTCTGCTCAGGTACTCGGCAGGGTGTCTATAGAACTGATAGTCCAGTCTCTGCTCAGGTACTCAGCAGCGTGTCTATAGAACTGATAGTCCAGTCTCTGCTCAGGTACTCAGCAGGGTGTCTATAGAACTGATAGTCCAGTCAGTCTCTGCTCAGGTACTCAGCAGGGTGTCTATAGAACTGATAGTCCAGTCTCTGCCCAGCAGGTTCTCAGCAGGGTGTCTATAGAACTGATAGTCCAGTCAGTCTCTGCTCAGGTACTCAGCAGCATGTCTATAGAACTGATAGTCCAGTCTCTGCTCAGGTACTCAGCAGGGTGTCTATAGAACTGATAGTCCAGTCTCTGCTCAGGTACTCAGCAGGGTGTCTATAGAACTGATAGTCCAGTCTCTGCTCAGGTACTCAGCAGGGTGTCTATAGAACTGATAGTCCAGTCTCTGCTCAGGTACTCAGCAGGGTGTCTATAGAACTGATAATCCAGTCTCTGCTCAGGTACTCAGCAGGGTGTCTATAGAACTGATAGTCCAGTATCTGCTCAGGTTCTCAGCAGGGTGTCTATAGAACTGATAGTCCAGTCTCTGCTCAGGTACTCAGCAGTGTGTCTATAGAACTGATAGTCCAGTATCTGCTCAGGTACTCCGCAGCGTGTCTATAGAACTGATAGTCCAGTCTCTGCTCAGGTACTCAGCAGGGTGTCTATAGAACTGATAGTCCAGTCTCTGCTCAGGTACTCAGCAGCGTGTCTATAGAACTGATAGTCCAGTCTCTGCTCAGGTACTCAGCAGGGTGTCTATAGAACTGATAGTCCAGTATCTGCTCAGGTACTCAGCAGGGTGTAGAACTGATAGTCCAGTCTCTGCTCAGGTACTCAGCAGGGTGTCTATAGAACTGATAGTCCAGTCTCTGCTCAGGTACTCAGCAGGGTGTCTATAGAAATGATAGTCCAGTATCTGCTCAGGTACTCAGCAGGGTGTCTATAGAACTGATAGTCCAGTATCTGCTCAGGTACTCAGCAGGGTGTCTATAGAACTGATAGTCCAGTCTCTGCTCAGGTTCTCAGCAGGGTGTCTATAGAACTGATAGATAAGTCTCTGCTCAGGTTCTCAGCAGGGTGTCTATAGAACTGATAGTCCAGTATCTGCTCAGGTTCTCAGCAGGGTGTCTATAGAACTGATAGTCCAGTATCTGCTCAGGTTCTCAGCAGTGTGTCTATAGAACTGATAGATCAGTATCTGCTCAGGTACTCAGCAGGGTGTCTATAGAACTGATAGTCCAGTATCTGCTCAGGTACTCAGCAGGGTGTCTATAGAACTGATAGTCCAGTCTCTGCTCGGGTTTTCAGCAAGGTGTCTATAGAACTGATAGATCAGTCTCTGCTCAGGTTCTCAGCAGGGTGTCTATAGAACTGATAGTCCAGTATCTGCTCAGGTTCTCAGCAGGGTGTCTATAGAACTGATAGTCCAGTCTCTGCTCAGGTACTCAGCAGTGTGTCTATAGAACTGATAGTCCAGTATCTGCTCAGGTACTCAGCAGGGTGTCTATAGAACTGATAGTCCAGTATCTGCTCAGGTTCTCAGCAGGGTGTCTATAGAACTGATAGTCCAGTCTCTGCTCAGGTTCTCAGCAGGGTGTCTATAGAACTGATAGTCCAGTCTCTGCCCAGCAGGTTCTCAGCAGGGCGTCTATAGAACTGATAGTCCAGTCTCTGCTCAGGTACTCAGCAGGGTGTCTATAGAACTGATAGTCCAGTCTCTGCCCAGCAGGTTCTCAGCAGGGTGTCTATAGAAAGCCTCTGCTGGACGTGTTCTGCGTTGCTGCAGGAGAGTGTTTTCAGTAATGGCTGGTGAGGCGTGACAGAGCGGTCGTGGTTTGGACGCGGCGCTCGGAGAGGCCGGCCCATCCATCACAGAGACAGGCTGAATTAGTGGCGAGACACCTCACTACCTGTTAAGACCAACTCCCATCAGCACTAATTGATTTGATAAATGCTCTCGCATACACCGAGTGAGAGACAGGGCAGAGAGAGAGAGAGAGAGAGAGACATAGACAAAGAGAGAGAGAGAGAGAGAAATATACTCTGATAAAGTGTGTGAGCTTTACGATTCCACCAGTGGATCACCATAACCTTCTATCTACCTCTGACAACTTTACATCCTTTCATTAACACTTTGAGTGCCACGGCCCTTGGGCAAAAGGTGCTGTACTGTGCCACATAGGCCGCAATGCATTTTAATATAGCCATATCATTTTTTGTGTTCCTCTTATATGGACAACCAATAGCCTCAATGAAACTTTGAACCCTTCTGTTTCATAAAAAAAAAAAAATGTGTTTATAAACCGTTCCATTTTGGAAATACACCCCTCTGAAAAAGAGTGTTTTTGACCGAAAAGAGCATGCTGAAATTAGTTTCTGAGATAATCACATCTTTATGTTAGAAAGGCGACAGAATGAATTCTGCTTTGAGTTGAACAAACATCGAGCCTGCTGCTGCATGGGTGTGTGTGTACTGTCAATGGTTGTATGCTGTTAGTGCCCTGCGTGCCCCACCCCCCTCCTCCTCCTCCTCCGTGGTGGGAGGAGTCAAGTGTCTCTGCTCTGCTGCGGTTTGCTCTGTTTGATCTGCACTGAAAAGTCCACTGCCTGCATCCCCCCGCTTTTTTACAGCGTGTCCTCGGCTCCCAGCTGAGAATAATGTCACTTTTCATAAAGACGCTGGTGTCGCCGTGTCGGCAACTAAATCATATGGATGGACTATCGCAGCGGACACGGATGGGGCTCAATTGTGGCAGCAGATGACTGCTGTTCACAGGCACAGCTAACGACGTTATGCTTCAAGCATATCAATGCCGATTTCCGTTTCCTCATGACTTCTTCTGTCTTTTCTCCTGGCCTTTGTCTAATCGGGAGGGCACTGTCGCCACCTAAGGGTTCTGTAAAATAGGTTAGACACATTCAATAGCTCCCATATTGTAAGAGGCGATGTAAGAGGCTTAGATCGACATTCCCCCGTCAAAATATGAATTTGGAGTTATTGACGCCATCTGGCGTCGCTGGCAGCCTACGGTAAATTTCTCTTGACGCCATATGGCGTCGCTGGCACTCAATGTGTTAATTAAACTTGTGTTTTGCTCAGTGGCGCCCCCTTTGTCATCATCCAAAACACACCCGGCGATGGAATTTCTTCCTCATTTGAGATTTATTCTATTTATTTTCTATGAAGTCGGCTAAACATTCAGTTGTAAGTCAAAGCCACATGTCACAAAAGACAAAACACGTCTGTGATCAAAATAACAAGACAGGGTTTCCTTCCCTGACTTTTGGTGCTTTCACAAAATATTGACACAATGAGATTTTTGATCAATAATCATCAGTAATGTGGATATAATGACTACATAATCGGGTGAAGGAGAATAATAGAACAGCTAGAACAGACTGGTAAGTTCAGCAAAATCACATCACGTTACTGCAATGCAGCCTTTAAAACCAGGAAAAGACAACCGATATCACCGTATTAACATTACCACATCCAAAATCTAAGACGATATTCCCATATCTCAATACCAATATAATATCGATATATTGTCCAGGCCTACTTCCAAATACAATTCCCAGACATGATGCAGTCTCACATGGCTTTTAACTGTCATGCAGTCAATGGGAAGCACAAGCTATACATTTTTTAAGTTTTATTTACACAATAAGAAAATACAGGTTACAAGCTATCCACTTACAAAGCCCTGGTAAACAAGACACGTGACGAAGAGACGTGTGTTGTTAGCAGGCAAACAAGACACGTGACGAAGAGACATGTCTGCTGTTCCAATTTAAAGTAACTCACCATCTTCACTATTCTAAGCATAAGATTGACCCGTCTGTCTCACCACTGTGTGTCAGGTGTCGGAGGGCACTCTGTCTCATGCCTTCTGGTTCTGCCCTTCACTGATCGGATTCTGGGCCAAAATATTTGACTGGTACTCTTAGGTCGTTTTCACACCGGAACGTTTAGGTCGACTTAACTGAGTTTTAGGGCCAAACACGGCGCGACTGGGTCAGTGTGAACATGCCACTCGAACTCGTAGTCGACGTAATTCACTCGCTCTCGGTTCAGCTGGAGAGGGTGGTTTCGGAGCGGCTTGCGTCGCCCTAACCCTACCCTAAATACGGCGCGAGTGATGTGTGAACGCGCGCCGACTTCAGCTCGTTCTAATGCTGTATTTCTAATGTTAACGTCAATTCGGCGTTCACAAACATTGCATAAACAGTTATTGGCCAAATTACCACCAAGGGCATAGCAAGCCTAGCGTTACAAACGTTAATGTTTACAACTTACCTGGCTGTTCGCCGATAATATCTGCGTATGGTGAGGGCTTCACGGTTCAACAGAAAGAATCTGCGCCTTGTCCTGCTTTGTCTGGAGATTCGCATCCGCCGCCTCCATTACATGAAAACATTGTTTTCCAGATGCAGCCGTGCCTCGTTTTCAAATTCAACACTTTCCCGATATTGAAAGACACAAACGATGTAAAATGCAAAAAGCAGTACCAAGAGCAAACGGCGTTGTTCATTCTCCATTCTCCATCTAGGGACAAATATTGCAAACTAGCAATAGGCTATAAATGTCAGGATATATAACAAAGACTGTGAATGCTCTATGTTTATGTATCTGTCCCTATAGAAATAAACTTTTCAATCAATCGTTCAGTTCTGTTTACATCCCGGGCTTCCTTTCCGGGTGGAATTACGCTATACGCGTCTACTTCCGTCTGGTTGGCATGGATACATGACGCTCCACTCTGTAGAACGACGGCCTGGGCGCGGTGATAAAAAACACATGTGAAACGAAGCCGCTCTAGTTGAAAATTGAAACATTGTATACTTTTCACTGCTGCGGCAGCGCCTGGCTCGACCCAAATATGTGTGAAAACGACCTTAAGGCCTACAAAATAACCCTTCAGCCGGAGGCAGAACTCACCATCTTCAGCTGCTCTGAGTCCTCTCTCGACTTCCCTACAGCTGTGCAACAACCTCTGACACACGGGACAATTGTTGCCAAGAAACTCATTCTGCAGGAATGGAAGTCCCCCTCTCCACCCTCTTTTCAGCTGTGGTTGGTTATACGGATGGAGAGACTCCGGTTCCTGAGGACCAACTCACTTAACAGATTTCTAACTGTTTGGGACCCGTTTCTGGCCTATCTTGACGACGTTAGAGGTTAGGGCGGGGTGACTCGCCCAGCTGGTCTCCAATAGACCCCCTTATGTGAGATCCCATGCATAATTTTTTTTACAAGCACTTTATGCAGCTGGTAGCTGGTAGCACCACATTGTAATATTGGAGTGTTGATATACAGTATCTGTTTTTATTCCTTTCTTTCTTTTCTATTCCTGTATCTGAGTTTGTTTGTTTTCGTGTGTTGGTGTTTTGACAATTGCAAAATAAAATATTGAAAAAAAAAGAAATGTTGATATTCTACATAATGGAATGCAGAAACGTACAATAGCGACCTTTATTGTGACGAGGCTGTTTTGAACAGAAAGCATGCAGGAGGCTCACAGTAAACAGGACAATATGCAGCCATGTTTACACTGCGTATTTGAACAACAAGCTCCAATGGAAGTCATCTTCTCTACCCTGCAGTGAAAGCAGGAAGTGATGGTGTTGGCTCATCTTCTCTACCCTGCAGTGAAAGCAGGAAGTGATGGTGTTTGCTCATCTTCTCTACCCTGCAGTGAAAGCAGGAAGTGATGGTGTTGGCTCATCTTCTCTACCCTGCAGTGAAAGCAGGAAGTGATGGTGTTTGCTCATCTTCTCTACCCTGCAGTGAAAGCAGGAAGTGATGGTGTTGGCTCATCTTCTCTACCCTGCAGTGAAAGCAGGAAGTGATGGTGTTGGCACCATAAGAAAAGAAGAGAAAAAAGGAACCCTACAAAACGGCAAACAATAAGGTGGACTGCATCTGATTGGCAGGAAGTGGGCGGGGTCAGCCTGGATAAGATGACTAACTGTGAGTGTGAGAGCAGAATGGAAAGTCAGAGTGGAGTGATAACCAGACAAGCAGACAGAGAGGAGTCAATGAGAAAGAGGAGATAACGGGGATGGCTCTCATCTCCCTGATGCCTGATTGACAGCTGTCTGCCGGGGCCCAGCCACAGGGACGGGCTGTCTCCTCCACCCTCTGCACCATCAGGTGTCTCCTCCACCCTCTGCACCGTCAGGTGTCTCCTCCACCCTCTGCATCTCCTCCACCCTCTGCACCGTCAGGTGTCTCATCCACCCTCTGCATCTCCTCCACCCTCTGCACCGTCAGGTGTCTCATCCACCCTCTGCACCGTCAGGTGTCTCATCCACCCTCTGCACCGTCAGGTGTCTCCTCCACCCTCTGCATCTCCTCCACCCTCTGCACCGTCAGGTGTCTCATCCACCCTCTGCATCTCCTCCACCCTCTGCACCGTCAGGTGTCTCATCCACCCTCTGCACCGTCAGGTGTCTCCTCCACCCTCTGCACCGTCAGGTGTCTCCTCCACCCTTTGCACCGTCAGGTGTCTCCTCCACCCTCTGCATCTCCTCCACCCTCTGCACCGTCAGGTGTCTCCTCCACCCTGTCTCCTCCACCCTCTGCACCGTCAGGTGTCTCCACCCTCTGCACCGTCAGGTGTCTCCTCCACCCTCTGCACCACCAGGTGTCTCCTCCACCCTCTGTACTGTCAGGTGTCTCCTCCACTCTCTGCACCACCAGGTGTCTCCTCCACCCTCTGCACCGTCAGGTGTCTCCTCCACCCTCTGCACCGTCAGGTGTCTCCTCCACCCTCTGCACCATCAGGTGTCTCCTCCACCCTCTGCACCGTCAGGTGTCTCCTCCACCCTCTGCACCGTCAGGTGCCTCCTCCACCCTCTGCACCGTCAGGTGTCTCCTCCACCCTCTGCCTCCTCCACCCTCTGCACCGTCAGGTGTCTCCTCCACCCTCTGCACCGTCAGGTGTCTCCTCCACCCTCTGCACCATCAGGTGTCTCCTCCACCCTCTGCACCGTCAGGTGTCTCCTCCACCCTCTGCACCGTCAGGTGCCTCCTCCACCCTCTGCACCGTCAGGTGTCTCCTCCACCCTCTGCCTCCTCCACCCTCTGCACCGTCAGGTGTCTCCTCCACCCTCTGCCTCCTCCACCCTCTGTACCGTCAGGTGTCTCCTCCACCCTCTGCACCACAGGTGCCACACAAAAAAAGATAACGGGGGGGGGGGGATAACGTGCAAAGCACAGTTTATATAATTGAGAATTCTGAAAATCGATATGGCTGTAAATCTCCAGGGCCGGCGTAGGTAATGAGGGCCTGTCATTGGCCGCGTTGGGGAGCTGATAAGGAGTCTGATTGGGCTATTCCGTAACCCGGGCCCACAGCCGCAGATCACTTTCTCTTCACTTTGCCACGTGGTAAGAAAGGACATCAAGGTTTGTCCTATACTGTATCGATTAGCCAATACAAGATAAGCAAGATGCAGGTGTGTTGGCAGCAAAATGAATGTTGTTATCATTAAAAAAAAGCATAACAGCAAATCAAAACAGGTTTACTGGACCGCATCCAAAATCAAGAACAGGTGATCAGTCAATAATAGCAATTATTCACTTCAGCAAGTAGGTAGGCTCACGTTGAGACCAAAATGATCATAATATAGATGGGGAAAGGCTCCATCTTAACAAGTCAGTCTATATATATTATTGAGTCCTATAGAGAGCCAAAGTGAACGTCACTCACTTCCTGCTTCAGCACTGTACCAGAGATTTTCAGCCGCCATTTATTTTCCCATAGACATTTTGTAAAATGCTTATAAAAATTTTACTTGTTCAAACCAAACGGTTCAGATATATTCAGAAACAGGAGAAACTGCATAACATTTCACCCGGACCAAAGCGTTAAAAGAAATTGCAGATGTAAAGAAAATATTTTTTTTGTTGGTCCGAGTGAAATATAGTGAATATCGAAATAAGTTATTTTAGTTGCCTATATTTAACCAAGTTGATATACCTAAATGACCAAGTTGTTTCATTTGCGATGTTTAAATAACCGATGTGACGTGTTCAAATTAACGGATGCGAAGCGTATATCACATTTCAAAACATATATTGTTTTGGGAGTAATTGGAAATGGACTTATTCTGTTGTTTCAGTATGAGGACGTGCTGAGCAAAAAGGATGCAGCACATATATATAGTCTTTCTCAGAGAGTAGCCCGTATCGGCGGACCAACATATCTGAACCACAAAGCTCAGACGAGTGGTCATCACTCACGCTCTGTACGTGTCTCTGGAGTGGGTGGAGGGAAAGGATGTAGATTATAGAGATAAGAGAGATAAGAGATAACGGACGCGGCTGGTACCTCCCATCAGACAGGGGGCGCCGGACCGTGCAGCAGGACGCAGATCCATCACTGCCGGGGGAGAGCACCCACCACCCCCACCACCACCCCAACCACCACCACCACCACCACCACCACCGCTCTGTTTCACTGGTCAGTCAAGCCCGTCATCAGATTAGAAAGTGAGGCAATCCATCATGATACAACTCCAGATGCACTCTCTCTCCCCTACATTGCCTTTGTATCCAGTAAACTGGCAGAACAGCAGCCATGCTGGGTGTATTGACCCACAGTTCTGAAAAATGAAGCCAATGCGGAAGTGCCTCAAACCTGCTTTTTTTCCTAATGGCCAGCAGAGGGCGACCTCACTGGCTGATTGTATAGAAGTCTATGGGGAAATGACCCTACTTCTCACTTGATTTATGACGTCAGTAAACACTTTCCGATTGAGTTGATGGTCTCAATCGCTCGATTCTTTTGAGTAAAATAGACGACACAATCATTCAGTCATTTTTTTAAGTCAATAATTTCACTTTGACTTAAGTACGTTTAGACTGAAGTATTGTACTTAACTCCATTTGAAATCCATTGCAAAGTATACATTCCATAGGCTCTCCATAAGCATTGCATCAGAAATTGGCAATGGTACATGAGTTGAGTTCCCTCCCCCTGCCTCCCCTGATACGTGAAGCACTTTGAGTATCTAGAAAGGTCCTATATAAATCCAATAAATTATTATTATTATTATTAATATTGTTGTTATTATTATTATTATTATTATTAATTACATCTACAGTACATGATCAAAATCTGCTAAAGCATGTGGTGGAAATGTAAAGTTAAAGGAGAATTTCGTTTTTTTACACCACGGTCCTCATTTCCAGCTTAAAATATGTTTTACTCACCCAAATACCTTTGGTTTCATTCGGATGCCCACAGAAGATCTGTCGCACCGAGTACACTCCTCAAACAGGCTATAACGGGAGCATACGGGGCAAGCTCCATGCGCTCTGTAAATAACACTTTTTCTGTCACACCTCGGTGCGACAGATCTTCTGTGGGCATCCGAATGAAACCAAAGGTATTTGGTTGAGTAAAACATATTTTAAGCTGGAAATGAGGACCGTGGTGTAAAAAAACGAAATTCTCCTTTAACTCTAAATGATCAAATTGACCCATGAGAGTAACTTAGTAAGATAACATTATACTATTAGTCAACACTTAAATTCCCACCTGCATCATTGAATGTAGCATACTTAGTTTTTCATTCTCTTTAAGCCATTTTGAGCTGAAGGCTTCTGCTGAAATGCTTTCAATGTCTTCATTAGACAACTATGAACAAACTGATGCCTGTGTATGAATTTCTTTCCGAAGGTTTGCCTTTCCATCAAGTTAAAGGTCACTGCATAATTCCACCTGTTATTTTATAGTTTGATGTCTTTACTGTTACTGACCCTTTAGTCATGCCCAGGGGCGTTTCTACGGGTGGGCCTGGGTAGGCACAGGCCCACCCACTTCTTGCACTGGCCCACCCAATTCTTTTTTTTTTTTTTTTTTTTTTTTTTTTATTGTTTGTTTTCTAGAGGCAAACTTGCTGCTGCCTTGCTAGCTAATGGTTTTGTAGCTTAAAAACGCAGGGCACATCATCTCCAGAGTCTAATGCATGACGACTTCATGACATCTAGGAATTTTGCACGCTTCCCGTGCAAAATTTCGTCATGCAATTGCCCCACCAATTTTATCCAGGCCCACCCAATTTTATCCAGGCCCACCCATAATTGAATTTCTGCCTACGCCCCTGGTCAGGCCTCGCTCACAGAGTTGGCATGCAGCCTGTCCTCTCTCTCCCCAGAGAGCTTTCTCATAGTCCACTTCCCTGGCTGATTCCAACTGACTGCAGCTGTGCTCCTCCACTCAGATGTCTGCATCACGAGCTGACAAATGGAGCTCTCCATGGTGCTGAACTCAATGTTGACTCAATTTGGCCACAAATTTGAATTTTTTTGCCCATTTAGTCGGCCCTAATTACCAAATAAGAAAAATCAGGGCCAATTCAATATTCAGCCCGATCGCATGTAAAATGGCATAGCTGTGGCCCAACACAATTCTCCTCGCTCGCTCACTCACTCACTCGTTCACTCACTCACTCACTCACTCACTCACTCACTCGCTCACTCACTCGCTCACTCACTCGTTCACTCACTCACTCACTCACTCACTCACTCACTCACTCACTCACTCACTCACAGAGACTTCACATTCTTATTCTTATTATCACATTATCTTATTATGATTGTAAAATGTGGAAGATAGTACAAATAAAGAAGTAGTAGGTAGTGTACGTACAGTACATGTGCAGTATACACAGTACATAGCTACCAGTACATCTTATGATCATAAGACAACACAAACTCAAGTATTTTATAATTCATCACATTGTTGTACCAGCAGTGCTTCTGTGTATGGAGGTAAAATGCTGTCAAAATCAGATGCCCGTTTATACACTCAGCCAGGCCTGAAAAACACAGTGGAAACGAGTGCTGAAAACATCTTCTTTGAATGCGAGTAGCTCTCACTTCTCAACAAGCCGGACCGGAGTCGCCCACCGAGCAAACGCTTTAGAGTATCTACAGATGCAAAGCAGCTCGCTCGAGGTTATCTCAGCCACTTCCTGCCTTCAGAGACACTTTTCTCCTGGGCCCTTCTTCAAAGCGTGCGCTATCAAGGCGCCACACACTGCGCCGTCAAAAGGATTGCTATATGTGGGGAGGCGCTGGAGGGGTGGGGGGGGCTTCCCTCAGGATCAAACCCGGGTCACGGGCCGAGCCGGATTTTCCGAGCAGCGTGCGCCCTTCGACGGTCAGCTGCTGCTCCCGACCCTGTGACCTCTGAACGCCATTGAAAATCTGGAGCAGTGCATGGAGGAGAGGATAGAGGCTGTGGTCATTAATCACAGGAAGACCTCAAACACACACATGCACACGCACGCACGCACAGACACACACACGCGCGCATGCACACACACACACACACGTGCGCACACACAGACACGCACACACACACACGACATTCAGGTCTCCTATGCCAGCAAAGTCAGCCTGTGTGGTTGTTTTGGGAGTATTTCCACAGGGGGGAGTTTCCTTTCCAATTGAAGTTGAATGTTTTTGAAAATAGACATCAAGACATGCGTCACTGAAAGTGCTGGAATTTATATGTTTTGTGCAAGAATGGAAATTGAAGTTGTATTATTTGTAGTAAATACGTTGAACACAGCACAGTTGAGAAGTATTTCACACATTCAAGCTTCTCTCTTTTTCATAGTTGTCTGTGAGCTTGTGTAAAGCTGTTAGTTCTCAGTGTTGTAACAGTAATGAAGCTTGATCTGTGTCTCAAACTATGATGTGTTCTGGCTCCTTGAACCTGGAAAGTCCCTGAAAACTCCTTGAATTTGATGTTTAAGAAGATCACCATATTTTCCTCTGGATGTGAATTAAAAAAAACAACTGAGCGCATGCAGTCAAGAAAAAACTACGGAAAGCCCAGAGGGGCAATTCCAAACACATACAGTACTGTACTGTAGGTGGTTATCATGACTTCACGGCCAAACCAAGGTCAGGTGTTGTCTTGCCGCTGTTTTTCCAGGGCGTCTAGCCGTCTGGGGACCCCAGCTTTCCACTAACATCATAAGAAAGGTCAAAGGTCACCTTGAGGTGTCACGCAGCGCTACATCACCCAGTCACCTTGAGGTGTCATCTCATCCATCTGCCTGTCTGGAAGCACAACAGTGCTGCGAGTGGGGGCGGGGTCAAAGGTCAAGGGCGTGAAGTGCCACTCAGTGCTGAAATTACGTTTTTTCTTTTTGTATGTTTACATTTGAATTTGATTTTGAATGTGATTACACTTTCGATTTGTTTTCAGATGCTTCCTCGTTTTGAAATTAACAGAATGAGTCGGAAGAGTAAAAAATGATTTTTCCAGGTATATTAGCCTACTCAATGGCTTCAGCTCTAAACATTCAATTTCAGTTTTAGAATTGACTTAAACAATCTGATTTAGTGTTTTAATTTTTCAGTTGTTTTTCCACACATCATCTTGAGTTGTTGATCAATTGTTGAATTGTTGAACTGTCAGTGGGAACATAAGCGTGATGAGCTGTGACTGCAATAGTCATTCTTAGCCTAATTTGAGTCATTTCATAGTTCAATGATGTTCATCATGTCTTCATTTTTACATAGACGTTTTTTGTTTTTCTTGTGTTCAGACATAGGTTTATAGATGTTATTTATTTACCTTGACAGTTTCGACGAGTCAACTCTCGTCTTCTTCAGAAGCAGTCGCACTGACAGCTGGGTATGACGTGTCAACCAGTTGCTTTTCAGCAACTGGCGGTGTGCCCAGCTGAGCTGCCAGGTCTGCCAGGCCGGCCACGCCCACTATGACGTGTCGTGGCCGGACTGACAGACCTAACAGCCCGGGATAACCGAACCCATACAACGGGCCATGAAAAAACAAAAAATAGGCACTGCAATAAAACCCCACACAAAACTACGGCAATTATTAGTACACCCAAAAGACAAAATCGAACAGGACAATAAATGTAACGTTATATACGAAATGCCATGCTTATCCTGCAATAAAACATACATTGGGGAGACGGGCAGGTCATTCATCACCAGAAAGAAAGAACATCAGAAGGAATGTGAAAAGGAAACAGCAACACGACTCACAAGAACACAGAAAGAAAAAGCACAACAGGAAAACCTCAAATCAGCCATATCAGACCACTGCAAAAGAAACAACCACGTTATGGACTGGGATCAAGCAAGAGTCATTGGAACAGAGGACAACAAATACAAGCGTTGGATCAAGGAGGCCATGGAAATCAGGAGACGTGCCAAGGGCACCATCAACAGGGATGAGGGGGCCTACATGCTCTCCCACACCTGGGATACTCTACTCCAGAGAACAACGGGCGATGTGCCCGGCGGGGCTGTTGGGTCTGTCGGTCCGGCCACGACACGTCATAGTGGGCGTGGCCGGACCGACAGACCTGACGGCTCAGCTGGGCACACCGCCAGTTGCTGAAAAGCAACTGGTTGACACGTCATACCCAGCTGTCAGTGCGACTGCTTCTGAAGAAGACGAGAGTTGACTCGTCGAAACTGTCAAGGTAAATAAATAACATCTATAAACCTATGTCTGAACACAAGAAAACAAAAAACGTCTATGAGTCATTTCATGTTCATTTAATTACAGTTAAATATAAACTATTCCTGGTTTTGCTGCGGAATCTGCTCGATTGAGGCCTCCTCGGATGCACTGAGGGACCTGAGGAAGCCCCTGGACTAGAGGTGGGATGATGTGAAAATTTCATGTCACGATTAGCCTGTCCAAAATCATTTCTATTAACGATATCCCGATAATCAGCAAAATATGCTTAAAACTCTTAATATGGCACCAAAAATATTGGAGTCACTTTTCCTTACATTTTGTTTGGATTATATATAGATAAAATATTTGTATTGCATCATGGGTCTATATAGACTGCAGAATAACAATGGGCAATTGGTTGCTATTATTTTTATTATTCAAATGTGTTGGCTTCAGGCAGCCATGGTGACGATTGAGTGGAAAGATGCGTTCTCCCTCATGTGGAAAATTGCAATTCAAAATAAATGAGGGAATCAATAGTAAGCAATACGTTAGTGAGCTACACAGCTTTCTTCAAGTCACTCGTGACTTGGATATTCACGCTCATGTGACGATATTCACGATTATATGATCAATGAAAATTCACCACGATAGGATTATCTTGAGTGTGTTTTTGTTTTTTAATCGCGATAGATGATAATATCTTATAATTGTCCCAGCCCTACACTAGTGCTCCACTCTGAGACCTCCTGACGTGTGTGAGTGTGTCTAACAAGCTGGTAACTGGGCTGGTGGGATGTTCTCCCGGTCTGAACTCGTAGCCCTTTTGTGCTCGTCTCTCTCTGCACAGCAGCACTCAAGTGACGCCTCCATGATGCTTCAAAGCTAAAGTAGCACAAAGGTTGAGCCGGCCTGAGAAGACTGTTCACTCAGCTCGACATCTGTACAGGAAGAAAAACATCACAGGGCCACACGCAGAGAGGCCCAACAGACGGACACACAATGTGCGTGTACCTGCACGTGTGTGTGTGTGTGTGTGTGTGTGTGTACCTGCACGCTCGTGTGTGTGTGTGTGTGTGTGCGTGCATCGGCGCGCGCAACACTCGTGCATTTGCGTGAATGCCTTTTTCTAACTTGATTAAATAGCGATCTTGATTTCAGCTCAGTGAAAACATTGTTGCTTTGTGTGTGTTATTTCACAGATGTGTGTATGGAGGGGAGTGGGTAGGGGGGTAGTAGGGGGGTAGGGGGGTTAGTAATCCAGGAGGAGCGGTGATGCGGGCTGAGTTGGCGCTGTGTGAGCTGTGCTGCAGCAGCCATCTCCCTGCCGTGCCGCCATGCTGGCTTCACACTCAGGGGCCCGTTTCCCTGTTTGATAATCAGGCTTTCACTTGGCTGTGAGGACCTGATGCCCAGGGGGGTCCCTGCCTCTGTCTGTCTCCCCCTGGGGGTGGAGGGTGGACCTGCTGCCTCTGTCTCTCTCCCCCTGGGGGTGGAGGGTGGACCTGCTGCCTATGTCCGTCTCTCCCCCTGGGGGTGGAGGGTGGACCTGCTGCCTCTGTCTCTCTCCCCCTGGGGGTGGAGGGTGGACCTGCTGCCTCTGTCTCTCTCCCCCTGGGGGTGGAGGGTGGAGCTGCTGCCTCTGTCTGTCTCCCCCTGGGGGTGGAGGGTGGACCTGCTGCCTCACTTTCAACACAAAACGAAGCGGCACCCTCCGTCTCAGAAGAATTAAGCCAAGCGCCCAAAAACTGTAGTTCCTCTAATTCCCACTTGAGACTGGCTGCACAAGTGAATCATTCTCCAAAGATCCCCATGTTAAAATGTCCAACTGTACAGCAGAAATAAACTTGTTTACAGCCTGGTACAATAAACGGTTTTTGGTCTCTATAGCTAATTTTACCATTCATAAATATATATAACTCAAAATCTCGAGAACCATTCGTCGGATCGACTTCAAACTTGGGGAGTGTGCTAAGGGGGACCTGATGGAGTGCAGTGTCCTGTTTTCGTGCAATTTGGCATAGCGCCACCTACTGGCAACAAGAAATGTGGTTTATCTTGAGAACCGTTCATTCGATCGACTTCAAATTTGAGGAGTGCGCTGATGGGAACCCGACAGAATGTGGTGCCGGATTTCGTGCAATTCGGCATAGCACCACCTACTGGCAACAAAAAAGCGGTTTATCTCAAGAACTGTTGGTCGGATCGACTTCAAACTTGGGGAGTGTGCTAAGGTGGACCTGATAGAGTGCAATGCCAAATTTTGTGCAATCCGGCATAGCGCGGAGACATAGCGCAGAGACGGCGAGAGACGATACTTTTTCTGATTAATTGTGCCATGAGGTCTACATGTAAATTTTGTCAATTTAAAAGATAACTATTCATGTCAAGAAAGTCGCAGTTTGTCCTGAAACTGAAACATTTAGTGTAGTTTTGCATGAAACCGCTCAATCGACTACATCTCTCGTGTCGCACCAACAACAACATGGCCTGGGCCTGGAGAGACATCACTTATGCGACAGGTTGTGCTTAGTCTTTGTGATTTATAACACTTATAGTGCCACAGTTTTACCATGACTGCAACTTTCTTGACTTGCAAAGTTATCTTTTACATTGAGAAACATGAAACATTTTCACATCACCCCCATCCTCATTCAACTCCACTGGCTCTGCGTTCACTACCGGATTGACTACAAAAAACTTCTGCTCACCTACAAAGCCCTACGCAACCTAGCCTTCACCTATCTCTCTGACCTCCTCCTGGAATACGTCCTTTCCTGCTCCCTGCACTCTTCCTCAGCCAGTCTCCTGACCGTCCCCATCTCCTGCCTCAGTACCATGGGTGCTACCGTAGGGCTTTCAGCTGCACCGCTCCCAGACTCTGGAACTCCCTGCCCCACACCTCCGACAGTCTTGCTTTCACAAAATATTTACACAATGCGATTTTTTTGATAAATAATCATCAGTAATGTGGATATAATAACTAAAAGGCTGCAGACTGTTCTGAGAAAATGACATCACTTTACTGTATTGCAGCCTTTAAAACAATACACGCCGTATCACCATGTTACCATATAGTCTCATATCACGATATCGATGTAATATCAATATATTGTCCAACCCTAATTATTTATTTATTTATTTATTTATTTATTTATTTATTTATTTATTTATTTATTTATGTATTTATGTATTTATTTAGTTAGTTAGTGAGTTAGTTAGTTGAGGGACAATGCAAAATTCCACATTAATGAACATTACTTTAAAGGTGCCAGTGTTAGCCAATTTTCACCTGCTGTCCCTTAACTCCAGTTAGAATTGCCAGTGGTGCCTCACACACACAGTACTATTAACCCTAACATACATGTCTTTGACGGGAGTATTAACCCTAACATACATGTCTTTGACGGGAGTATTAACCCTAACATACATGTCTTTGACGGGAGTATTAACCCTAACATACATGTCTTTGACGGGAGTATTAACCCTAACATACATGTCTTTGACGGGAGTATTAACCCTAACATACATGTCTTTGACGGGAGTATTAACCCTAACATTCATGTCTTTGACGGGAGTATTAACCCTATTATGTCTTTGACGGTGGGAGGAAACCGGAACACCCGGAGGAAACACACGAACACGGGGAGAACATGCAAACTCCACAACCTGCGGGATGGACCGGGGCTCGAACCCGGGACCTTCTTGCTGTGAGGCAGCAGCGCTAACCACTGAGCCACCATATGAATATATTGTATGAATCCATGAATATAGAATATGGATTACAGCATTATGAGGCTGTACAAAACAGGAAAGAGCAAAACAAAAGGGTTCAAAGGTCACGGTGGGGGGGGGGGGGGTGGATCATGGCAGTCCAGGTGTAATAATAGACATGGTAATGGAATAGTGGAGCCGTAGGGTCTGTCTCTACCTGTTATCAGGGTCATAGGTGAGTCTCTCTCTCTGTGTGTTATCAGGGTCATAGGTGAGTCTCTCTCTCTGTGTGTTATCAGGGTCATAGGTGAGTCTCTCTCTCTGTGTGTTATCAGGGTCATAGGTGAGTCTCTCTCTCTGTGTGTTATCAGGGTCATAGGTGAGTCTCTCTCTCTGTGTGTTATCAGGGTCATAGGTGAGTCTCTCTCTCTGTGTGTTATCAGGGTCATAGGTGAGTCTCTCTGTGTGTTATCAGGGTCATAGGTGAGTCTCTCTGTGAGTTATCAGGGTCATAGGTGAGTCTGTGTGTTATCAGGGTCGTAGGTGAGTCTCTCTGTGTGTTATCAGGGTCATAGGTGAGTCTCTCTGTGAGTTATCAGGGTCATAGGTGAGTCTCTCTGTGTGTTATCAGGGTCGTAGGTGAGTCTCTCTGTGTGTTATCAGGGTCGTAGGTGAGTCTCTCTGTGAGTTATCAGGGTCATAGGTGAGTCTCTCTGTGTGTTATCAGGGTCATAGGTGAGTCTGTGTGTTATCAGGGTCGTAGGTGAGTCTGTGTGTTATCAGGGTCGTAGGTGAGTCTGTGTGTTATCAGGGTCATAGGTGAGTCTCTCTGTGTGTTATCAGGGTCATAGGTGAGTCTGTGTGTTATCAGGGTCGTAGGTGAGTCTGTGTGTTATCAGGGTCATAGGTGAGTCTCTCTCTACCTGCATGTTATCAGGGTCAAGCTGCAGACAAGAGGCTTAAAGCTGAGACAAGACAAGAGGCTCCAACACCAAATACTGTAACAGCATCAATGTCCTGCTGCACTAATCCTCACAGCTGCTGTGCAAGGCTGACGGCTATGCAGCCAAAGCAGCTCACTTTAGCCTCTCTCTCTCTCTCTGTTGATCTGTCTGTATGTCTATCTATATATATATATATATATATATCTAGGCTATCTGTTTAGGAGTCTATACAATTCAACGTTCATTTCGGGTTTATTGGGAAGCCGGCTGGATTTTCTGAATACACAGTTATTTAGGCTAAACATAAAGGCTAAAGGCTACATTTCCCCTTTCTAAATGTTTCTGGATGTATGAATGTGATGATGCTTCATGTAAAAAGACTGTCAGTAAAACAAAAAAAAAGAAAACATGTTCAGGCAGAAATCCAGAATGTGAGGGCACACAATGGAAGAATAGTCTGAAAAATACAACTTTGCCCAACTTTATAGTCTCGAACGTTAATCATTTTTAAAATTACGATGATGGTTCTGATTATTATTTTGGTTTTCCTTTCCCCCTAGCTGGAGCAGAGTGCTTGGCTGCATGGTTTTAATGTAAAGGTGTGTGGCTGCAGTCAGCACCTTGGAGAGCTCCTCCACTTGTGACTGTGCATCTGTTCCTTGATGAATTAAGTCAATCATATTTGCACTAGACTGTGAAATAACATGCACTTTCGCTATAATTACCACAAAAGGCTCGTCAGTGGTCAACCATAAATAAATGTTGTGGAGATTAAGTTTATTAAAATGTCAGTGTGTCAAATAGGCTACACCCGTAAATGCGCGCATGGACGCATTGCATTTCCCTCCTATTTTTTTTTTATAATAAAATTAAATAAATAAACTCGATATTTATCAGCTGTTACAGTTTAAAGTTTGTGGGCAGGCATAATTAAATTTATTATGGTTCTGTTTTATAAAAGGAGTCGAACCAGCAAATAAAAACTAAAAACTTATATTCACTGTTGTTGTTTTCTTTCTGTATGTTGTGAATTGAGGGAGAGTAAGAATGAGTGTTTATCTAGTTTTTATGCCTGATATTTTATTGATGGCGAGGAAAATGCATAATTGCTTGAATGTAAATTTTAAAGCTGGTAGGAATTAAATTGTTTTTTATTTGTATTTATTTGCATGCGTGTGTGTGTGTGTGCGTGCGTGTGTGTGTGTGTGTGTGTGCGTGCGTGCGTGCGTGGACGCGTGTGCGTGTGTTAGGGAGAGAAGTGAAGTCAGCAGAAGAATAATAGGCTGTAGCAAAAATAAACAGCGATGACAAAAATGCACACAGCCCGCGGAATGGAAGCTGTGGTTTTTTGGTCACTTTTTGAATAGAAATTCTGATTATAGAAGAAACAGCTCAATCTGTGGAGGCTGCTTAAACTGTCGGTTAACGACTGAAGTGAACTGGGGCAAATGGAAAGATTATTCATAAATCATATCTATAATGAGGATTTTGTCTTAGAACGAGAAAAGCCATTGCAGCAAGACGTGATGTGAGCGGAGGAATCAGATAACACTATATTTCTGACAGTGACAAAATTAAAATATGACCAATGTCTGGAGTTCTTCTGTTTGAAATACAGACCTAATGTTGCTTATATACAGTTTTCAGTCAGACTCATTCCATAAATAATTTCTGAGGTAGAGACCCAGAATAAACCCGGGGTTTACGTTTATGTCTCTTGACCGGCACATGCTTTGTGTTGTTTTCCTTTCTTTGTTTCTGTCTTTTTTTTTATTGCAAATAAATAATTAAATAAACGAGCAATTTTGGTCATGAAAATGACGTTAAAGGTCATAGAAAAGTCATTGAAAATAATTGGAGAAAAAGTGTATGAACCCTGCTGATTGTCAATCAAGAATAACATGATGTGCTCAGATCACTGTGAATGTCCGGCAGGCAGCATGGCAGGCAGCCTGTGACATTGACATGGAGTATCCTAGGGCGCCCCCATGAGACGTGTTCTCCGCCTGCTGCTGTCCCGTTTGGTGACCGCTGCGTTTGGATCTGAAGCGTCAAGGTGTCTCTGACACAAAACCCTGACGTGCATCCATCCCCACACGCTGCTCAAGCGCAAACGTGATATCCTCCAGTGAAACAAGGAGACAGACGGACGGTCCATCTATTGGATTTTACGCGCAGCGGGATTGCGCACAGGGTACCCCGCGGTGCAAGTTTTGCGCTTCAAACAATTGATGGAAAAGTGGGTATGGGATGATACATTCATCCTACTGGCATTTGGTTCATACAGGCCTATGCCATACTGAAAAATAAATAAATAAAACCCCGTCGCAGCCGCTCCGCAGTACATTTGGAAACGCTCTGGCTACCAAAAAGTGATTGACACTATGTGCCGCCCAGTTTATACAGCTGATTTGATCTGCATGTCACTTTATGACTGTGGTAATATCAATATGTCTTTGTGGAAACTTTGTCTCTTGTAACGGAATCATTGTGGCCATGCGTTTGCCGTTTACAACGTAGCGAGGCATTACATTTAAGATGATGGCAATAGCCTACTATAATCTTGTTTCCTATATGTTTACATGTTTGGTCTATCCTTGTTATTAGGCCTATATTGGTAGGCTAACTAAAAACAATAATAAACATGATTTACGGGTGGTATAAAGAAATTATCTCTTTTGGAATTATCCTTTTATGACTGCATTATTTTACCTGCTCTGTTACCTATTAGATAATAACCAATCCGGTCCTTTTTACCAGTTTAAATTGTCTGAATTCTGAATCACTTTTTGGCGGACAATAACTTTGTAGCCTAGGCTAAAAAACAGTCATTTTACTGCAGTAGACGCAACGGCTGTATTCAACAATAGATTTATACAAAACAAACAAGTCAGTAATAGCAGCAGGTGATTCAGGTGAAGTCGAGATGCGCATGAGAAGCGGAGGACTCACCAGATAGAGCGCGGGCGCCAGGAGGAACACGGCGCAGCAGCGCGTCACAGGCGGCATCCTCCCCCCCGGTGCTCAAACTTCCTCTGATGTCCCTGCGGTCTGCCTGCCTGCTGCGCGCAGCTTCACAACCACCATAAATCCACCCCGGTATCCGCCTCACAGCACGGCCGAGCCCCTCAGCAGCCAAGGCGAAAATGACATGACGCGCACGGTACCCATGTTTGGAGATGGAGAGTGCGAGAGCGAGAGAGAGCGAGAGCGAGGCGATGTCGGACGGTCAGGTGAAGAGGGGGGTGGGGGGCGAGGAGGTGGAGGAGGGGTAGGGGGGTAGAGGGGAACAACCAATAGCGGTTACATGAGAGTAAATCCAGGCAGAGGGAAGCAGCAGTGGCGTGGCTCAGGGCGGAGAGGCTAGTTGTGTTGTGGCGTCTCCTGCCCGGGTTGATTGTCTCTGGCTTGCCGCGTGTGCGCTGCAGCGGTGCGGTCGGAGCGCTCCAGTCTGAAAGGGAACAGTGGACGGCTTTCCGCTTTATAACGCGCGCGTACAACACACACAGTGCGTGTGGGGGGGTGGGTAGGGGGGGGGGGGGGCGACGACGAATAAAAGACTGGAGGAGATTGGTTCAAGACGCAGCAATGCTCGAGAAAGCGGAGTGTGTGTGTGTGTGTGTGTGTGTGGGGGGGGGGGGGCAGCGTTTCACCTTGGCTGCCGCTTTGCGCGCTTGATATAGATGAATGAGCTGACATTCAGAACTACGTTACCAATAACTCCAGGCAGGACCCCCCACACCTCCCACCATAATACTCCTTCCCAGCAAACCCAACCAGGGATGATTCAAACACACAATAACAGACAGGCTGTGAATTTCAGTCAGAGTTCAGATTTTTACAAATCTGTGGACAAGCTGTTTATGATGTTATTTCCAATCTATTCAGGGGCAGACTATAGTTATTTCGGGGGCCCTCAAAGGCAAACATGACCCCCCTGAATCCCAATTCGATTGCTTTTTAATCCATCCTTTCTCAATGACACATAAATGTGGGTATATTTGTATTATATATATTTGTTATATTGTTATATAGTTGTGCTTATTTATTTTTTTACTTCTCTCTCAGAAACAAGGAGAATGCACTTAAAGGAACACTCTGCCAATTTCCAACCAGCTTTGTATCATTAGAACATCAGTAGTATATCAGAAAACTGTAAACTGTTTTGAAGTCTGTAATTTAATTTGACAGTTATTGAGTGTTAAAGTGTGGACCAGTGACATCACTGGTCCACACTAACTCAAAGTAATAACTCATTAACTCAAATCAACTCTCAATAACTGTCAAATTAAATGACAGACTTCAGAACAGTTTACAGTTTATCTGATATACTACTGATGTTCTAATGATACAAAGCTGGTTGAAAATGGGCGGAGTGTTCCTTTAAACATCACTAGAATGTGTATAGACTGGCAGACTAGTGGTGATGACTCAAGCTTGAAAAAAAACATGTTATAACAGAGGGACCTTGTCTTTTGTGGGCCCTTCTGGCTGCAGGGGCCCAGGGCAGCCGCCCTCCTCTGCCTGATGGTAAGACCATCCCTGATTCTATTGACTAGACCAGTGGTCCTCAAAGTGGGGTCCGGGGACCCCGGTTCCAGGTGGTCCCCAGCAAAAAGGTGAATTAATGTAATGTAATGTACTGTGATTTAATTTTTAATGTAATTTTTTATTCAGTCATCTTAAATAACAAAATCACAGTATAAACAAAGACAAATCAACCAGAGACTGAACAGGCTCAGGCAGAAGCAAAATGCTTATATTATGCCTGACCTAATTTCTACTCAATTAAGCTCTCCTCCATCAGAGGAGAATAGTTTATTTTCACTAAAATGTCATCCCTAATAAGTAAGACAATGACAGAATGTAGGACTAATTTGGTCATGGCCACACTTTCTGTAATAAAACATCTACCAAAGTCTCCTGCACACCTGAGGAGTCTTGTGGCAGGTGCGTATAGGTGGAGTAGAATCACTTAATAATGGACACCCGCTCACTGTCTTCACTTGCTCAAAATTGGAACGCAAAATTGGCCTGTGTGAAGTATGTGTTGGACTTTTATTCTGAAGGACTGTGTGATAGTGTGTGTTGGACCTTTATTGTGAAGGGCTGTGTGAAGTGTCTTTTGGACTTTTATTTTGAAGGGCTATGTGTGAAGTGTGTGTTAGACTTATTCTGAAGGGCTGTGTGTGAACTGTGTCAGACTTTTATTCTGAAGGCTTGTGTGTGAAGTGTGTGTTGGACTTTTATAATGAAGGGCTGTGTGTGTAGTCTGTGTTGGACTTTTATTCTGAAGGGCTGTGTGAAGGTAGAATATACATCAAATAAAATATTGCTATGGGCGCACTTATTTTGGGACTTTTCATGCCAGAGCCCTGAACTGTGTTTTTTAGCTAATTTTGGAGGCGATCAGAGCAATGATGTTCCCTGCAACTCCAAAAACAAGACTAGAAAAGTGCAGTAGAGCGCAGATCTCTACCAGACATCACAGAGAAATGGCCTCATCACACATTGTGTCATGTGTGTGTGTGTGTGTGTGTGCGCATGCGTGTGTGCGTGCATGTGTGCGTGCGTCTGTGTGTGTGTGTGCGTGCGTGCGTCTGTGTGTGTGTGTGTGCGTGCGCGCGCGCCTGTGTGTATTTTATGAGCCACATCAAACTATTCTCCACGTCTCCAGTAGGGGGCAGGCCAAGGTGAATGGAGGCTGGTCAGATGCTGCTGAGTGTGTGGTTTCTAGATAGAATCCTTTCTCCTGACAAACAGAGAGGGCAGGGCAGGGCGGGGCGGGGCGGGGGGGGGGGGAGGGAACAGTTAAATCCTGGGCGGTCTCATTGCTACAACATTGCAGCCGCCTGCTATTGTCACCATAAGTCAGCCAGCAGGGCGATGGGTTCCTGCTCTGAATGGCCCAGATAGCCTTCACGGGCCCAGCATGCCATGCAGGCAGAGCAGCCTCACATCCATCACTGCTGCTGCAGACCTTCAAAACCACAACCCAATCACCACAATCACATGTCTACATTGTACCTTTCTGCAATCCACGATACAATCTCAATTTACACGTGAATCAAAGCATTGACTTTTACCTTTCTGCAACCTACAATCTCAGTGTAAATTTGAAACAAAACAGCGATTAATTTTAAATTCTCGCTGCCTTCCCAACGTTAAAAGCTTAATAAAACAACTCTGGTTATGTTTACACAAGTAAAAGAACTTGGTTAAGGTTTGGATTATGGTTTGGGTTCACCTTAAATCATTAAAATGTTGTGTGAGTCACGGTTGAAATGTAGACTTTGGAAATGCTGTGACCATGACTGGGGATCGAACACACGGCTCTCCGCTGTGAAAGACACGCGAGAATAATGTTCAGCATGGTGTTGTCTGTTGTAGGCTCATTGTCTACACCACTATCATCCAGTCAGCCCTCTGCAACTCCACCACTGTCTGGTTCAGGACTGCCATCAACAGAACAAGCACAGACTGCAACAGACGGTCAGGACTGCCATCAACAGAACAAGCACAGACTGCAAGACGGTCAGGACTGCCATCAACAGAACAAGCACAGACTGTAACAGATGGTCAGGACTGCAGAAAAAATAATTGGTGCAAACCTGCCCTCCATCCAGAACTTGTAGCTCCAGTCAAAAAGACGGGCAGGAAAATCATCAAAGACCAATCTCACCCTGGACATGACCTGTTTGAACTCCTCCCCTCACCCTGGACATGACCTGTTTGAACTCCTCCCCTCACCCTGGACATGACCTGTTTGAACTCCTCCCCTCACCCTGGACATGACCTGTTTGAACTCCTCCCCTCACCCTGGACATGACCTGTTTGAACTCCTCCCCTCACCCTAGACATGACCTGTTTGAACTCCTCCCCTCACCCTGGACATGACCTGTTTGAACTCCTCCCCTCACCCTGGACATGACCTGTTTGAACTCCTCCCCTCACCCTGGACATGACCTGTTTGAACTCCTCCCCTCACCCTAGACATGACCTGTTTGAACTCCTCCCCTCACCCTGGACATGACCTGTTTGAACTCCTCCCCTCACCCTGGACATGACCTGTTTGAACTCCTCCCCTCACCCTGGACATGACCTGTTTGAACTCCTCCCCTCACCCTGGACATGACCTTTTTGAACTCCTCCCCTCACACTGGACATGACCTGTTTGAACTCCTCCCCTCTGGTAGGCGGTCAGGCTACCGTGCACCAAAACAAGCAGACATAAGAAGTGTTTCTTCACAGGCTGTCACTCTGATGAACACTTAACACTTCACTTCATCACTTCATTCAAACACTTCCCTGGACACTTCATCACTTCATCACTTTACCTTGAATCACTTTACCTGTTGCACCTACATCACCCCCGAGACACACACACACACACACACACACAAACATCACACACACACACACACACACACACACACACACATCACACATCACACACACACACACAAACAAAAATATAACATTTATTAAAAGATCAACGTTTCGACCAATGGGCTCTTTGTCAGGATGTGTCAGAGGATGAGCACTGAGTTGTGCAGAACTGGGAGGAATAGTGTGATCCTCCCACACGCCACGTCCCGCTGTTGTTGAAACAATTTGATTTAAAAAAAAAGAAACAAAAAGGAAAGAAAGTAACCATTTCTTACTTGTCAATCAAACACCTGCTTGTCTTCTCCATCGTCAGATTGCCTCGTTAGAGTCTAATCAGGGAGGTCAAGTCGCTCATTTTCCAAGTGCACCTTTTGGTGCCCATTGATGGCTGCATCCTGCCTGGGATGGGGGCGGCGTTGGGGAGGAAATTACATGGTATAGTCTCTTCCTAATAGCGCACTACAGGCCTGCAGGGAGGAGGGCCAGGATATAAAGATAGGAGAGAGGAAGAGGATGATTGCCCAGCTGAGTGACGCTGCCTCCGGTGGCGTGGATCTGCTGGCCTGGCGCTGCTCCATGCTGGATTGTGAGGGCAGATGTTAGCGCGGGCCCTCAGGCATGTGGCAGCTTTACATGGCCTGAGCCCAGCCAGATGCCATCAAGTGCAGAGACGGGAAGGAAGCAAGTATTTGTACTTAAGTAGAATTTTCAGGTATCTGTAGGCCTACAGTATACTTTACTGAGTATTTACTATTCTCCCAACTTTTTACTTTTACTCCCTACATTTTAACACATATCTGTACTTCTACTCCTTACATTTCCAAAACAGGCGTGTTACTTTAGCTTTGATGCACGACAGACAAAAACAAACGTATGTGGGTCTCTCTCATCTCTCCCAGCTACTATCGCTTCCTCTCTTCATGCACAGTGTAGCTCGCTCGACAGTCTCTCTCTCTCTCTCTCTCTTAGTGTAGTTCATCACATCACATCAACAATGTAGCTTAATGAGGGAGGAGTAGATGTCATTTTAAGTATTTTAATTAAATAATTGAACTTATTTGTGGAAAAACCTAAATTGTTATTGAAAGTAGAGTTTTTATACATCTTAAAACATGTTTGGAGGCAATCTTTTAAGTTGAATAGTCTTTGATTATATTATTATTATTATATTAATATGACATGAGGTTCAGGAAACATTGCACAGAAAAAGCCAGTAGAAATACTTTTTACTTTCATACTTGCATGATTACATTTCAGAGCCTGTACTTTTTTTTTTTTTTTTTTACTTTTACTTGAGTAAACAAGTTGAATCAGTACTTGTACTTTTACCACTCTATGTTTACACAAGTAACTGTAGCTACTTCTACTTGGGCTAAAAGTAAAGAATGCGTGTACTTTTCCCCATCTCTGCCGAGCCCAGCCAGATGCCATGTGAAGTGTCACTCCACATCCGCGGCTCAAACCGGCCTGGACCGCACACACACACACACACACACACACACACACACACCACACACACACACACACCACACACACACGCACGCACACACACACACACACACACCACACACACACCCCACACACACACACCACACACACACCCCGGGCTTCTGCAGGCACGGTGGAGGCTGCCAATGCCTTTCATGGTGATGGGGGAGTGGGCGTGCCGGGAGGGAGGGGGGGGGGGGGAGGGAGGGGGGGGGGGGTGACAGAGACAAATGGATGAGCAGAGCCTCGGTCACAGGATGCAGCTGCCGCACATCAACCACTTCCTCATCACAATTACAATGACTGCCGGCCGCACGACGGAGGAGGAGGAGGGTCGAAAACTTGATGTTTGAGTGCATCACGAGTCTTTTGAGTGAAAACAGAGACTTGCGTGCGTCACAAGTCTTCCGAGTGAAAAGAGAGACTTGAGTGCATCGCGAGTCTTCCGAGTGAAAAGAGAGACTTGAGTGCATCGCGGGTCTTCTGAGTGAAAAGAGAGACTTGAGTGCATCACGAGTCTTCCGATTGAAAAGAGAGACTTGAGTGCATCACGAGTCTTCTGAGTGAAAAGAGAGACTTGAGTGCATCATGAGTCTTCTGAGTGAAAAGAGAGACTTGAGTGCATCACGAGTCTTCCAAGTGAAAAGAGAGACTTGAGTGCATTGTGAGTCTTTTGAGTGAAAAGAGAGACTTGAGTGCATCACGAGTCTTCTGAGTGAAAAGAGAGACTTGAGTGCATCACGAGTCTTCTGAGTGAAAAGAGAGACTTGAGTGCATCACGAGTCTTCTGAGTGAAAAGAGAGACTTGAGTGCATCACGAGTCTTCCGAGTGAAAAGAGAGACTTGAGTGCGTCACAAGTCTTTCGAGTGAAAAGAGAGACTTGAGTGCATCACAAGTCTTTTGAGTGAAAACAGAGACTTGCGTGCGTCACAAGTCTTTCGAGTGAAAAGAGAGACTTGAGTGCATCACGAGTCTTTTGAGTGAAAACAGAGACTTGCGTGCGTCACAAGTCTTTCGAGTGAAAAGAGAGACTTGAGTGCATTGTGAGTCTTCAAAGTGAAAAGAGAGACTTGAGTGCATCACGAGTCTTCTGAGTGAAAAGAGAGACTTGAGTGCATCACGAGTCTTCTGAGGGAAAAGAGAGACTTGAGTGCATCACGAGTCTTCTGAGTGAAAAGAGAGACTTGAGTGCATCACGAGTCTTCCAAGTGAAAAGAGAGACTTGAGTGCATCACGAGTCTTCCAAGTGAAAAGAGAGACTTGAGTGCATCGCAAGTTTTCAACGTGAAAAGAGAGACTTGTGTGCATCATGAGTCTTCTGAGTGAAAAGAGACTTGAGTGCGTCACAAGTCTTCAAAGTGAAAAGAGAGACTTGAGTGCATCACGAGTCTTCTGAGTGAAAAGAGAGACTTGAGTGCATCACGAGTCTTCTGAGTGAAAAGAGAGACTTGAGTGCATTGCGAGTCTTCAAAGTGAAAAGAGACTTTCTTTGTCAGAAACTTCCCAAACTAGTCTTGTTTCCTGTGAGAGGGGATGTCGATACTGGAGTGCATTTTGACAGATTGCAGCTGATAGAGGCTCCATGGAAATGGTGAATAGGGAGAGAGGGAGGGAGAGAGGGAGGGAGGGAGGGAGGGAGAGGCCATCTTAGCTTGGTCCCCCAACATGTCCTCATACAGAAAGGACAGAATAGGTCTATTTCCAATTCCTCCTAGAGTGACATATGAGCGACCTTAAATTGAATAGTTTGTGCATGTTAGTAGCATAGACTGTATAAAACATGGACTGTGATGTTACTCAGATGAGTGGCTCCTTTGATGAAAACCAGTTTGATCAGGATGTATCAACAATCCAAACCATCAGCATGTTCAATGGTATTGATTTTAAACATTTGCCCACATGGAGTTCTAAAGTGATCAACCAAAACTTAAGAGTGAAATCAAATGTCTTCTAAATAGCTGTGTGCAGCATTCTGTCTCACCAACATTCTGTTGCCTCTCTCCTCTTTGGTACATGTAGTATTATATATATATATTTAGAACACGGCTCTCTTGAATACTCGATTCTGATTGGTCAATCAACAAGATTCACCGGTCATTATTTCTCGACAACCGACCGCTGCTCTGCCACACCTGGATTAATCAGTTGATAAGAGCATTTTCTCTGCAAACACTACTAATTAGGCCAACCAGTTGCAGCTGTGGTGTCTTGTGTGCCAATTACGAATGAAACCGCTTTGTCGTTGAAAACGCTATTAAAAAATCTATTTGAATAATTATTTTTGTCAGATTATTGAATGATTTAGTTGTAGGCCGTGTTCTAAGCGGGATAATGTATAGTGAGCCGGTGATTACTGGAAATAATGACCTTCAGGTGAATGATTAAGCCCTCCGCTGCGCGTCGGGCTCAATCATTCACCTGTCGGTCATTATTTCGCCAGTAATCACCGGCTCACAATACATTATCCCTTACATATAGTAGTATATATACCATGTAGTATTAAGCCCTTTTCACACATGCGCTTTATACCGGGAAATGACCAGAAAGCGGTGTAATGCCTTCACGTGTGAAAGTTGTTTTTCGGTATAAGCGCGCCCCTGTCATCGCGGACATTTCACCACTTCTAACCTTGTGATAAGAGCGGTATGTGTGCTTCATGTGTGGGCGTGCCGATTTCCCCCCCTCCCCTCTCTGCTCGCTCTCTGGCCAGTCCTTCAGTCCTCAGCAGCCCGACACACAGGACAGACACAGCGGCTTGTTCTGAGAGTCTTGCAAGCTGCCCAACGCTTGTAGAGAAAGCAGATGCACGAAGCGAAATGTGGAAGTATTTTGCTTACGTTGCCGACAGCGAAGGCAAGCCCCTGGACACTTCAAACGAAGCCAGTCTGTAAAAAGTGCTTCAACGCGACGCAGGTGAACGGATAAACCAGGCTATTTCTCTCCGACAGGGATCCCAACTTCTTCAAAGATTTCAGTTCAAAGACTGGTTAGCGAATGTGAAGGATACAACATACATGCCCTCTTAAGTCAAACAACTGTGATTTATTGTGTGACAAGCAAACTTATTTCACCATCAGAGTTTTGCCGCCCCTACAGGTCCTTTCACGGGTATTTTCACACATGTGATCCCTCAGGTGTGAAGGGAAATTCCGGGAAATAGCCATTATTGATTTACAGCCAATGTTCCTGTACGCATGTGTGAAAACGGCTTTAGAGAGAGCAGCCTTACTGGACTTCTGGGTACGCTCCTCTCGCTACCATGTGGGGCCGCCAAAGAGCAAAGTTGCCAATTGCTACCCCATTATTTTTATGTGCCATCAAAATGGTGCGACAGACAACAATCACTTTTTCCCCCCAGTCTGCTTTTCTCTAACACTCGAGTCGCCACAGCTTTTGTGTAGACAGATTGGTGTATAGAGGAGTTGCATTGGCAGTCTTTTCTAAACAGATCTGCCAGTTTTCTTGATCGAGGTAGTGCTTTATTGGATCAGCAGGAGATGAGAAGAGACATCTTTGGGCTTATAGGGGAATAGAACTTAATAACAGACATGGCTGTGTCCGTGCTCTTTGCTGCTTCACTTCCTCTCTTCATCAAATCTTCAGCACATCTTGATGTCTCTGAGGTCGCCGCAAAGTCACCCGTTTGAAGTGGGTTTTCACAACACGACTTAATTGATTAGGCCCGCCTGTAGGACTTCCTTCTCTTGGCAGGGGGGGTTTAATTGGAAGACAGAGACATGATTATGAGAAGTGCTGATTAAATGAGAGGACCAGGACCATTTAGACGGTCTCCACGTTAGTTCCCAAACTACCTCATCAGGATGGCTTCTGACAATAAAGGCAATTACATGACTTCAACAAGCAGAGGACAAGTGACTGAACCATTGGAGGAATATAATAATTTGACTGACAGTAATCGTCTATCCACATTGCTGCATTAGGATAGTATCGGTGCCTTCTGGACCCACCCATGGGAGAATAAACTAACAAACTATATAGACAGACAGATATATATATATATATATATATATATATACCGTATATATATATAGATACAGTATATATATATAGATATATCTATATATAGATATATATATCTATATATAGATACCATATAAATAAAATAATAGATAGATAGATAGATAGATAAATAAATAAACTAATAAATAAATAAATAAATTGCAGAACAATGCAAATGTTAGGAAAGCTTTGTCACCCGAATGATCTCCGTCTTCTGATCCAGGATCAGCTGTTTGACCCTTCACCTTCAGCCATGTGTCGGGTTCTTCTGGCAAAGGTTAACTGACCCAAACCTCTCCAACTCTATGACTCCTCTTTCTAGATAGACAGAAAATAGACAAATGTCTAATATTCTTAGATGTCAAGAGTTACATCTAGATTTCACATTCTTTTTAAATATTGTTGTTGTTGTTTTTCGTTAATTTTTTGTCTTTTTTTTAAGCTTTGTGACAATACAACTGTTAGGGCAGCAATGAAGACTCTCTGGATGTACCACTCTTCTAAAAGGATGCCTGCATCCAGCTACACACAGCCTGCACATTAATAGTCTCTTGGCGACATCTTGTGGTACAAAATCATATTACAACACATTTGGACTTGTGTGATGAAGTGATAAACCTCAGGGGACCTCCTTCACCGTAAGGTTTGTGTACGACTTGCCACAACAGCTTATTATTCAAATTATTTTTCTCCTTTTTTTTTAACAGACAACAGATTTTACATTATGCACATTAACCCTGAGGAGTAGGCTTGGGCCGATTTTGGGAAATATTGTGATATTTGGGAAATGTCAGCATTTTGAAAAATGTTATTGTAAAGGGCTGTGTGAAGCGTGTTGGACTTTTATTCTGAAGGGCTTATGACATCATCAGTGATGTCCCTGATGACAACAGTGACATCCCAATGTGACAGCAGTAAGTGTATGTTAATAAGCATCTCGTGCGCTACCCGCGCTCGATTCCTAGGGTTCTTGAACTAACATCTTTTCATTAAAAAAAATACTAATGTGACTTAGTCTTTCTCAAACTACTTTCTACAAAGTGCTACTCTAGTCCCTCAAAATGTCTTAGCTGTCATGGATTATGTTGCATAGTTGTTTTCTGTACTGTTGACAAAATGTGATATTGTAAGTCGCTTTGGACAAAAGCGTCTGCTAAATGACATAATGTAATGTAAATGTGATGTCACACTGATCCGTCCTATAGTAGGACTGTAGTACTGTAATACTTTAGTTTGAATAAATGTTGCTGCTATAAGTAACTCAGTCCAGTTCAAACAGCAGTGAGTTTTGGAAGACGAACCCAGCAGATGTGGAATGATCACTGATAACTACATCATTTCCACCCTTATGGATTTCCCTCAACAACACTGTTGGCCACCGCTTGGTACCCTGGTCTGGGAAGGTCTGGTCTGGCTTGGTACCCTGGTCTGGGAAGGTCTGGTCTGGCTTGGTACCCTGGTCTGGGAAGGTCTGGTCTGGCTTGGTACCCTGGTCTGGGAAGGTCTGGTCTGTCATCATGGTACCCTGGTCTGGGAAGGTCTGCTCTGTCGTCAAGTCATCTTCATCCATATCCTCTCCCTCCACATGCTTCACTGAGACCAGAGTAAGTTCCTCGGCGAAGCGGACTCTCTTCTTGGATGAATTTGCGGCGGCACCTCTGATCTCTTCAGTCCCCTGGGTAATGCTGCAGTCTCTACACACATTGTTATCCTGGTTTGGAACGGGTGACATGTCAGGTGTGGTGGACATTGCAGCAGTATTTTGGGATTTCTCGTTGGATATTGGGTTCAGAAATGAGGACTCTGCTTCCACCGTATTACTCAGATTTGAATCCAGGCTCTCTTGCGTCTTCATCTGGGCCCTTGACTCAAAACAGTCCAAACCTACTCCTCCCTCTTCTTCAATGTCGCTGCACTGTTCAACAAAGGTTGACATGGGCTGCTGTTCTGGTTCAGGCGATGCGACTTGCGTATCGGCAACAGGCGCGGTGTTCTTTTCCACACAGCAATCCTCCATCTGTGTCGTGTCACATCTCTCATCTCTCTCTTTGCTTTTCTCAGTTTCCCCTCGTTCATTTCTCTCCTCATTCTCGCTGTTCGCTCTTTCCCTCTTCTTCCATCTCTCCTCGTCCTCTTCAACTCCTCTGTCCTCCTCCTCGTCACATGTCACTATATCCCTGGTCTGCTTCTTACATTTCTCCTCTTGCTCGACTCCACTTCCCTCCTCCTCTTGTCTCCCGTCGTCAGCAACCATCTGCGCGGGCCCTACAGCCAAATCAAACGTCTCTTTAGAGGGGAGAACAGGCAGTGTGACGGTCAGCTGTCTTGTCTGTATGTTGAACTTGGCCTCTGCTTTCTCCTCGTCCACAGGATACGCTAAGGGCAGCTCCAGTCTGTAGGCTGGGTTGTTAGACTCCAGCAGCAGGGTTCTCCCGTTGACTTCTAGGCTGGTGTCGGAGACCGACTTCAGAAGCGGCATGTCGACAGTGACCATGATCTCTTTGGGCCTGGGGCTCTGGGCCTGCAGGTCCATGAAAGACCGGTATTTCAGCCTGTAGTTTGGCACCGTCGGCTCTTTGAGTTTCTGTGGGTGGGTCTGGAAGGTCTTGGGTTTGGCGGCGCCGTTGTCGGTTCTTTTCCGAGTTGTGGCCATGGTAGGTGTTTTTTCATCCGGGTACGGGAAGGCAAGTGGGTCGGGCTGTGCCGCAGGCTCCTTGGCTTTGTATCCAGGGATCGGCTTCTTGATCACACAAGGATGCGGAGTCCCTTTATACTTGATGCTCAGCGCTCTCACGTTCTCTTTGTCCAGAGTCACTTTGAAACCATCCTGGATTCCCTTAATGGCTATGTTCTCCACCATATCCATTAATCCCTGGTTTTCGGTTGCCATGTGAAGAGTGTCAGGGTGGAAAACCACATCATAGATCATGACCTTTCCTTTGGGGTCTCTGTCTTCTCTCCCAGGGGACAGAGTGTGAGGCAGGGACCAATACTGCCCCCTGTTGCCATTCTCTGATGTTCCCCAATTCAATTTAGGCTTATCAACCTTGTTGTTGGCACAGATGTTGATGAAGCACTCTTGCTTGCCATCCAAACTCGTCCCGAGAGCTCTGAAGGGTTCTGGGTGGATGAAGTCAATGCAGTTTCCCCTCTCCTCCTCCAGCAGTCTTATCTCCTCTTCATACCTTCTCCTGTTCTCTGGGTCTGATAATGATGTTGTGTAATCCAACAGCATTTCCATGAACTTCTCATCTCTGAAGGCGTTTGACAATCTGCTAATTTCATCCGCTGTCATGTCTAACTCCTTCAACTGTTCCGATGATGTCATGTCTAACTCCTTCAGCTGGTCTATGGCCTCCATGCTGATTGATGTCAGTGACATTATAAGCTACTGGACCTACCTATAGCATCTGCAAGTGTCTATGACATCACTGATGATGTCACAATCACTGATGATGCCACTTATGCACAGAGCAATAACCGAATACAGGTGTGGGACACTGTTGTTAAGTGGAAGGCTTGAATCTGTGATTATAACAGATTTTGGGGGTTTTGACTTCAATTGATCAGCAAAGACACTTTGATATTGTGCCTGTGGCTGGTAGTTGAGTTTCATGTGTGGATTTTGCATGTTCGCCTGGGCTTCTTCTCACTGTCCAAAAACATGCAGGTCACGGCCCAGTTGCACAAAGCACCTTAAGGTTAAGATTCCCAGGCACTTATGTATGTACTTAACCTAACTAACTTAACCTAACTAACTATCCGATGTGTACAACATTGTCAGACTAAACTCTGGCTGACACCCCAAAAACCTACAATCCGCTACAGAAAAATGTATATTGTTTGTTTATTAACTGGCCCCTGGCCTTCTATCATTTCACGAAAGTGGCCCCCGGGCAAAGCAAGTTGAGAATCCCTGCTCTAGAGCCACATATGGCTCCTTTATGGGTATAGTTGTGGCTCTTTTAAATCCTACATAAGATAAATAAAAATACAAATCTACAAAAAGGGGGGAATTTTGGGGGGATTGTGGCTTTTGCAAAGTTTTTTTCCCCAATGAGAGTATGGACAGTGTATGGCTACTGCCTTAGAGACTCTAAACTGCCCATAGGTGTGAAGGAAAGAGTGAGTCTGTGATTGACTGACAACCTGTCCAGGGTCCTTTACCTTCTGTCCAGTGCATGCTGGGATTGGCTCCAGTCCCCTGGAACCCTGTACTGTATAACAATATAGAAAGGCAAAGAAAATGAACAAATACCGTAATGTTCATCAACAAGTACATTAGGCTGTTCATTCTTATATCCTGCAAAGCTGACATGTTTTCCACCAAACAGCGGCTCTACAACTCGACTGCAACTGTACATTTGATGTAAATATGAGACCTAGTTGTTGTAAAATGTTTTTAACCTGTTGATGTCATTACAGTAGTTCATAAATGTCATCGTTTAAAACAGAACAATGGCTCCATCTACAGGAGGTATACGTTCAAATAGTGTTTTATACAGAAGATTACACGTTTGCTAATGTTGCTCCATTCAGATTACTGAGAGCCGAGTCAAAGCAAAGCCAATTGAGCAGGTTCTCCCTCTAGTTTGAGTCCAAATGTTTCCGCAAATCAAAGCATCTAGAATAGATCCACTTGAGTCCAGAGCTTCAGACCGAGAGGATGGAGAAAGGTATAAAGCTGAAGCACCCACTTAGCTTGGTGATCTGCTTATAAAGCAACATTTTACACTATCTTCATGTTTGCTTCTCATTCCTTCTTCACACACTCCTCCCCTCTCTTTTTCTATTTCAGGGTGGATATGATGTCAACCAGCCAATTCACAAAGCCCTGTGAACAAAAGAAATCAAACAAAAAAACGTTGCTTCTTATTTTCTTTTTAATTAGGCCACATAGTGCAAAAATAAAACAGATTTAGAAAGTTACAGTCAAATAAGCCACACAAAGCACAAGGCACAACATATTCAAGGCATGCCTAAAAATGTCATCAATGCATAAAACATTTGTTCAAAACAATCAAGTCTGATCAACTATTTCATAATAACACAGGTAAAGGCCATCAGTAGGCCATTTCTTTTACTTGATGAAATGTTGGTTCAGACTGCGTGATGTAACAACATCCAATAATTAATATTGCATGTTTGCTACCATGACATTCCATGATTATGTTCATATTCCAGGAAAATGTATGTAAAAAAAGTAAAACATAAAAAATGTAATGTGTGTAATGTACAGTTTTGTGGTAAATTACATCATAGCAAATGCATAAAAATGTATATCTCATATGAGCTGATTCACTGAAGATGAACTCGTTTACAGATCCTAAAGCAGACAGGCCACTACTGTGTTGCTGGAGGGAGGCGGGGCGTTCCAGAGAGGTAGAGTTAGTGCACACAGACCGTGTTGCCAGATACCGCGAGAAAAACAAGCAGAAAAGGGAGAGTGTAGCTGTGTCGCGTTGACGCTGGCGGCTGCTGGTCCGGGGGGGGGGGGGGGGGGGGGGGGTTGGTGCTCTCACTCCTGGGTCACCTGGGGAGAACCACACAGGAGGGGGGGGGGGGGCTCTCATTCCTGGGTCACCTGGCGAGAAGCACATGGGGGGAGGGGCTCTCACTCCTCGATCACCTGGGGAGAAGCACACAGGCAATGTCACATTCAAGGACGGATTAAAAATGTAGAGCCCACTAAGCACAAACACCTGGAGGCACCGCCTACTATGGCCACGTTCAATTATGTCTCATAAATCATTGCAGCCATTTTGGGTTGATGCCATTTGTTATACAGACTTCGTGCAAGATTTAACTTGAGAATAAAAAATTTTAAAGGGTCAAAAATCACTCCAAAATCCCATATTATTACACGAAGACCTTGAGGAACACCATACAAAAATGAATGCTGTGATTTGGTGCTTAGGGCCCCCTGGTACACAGACATTTGTAAAAAGAATAGGTGAAAATAACTGCAAAAACTGCATGGGATTAGCATCAAGTGGGAATGTCTGTGAAGGGGAGACTTGTGGGTACCCATATAACCCATTATAATTATTAATAATTATTTGTATTATTTGGATGCAATTAAAAAACAATCAGTATATGCACAGTACACATACATCTTTTAAATAGATAAATAAATACTAACACAAATAAAAACGCAACATAACATATTTGAATTGACTACCTCATTATTCTCCAAGGGGTCCTGCTCGTCCATGGGTATGTTCTGATTCTGCATAGCAAGAGGATGCAGAAATTTAGGTTATTTAACATCATACTTTAGGGAATTATGTTTAAAAAAATGTGCTGGAATGAATTTATTATTTGGAGCAAAGACACCTTCCACCAAGACGAGGAATTTGCTCCATATACAGTACATGGCAATAATTAGCAGTAGGTGTGATTTCAACATTATATTATGATTAAGATTGATCATAGCATTGGACCATATTATAATGCAGAGAAAACGCCACTGAATCTGACCTCATTTCCACTTCCTTCAACCCGGCAGCCTGGGCCTGCAAGAGCAAACAGCACGTATAAATTATAATCTTCATACACGTGGTCAGTAAAGAAAGCACTTGACAAACTCAGTGAAACATTGAGCGAGTGAACGTGTCATCATCCACAGTGCTGTTTCACCTTGAGGGTCCTCTGTGCAGCGGCTGGGTCTCTCTCTCCAGGCCGACAGGTTGACGCGGCGGACGTCTCTACAGCGGATGAGCCTGTTGCGCGAGGACATGACACGGAAGACGTCTTGGGGGACGCTGGTGATTCCAGTGTTGTCACAGATCATGGTGGACAGGCTGCTGAACTGCAGAGCTGCCCTCTGTTGGGGGGTGAAGACGCCGGGGTTCTGATACCACATCCTTCAAAGTGCAAAGAAGAGCAGTGTCATGTATTGTCACAATTAGAAATTGAAGGCGGCTTTTACTGAATTTAACTTTCTAAACAAATTGATTTCAAATTCAGATTCCTCATTTTTAATTTCAGTTTTCTCAGTTCAGATTCTGCTTTCGGAGACACACGGCCAGTACACACTGCTCACTTAGCCAACCACAACCACAGTGCCACCACGTGGCGCTGTGGTTGGCTCGTCTCCTCAGCCAATCAGTGAATCTTATTTTCTCCTCACTTGGTGACAAACAAAATGCTACAAATTGTGTCCTAGGTAGGTAGTGTACTGGGCTGCAGAGAAGAGTGAGTCACAAAAATGAATTTTATTCTATATAGTGTAGGACTGATAAAATGCATATATTATGCTTGAATATGTCTTCTCTGCCCCTCCTCAGATAAGAGACTGCACTTGGACTCTAGGTCAAAGACTTGAGACTTGACTTGGACTTGCAAAAAATGACTTGTGACACACACACACACACACACACGCACATGCACACACAGAGCACACAGGTGTAATCACCTGTCACCATCGCGGATCCTCTGGAACTGGGTTCCGATAAGGCAGGCGAACAGAGGCCCGACGCGGCCGCCCCTGACGAACGGCTCGGCTATGCCCCCCATCCAGGCGTCGATGTTGGCCGGCGTGCCGTACAGCTTCAGCAGCCGACGGGCCAAGTCCACGTTGTTCAGCACCGCGGCCAGCTCCTTCTCATTACTAGGCTCTGACAGCTTGCAGAACTTGCGCCATGCATTGTAGCCTAGTGGAGTAAACAGGGTTGGGAGGGTTAGGGTTAGCATAACATAATCCAAGTATCACAATATAAAAGTAATGTAACAGATTACTTTCCGACATTACTTTTGGATTACTTGTGAACAACTTTCCTCCATTTGACTGCTAGATCCCGGTTGCATGCTCCTCAGGAGGACATTTCCCCAAATGACAAACAATAAATGTATTAAATTATAATCCTGCTAGTAATTTTTTTTTTTTAATTAAACGGAACTGTAATCTTGACCACATGTTTTTTTTTGTAACTGTAAGGGATTACAGTTACCGTTTTTGTATCCTGATTACATTAGCTGGATTACATGTAATCAGTTAGGCAGGATGAACAGATGTTTCTGCACTGGTCAAAGTGTGAGTGAGGAGGCGTGTACCAGGCAGGCCGTGATCGCGTCCCCTCTGCATGTTGAGAGAGCCCAGGTCCAAAGCCAGCTCCTGGACGAATTGGAAGAGGCGGTCCCTCAGAGCATCCACCAGCATGGCGTCCGCAGTTTGCAGTTTAGCTCGACGAGCAAATAAACCACGGATCAGAGGGTCAATGCCACCTACACATGGAGACACAGAAGAGCAGCGTTTTTGTTTTTTGTCCGCTACCTCGGAAAACCAATAAGAAGAAGAATCTGTACAAAGTATCATAGTAGAAACAAAAGAGAGGAAACAAAACAACAGTAGAAGAAGAAAAAAGAATGAGAAAGAAAACTTAAGAGCGATCCAAATTCAAATGAAAAATGTCGATGTGATGTGATCTGATGTGATGTGATCTGATCTGATGTGATCTGATGTGATGTGATCTGATGTGATGTGATCTGATGTGATGTGATCTGATGTGATGTGATGTGTAGGTGTGATGTATGTGACTCATCAGAGAGAGTTTAAACTTGGATTTACAGTAAATGAGTTAAGAGATTATGCATGTTTGGCAGTGTTTGATAGGTGTTCCATAGTGTATGGCACCTCTGTAACATAACGGGAAATGTGTTGTGTGACAGTATGATCCTTTATGATCTTATTGGTAGTGTGACAGTATGACCCATTATTATTATTATTTAAAGTATTTTCGTGGGAGAAATGTGCAGTATGTTGTTGTGGCATCTGTGCAATATTGAACGTAACTTGTTACAGCTTTCTTTGGGGGAAATGTGCAACATCTTTGTGCAAGGCATTTGTGCAATACTTTGGTGTATGAGGCAATATCCCTGGTGTGTATGTTTGTGTGTACTGTATATGGATCTGTGTTACTGAATGTTAACTGTACTTTTATACTGAGTCACACAGAAAGTCAGGCAGTTGTCAGTTTACCACCACGCACCCTCAAAGTAGATCCTCCATGGGGAGAAGTAGGCCTTGAACAGGGGGACACTGGGGAACTGTTTGTGCTCTCTGAGGTCTTCATCCAGACGGCTCAAGAAAGGCTGGATGGCCACGTGGGCAAAGCGGTACGCTGCTGTTGCAAACACGTTGGAAATGCGGGGGTCAATGTCGGGATCATAGCCGGGGTACCGGCCCGGTGCCAGCGTGCGGAACACTTCGTCGCCCACAATACCCGGCAGATAGTTCTGGTACACGACCACCTGGGGGAAGAGAGAAGTTTGGGGTGTAAGCAGCAGACACACACATCGGAGATTTGAGATGTAAATATATGAGTGCTGATAGCGCTGGTTCTGGTTCTGGTACCTGCGAGTGAGCACCCAGGATCTTGCGAGCCTCCTGGTAGAGGGTCTCACTGTCCCACTGTGGGTTGATTGTTTTCAGTTCCCGGGCCAAGCGGTTGTGCTCGCGCAGAAAGAGTATGTGCAGAGACGTTAGGGCGATGTTCTCATCCACGCGGACATCACCTGAAACAAACCATGGCACACAACCCATTTACATCCTGCCATCAAGTCAACCAGTCTACGTGCATACTTTATTTGTAGGTGTTCATTCCTTCTTCCGATTAAAAGGATTTATTTTCAATCTCAGGCACAGGCAGAGCTCACACTAACCTGAGAGGGTACAGGGCACCTCTCTCGCATTCATGTCATTGGTGGTTCTTCGGCGTGTGAAGCACATTTGCGGCTTCGGGCCCGGAAATTGGCCAATGGAGAAAGGCAGCAGCTCTCGCCCAGAGTCAGTGAAGTTGGTGTTGACACGCAGCAGGCCTTCATCGCTGCTGAGATTGCGAAGATTCTGCGCTAAAGCGTCGACGGAGCCGTACGTCTGGCTAAGATCCAGGAAGGATGTGAGCGCGTTGATCTGCTCCCTCTTGTTGGGCTCTCCACCAAAGTTAAAGGCCGACACTCCTGTTCCACAGACGGGTGCTGATCTGAACGTGGGGATGCAGCTGTCGGGCCCAGGGCGCCTGCTGGGGTCGCCTTGAGGAATCTGTTTGGATTTAAAATAAATAAATGAATAGGTTAGAGACAAGAGGCCATTTCTTATGCCCAGTGCAAGTGCAAGGCCACGCATTAGAGGACGAATCAGCGTGACGTCACTTGCCACCCAGAAATGCGGAACCCCGCGGCAGTTCATAGTATGAGTTGTGCCAAACAAACGTTCATATCTCAAAAACTATACATTCTATAGGGGAGAGTGGGGTGAGTTGTGCCAGCGGGGAAGTTGTCCACCCCTTGTATCTAGAAAACCATAGAAGAAATTGGTCATGTGACCACACATTTTTGAAGAGGCATCCATTTTACTCACTCTGCAAAGAGGGGAGGCAGATGGCACAAGAGCTAAGCACATTTAAGTTCAAAAAACTGTTTTTTGCCTCTCAAAGTAAAATTTTTATGATCAAGGTTTATTGATTGTTGTGTCTGAACAATTATAGACAAGCTTGAAAACATTTCACACATGTGTTAGTGTTTTAGTAAGCTACAATATGAGGCTATACTGTTAGCATGATGTTAGCTCCAAACCAGCTATATGATACAAGTTTGTTAAAATGGTGGGGATGGGGTGATTTGTGCCAAAAGGCCTGGGTTAAGTTGTGCCAGTGCAGTTGCAGTTGATTTAGTGAAATTTTATTTCATTTTGTTCTTAAATGTTTAAATAGACCTTGTTGAAGAATATTGCAGTATTGGCAAGTGTAGCCTGGCTCTGTGATAGTTGATTTTGTTCATTTTGAACATAAGATGGCGCAGGATGTTTGAGTGAAAACACAGTAGTTGGGGGGGGAACGTCATGGAAAGTATCTCAGCTTGGGTTCGAGTCACATCACCAACCTCGATGGGGAAGCAAGGCTCCGTGCGCTCGCAGTCCTCCTCACAGTCAATGCCGTTTGCGAAGGAGCGGATGCTGGGTGAGAAGGGCGTGAAGCTGAGATCGTGGTCGTTCCACTGGCCGAACATGACCAACATGTGAGTGAAGTCTCTGTCGCTGACCACGTTGTTATCCACTGTCCTAAGGATGTTGTTGGAGACCGCTCTGACCTGGAGGAGGATTGGTTGGTTATATTCTCGATAGTCAAAATGTATTTTACCCAAGGCGATAAACAGTCAGGTATTTCAAGCGTACCAGGGGGAGCACGAAGTTGTTGACCTTCCGGTTCTTGTCCCACCCTTGTGGCTCCCCGATTCCATTATCATACTGGGCAGGCAGCCAGCGGACGAAAGCGGTGTTGGAGGCTCCGAGACGAGGTCTTTTTCTAAACGCAAACCAAAGATTTGGAAACTTGACTTGAGAAAGCCGAGGGAAATGTTCACATCTTCTGTGGTGTGTGGCCCAACAGGTTAAGACATTGCACAAATACTTCCTCTGATGCTAAGCACCACTCAGCCTCACCGACTCTCAGTCATGAACTGTGTGTTGGGGACAGTGCGTTACATTTCATACACTACTCAGATTACATTCTTGTGGTAACGGGTAACTCGATGCGTTCATTTTTCAATTTATGCAATCAGTTATGAGTTACCTTCTAAAACTTGCATTTCATTACATTTATTTTATTTTGTGTTTTGCTGCTGCCTTTGACACACCCTGACTGTACATATTTTGTAAACTTACCTCACCTACTGTAGCTGTCACGAATCCTTTTATAATATGTTATCTCTTTACATTCTTTATATCTTATTTGTTTATGTCTTGTATATTTGTTCTTATCAATGTTACATGAGCACCAATCACACCAAGACAATTTCCTAGTATCTGGAAACATACCTTGGCAAATAAAATAATTCTGATTCTGATTCTGATTACATTTTCAGGCAAAATTACAAAGACAAAAATATTGCACTACATTACCAGCAACACATGGATAAATGTCATAACTGACTTTGAACTGATTGAAGAAAATTATTGGACATTATTATTAAGTGTAAACTGTACATTGGAGAATTGAAAGGACTTCAATATGTTGTGAGCAGTCGCGCAGTAACTTAGTTACAGTAACTTAGTTACTACAAGTAACTTCAAGTTACTGCATTACTTTCTCAGCGCTGGCACAGTGTGGAGATACAGTTAGGTCTGGCTATATGAGACGACTGCGTTGCCAGAACATGATTAGGTTTTTCTCTTAGGGAAATAAAAAGTATTCAGTTTAACTGATTGTTGACACTAAAGTGGATTCAGTTCTAAAATGATCTGCTTGTATGTCACTTTTATGGATGGGGGGGGGGGGGGGGGGGTAGCGAAAGTAATATAGTAAAGTAACGAGTAATGTAACTAATTACTTTTGATACCAAGTAATAAGTAAAGTAATTGTATTACTTTTTAAATGAGTAATCAGTCATATGTAACTAATGACACTTCCTGAGTAACTTGCCCAACACTGGTTGTGAGCGCTATCTGCTGTTGGCTTTGAGGCTCTGGCTCATGATCTTATCTTATCAGAGGTGAGCAGAAAGCTCCCTCGCCTTTCAGAGGTTCATCTGTTCTTTTGATAACAATCGATTGTTAAGTTAAGTTAAGTTAGTTTTAATAAAGACTAACTTAGAAAATTAACTAGTTACTATTTAGCAGAAGTAATGAAGTAAAGTAACTAGTTAGTTTCAAAAGTAACTTTCCCCAACAGTGGTGATCCTGAAATAAACAGATTCTAGCCATTGATCCAACATGAATGATAATAACAACACTGCCTGTTTAAAAATGCGCTTTTTCAATGTGTGCTTCTTCTGAGAAAAAGAGCACCTTAGATTTCATACTGTATATAGACCCTTTTCACAGCAACCGTTTGAGGTCGTAAAGCAGGAGGTAAAGCCAAAGTAAGTAACCAATACATTAATGATGGTTCCACTCCATTTAGGTGATCCAGTGCCAGGGCCCTCATTAATGTTCTTGGTTACATCTGCTTTATGTCCTGCTTTCCCACCTCAAAACGGTTGCTGTAAAAAGGGCCTATAAAAAGTCATTAAAAGTTTTACTCATTCCTCTGTACTAAAAATGTAAGCCTATAATGTCAGCATGTCTCATGATGTCATAATAACATTGTTGCTCTTACAGGTTGTTGCAGATGCTGGTGATTAGACGATATTAATATGAGCCTGTCTCATGATGTCATAATAACTTTGTCTCATGGTGTCATAATAACATTGTCGCTCTTACCGGTTGTTGCAGATGCTGGTGATTGGACGATATTTGTCCAGGTTTTGGATTATGCGGCAGTTTGGCTCCATGGCCTGAATTGCACATCCAGTGATCTTGCGAAGTTCAGCTAGCTGCTCCCGTGTGAGTAAATCTGAGGAATGTGACAGATTTTTTTTTAGTTGGCTATGTGCGTGTTTGTGTGTGTTTGTGTGTGTGCGGGCGCGCGTGTTTGTTTGTTTGTTTATTTAGATCCCCAATAGCTACTGTAAAAAACAGTAGCTACTCTTCCTGGGGTCCACATTAATATTTTACAATACTTCAATTATGAAAATACATTATATTCACATACAAACATTATTTACAAATATACATATCTGTATCATTCTTACTCATACATGCTACTACAACCACTTAGACACACAAGGCAAAAACCAACAAAACACATAACCACAAACACTAGCTCAAAACTTATCTAATACATACAATTGCTCTATATAATAATTGAATATGTAATTAATTGAATAAGTGAGAAAATAAATTCCTTTATAACAATGAATGAAAAGCTCAAAAACAAAGGTCATGTTATATTTTACAGTTCTTGTGTAAACAGATATAATTTTAGTTTTTTGTTAAAGCATGTTTTATTACTTTGTGAAATCAAAAAATGTGGTAATGAATTCCATGCCACCATTGCTCTGTAATAAACTGTTCTCTGAAATAGACTAGTTCTGCATGGAGGCAACAAAAATGTGTGTGTGTGTGTGCGTGTGCGTGTGTGTGTGTGCGTGCGTGTGTGTGTGTGTCTGCCTCTTGAGTGTGTCTGCATGATGTTTAGTCTAGTCTGTAGTCTGTGTCTAGTCTGGTGTATCCTGACCTGTGGCGTTGATGGAGCGCTTGTACACGTGGTGGACCCGGTCGTGCAGCAGGCGGAGCGTCTGAATCATGTAGTCTGCAGACCTGACGGCGGTGCGCGTCTCTCCGCGGGGCTGCTTCATCAGACGCAGGATGTCATGAGGCCTCACATCCTGCTGGAGCACTCTTTTCACACTCCTGACAGAGCAACAGGTACATAGTGGACACACAAAGAGTTTTAGGTCTATTTATTTGCATTTATTTATTTATTTGCACACATAAACATCAAACGGATAAAACAATTCAAACAAGAAAGTAAAGTGCAGGTCGAGACGAGAAACCCTGGAAGAGCTTATTAAGTGTCTCTCCACCTCAGAAAACCAAATATGATCAATAATCTGTACAAAGTATAAAACAGAACAGAAAGAAGAAGGCAAAGAAAAGAAAATCAACGGTAAAAAAAGACAAAAAGAATGACGACAACAAAGAAACAAAAAATAAACAAAAAGCAATCAAGATGAGTTAGTAGACAGCAGAGGTGGAAAGTACTCATGTAGTACTTATGATGGGTTTTTTTTAAGGATTTGTACTTTTTAAGTATTTTTATAATGCTATACTTTTACTCTTACTTGAGTCATTTTAATAATAGGTATTCTACTTGAGTACTTTTAAATGTACACTGAGTAAATTCAAATGTTTGTTTTGCACACCGCACTATGAGAACAGCACAGTAGCATTGGGACTGCTCGCTAACAGGTTCAGAATCACTTCTGCATTTAGGGCGCCCAAACTGTAGTCGTGCTTCAACACGGGCCAAGTGAATTACACACAGGTGGTGCTTCAACACGGGCCAAGTGAATTACACACAGGTGGAGAGACGATCAAATTGTAATGATCCGCATCGTCACATTAGTTCAGAAACATCAGTTTCATGTGACACTGATGATAGCAGCCAGAGCTAAATGGATGTGTGTGATTGTGATGTTGCTGCTAGCAGCTCAGCTCGTCTGGAGAGAATCTCCAAACTGAGCAGCATCCCTGCTGCATCTGAACCAGCTGTTCAGTATGAAAGACAAGACAGAGACAGCTTAGCTAACACTGCTAACATCATCTGCTGGATGTGTGAAATGTATTTGGCCGAATAATTAACATATAAAACATTTCAAAACGAACATGAATGTACTTTTACTCGAGTACTTTGAGTACTTTTAAGTACGCTACTTTTTTTTACTCTTACTTACTCTCGTGTCGTGAGGACTGTGTGTGACTCGTGATAGTGAAAGATTAGGATTCACAAATCAATTGGCGGTGAATGGGTGAAAATTGCAAGTCATTTCAAAGAGTTCCATTTCTTATTCTTAAAATGTCTAAAACTATGGAATTATATTATAGGCTACTGAATAGTTTGAATGCAACATTACAGAGTAGCTACGACATGAAATAGGTTTTCAGTGTACGCTTTCAGAACGTTTTTTAAGAACGACAATCCAATAGTTGACTCTGTAGGATGAAGAAAAGTAAAAGGTTGACTCACACGTCTCTGGAGTACTTGTACGCATCGTCCACAAGTTGCTTTGCTTCCTCAAAACAACTTTGGAGAAAAGGACCGCCAAGAGATTCCCCTGCAAATGAAAAGAAACAGAGATATGTGAAGTTGATATGACAGATTTGAAGCAAGTTTTAGTCAGGCCATGTCGGGTCGAGACCAGAGTAGGTCGATGTTGAAGCAGTGATATAACTTTACAAATTCAGGCATGATTGGGAATAACAGTTTGAGAAAGGTGTAATTGCATAAAGGATGTACCTGTTGGGTTGCAGTGACTGGACACCAGGCAGGTGGCCAGAGTGAGGACACCGACCAGCAGCTTCATCTCTGAGACATCACGGAAGAGAGTTCCACATGAGAAATCCATTCACAAGGAGGTATGATCGATCTATCCTATAAGTACTACAGTATACCAGAGACTGATCTATCCTATAAGTACTACAGTATACCAGAGACTGATCTATCCTATAAGTACTACAGTATACCAGAGACTGATCTATCCTATAAGTACTACAGTATACCAGAGACTGAGATAGGATAAAAAGAAGAGAAATATGAAAATGTTCTTACCTGTGTCTTTGAAGATTGAAGATCCTCTGAACTTCAGGTTGGGGCTGTGCGTGCTGTGAGTGATGCAGGTTATATAGCATACTGTATAGACAGCCTAAGGCCTCGCCCCCAGTATCGGTTCCTGCCCCCCCCCATGTGGTTCCTCGATTCCATCACCATACTGGGCAGGCAGCTAGTGGACAAAAGGGGTGTTGGAGGCTCCGAGACGAGTTCTTTATCTAAATGCAAATGAAAGATTTGGAAACTTGACTTGAGAAAGCCGAGGGAAATGTTCACATCTTCTGTGGTGTGTGGCCCAACAGGTTAAGACATTGCACTAATACTTCCTCTGATGCTAAGCACCACTCAGCCTCACCGACTCTCAGTCATGAACTGTGTGTTGGGGACAGTGCGTTACATTTCCTACACTACTCAGATTACATTATTGTAGTAACGGGTAACTTGATGCGTTCATTTTTAAATTTATGCAATATATGAGTTACCTTCTAAAACTTGCATTTCATTACTTTTATTTTCCTATAAGATCTTTACATTTTCAGGGGGCATGGTGGTGCAGTGGTAAGCGCTGTCGCCTCACAGCTAGAAGGTCCTGGGTTCGATTCCCACCTGGGACGCTGTGAGCGCTGAAGGAGTGCGTGCCCGACCGCATGTCCTTGAGTGCCCGCCGCCCGGGTGGGGTCATCAAAAGGGCCTTATGTGTGGAGTTTGTATGTTGTCCCCGTGCCCCCTGGGGGTTTCCTTCATATAGGATCCCCACACCAAAACATGCAATATCCTGGTTGCTGAAGTGGTGCCTCCTCTGGTCGTTAGGGGCGCCTGTTTGGAGGGAGGGGAACTCGTTGGAATAGCGTCATCCTCCCACGTGCTATGTCCTGCTATGTGAAGATGTTTACATTTTCAGGCAAAATTACAACACAAATTTGAGCTGCCGCGCAGCAATGGGTCATGGCCCGCCACTGCTGACATCATCAGTGATGTCACAATGCACAATTGCTTCAACTACTGTGAGAGCAAAATCTTGTCAATTTTTTCCGTGAAGAATCGAGCTTTATTTAGCAAGAATTTTCAGTAGCTGTTTACAGTACAGTTTACAGTAGAACATTTTGATGCGCTGTGGGCTCAATTTGTGATCAATCGGAAATCTGTTTGAATATTTTGTGTAGGACAGTCTAACGATGAAGATGCTTAAGTTTGGTGTCGTTTGAAGAAAAAATGTGGGAGGAGTAGAGTTTAATTAGTTTGACAGTTTTTGCAGTTTTGCGGTCTTTGGACTTCATAATTGGCGATAGGTTGCAGTGTACAAAAGTTTCTCCTCACTTGGGCCCACATTTCGGTGAAAGTTGCCTGCTTTGTTATGAATTTTCAAAGTTTGAAACTTTAAGTAGTGACAACATCAGGACTATTGGCGCCAAATTTCGCGTCGACGAAGTTTGGCGTGGGACTGGACCTTTGTGCAGTTTGGTTTATTTTCATGCATGGGAAGTCCAACTTCCCAGAAGAAGAAGAAAAAGAAGAAGAAGAAGTATAGAAGAAGAATATTGGCAAATACAAACAGTGGCCCTGCCGCTGGCCTGGCCACTAATTATTGCACTACATTACCAGCAACACATGGATGAATGTCATAACTTGGACATATGTACATGACTTTGAAGTGATTGAAGAAAAGGATTGGACATTATTATGAACTGTAAACTGTGCATTGGAGAATTGAAAGGACTTCAGTATGTTGTGAGCAGTGTTGTGCAGTAACTTAGTTACAGTAACTTAGTTACTTTCCCCAGTAACTAGTTATGTAAGGGATTACATTTCCCAAAAAGTAATTATATTACCGTTACTAATCCAAGCAACTTCAAGTTACTGCATTACTTTCTCAGCGCTGGCACAGTGCCAAAAAAACTGTGTGGTGATACAAGGTCTGGCTATATGAGAAGACTGCGTTGCCAGAACATGATTGGGTTTTTGTCCTAGGTAGGTAGGCAAATAAAAAGTATGAAGTTTAACTGATTAATCATTATGTAACTAATGACACTTCCTGAGTAACTTGCCCAACCCTGGTTGTGACTGTGAGCGCTCTCTGCTGTTTGTTTTGAGGCTCTGGCTCATGATCTTATCTTATCAGCTGTGAGCAGAAGCTCCCTCGCCTTTCAGAGGTTCATCTGTTCTTTTGATAACAATCGATTGTGGACTCAGTTCTGCACAATAAGAGTGAGCTCATAAGCATAAAGTATTTTAAAGTCACGGTTTTAAGTGAGTAACTTGAAAGTACTCCAGTAGTTAGTTTTAATAAAGACTAACTTAGTAAAGTAACTAGTTACTATTTAGGAGAAGTCATGAAGTAAAGTAACTCGTTAGTTTCAAAAGTAACTTTCCCCAACAGATTCAAGCCATTAATCCAACATTAATCCAGTGAACTGTCGAGTGATTCTTGTGGAATCAATATTGACAGAAATTATGCTTATTTAGATCACGTGTGTCAAACTCAAGGCCTGGGGGCCAAATCCGGCCCGGCACCTCCTTCTATGTGGCCCGCGAGAGCTAACAAAGAATACAATTTGCACAATACAATTCTAATTCTAATGAGTTGTAGGCTGTTTGTTTTTCCTATAATTGTGCTTTCAGAGCTAATTATTATCAAGTTATTGTTACTAAAACCAATAATAATCGAATCAGAGCCAATTATGTAATATGATAAGTAGGCTAGAAACATATCGTGTTACATTTACAACCGGCCTTTTAATGGCAGCCATGATGCTGATGTGGGCCAGGATGAAATTGAAGGAGTTTGAAGTCACAGTCACTTACTTGATGGGAGAGGACGGCTTTATAATCAGTCGCTCGCTCTTCTAAGGTAACGCGCTTCTTCACTGCAGTCCTGCATGGATCACCACTACTCTGCATCATGTAGCTCATGTTCATTGTTACTGTAAAAAAGGGACAGCGGCAGTTAAACTGTATTACTAATGGGTTGATACCTGGTGCAGCATTTGTGTGCGTATCCCTTTAAGACCGCGAACGCGTTAACGCGGTCTTAAAGGGATACACACACAAATGCTGCATCAGGTATAAATGGGTTAAACGAGCAGTTAATCCGTGGTTCACATCCATGTTGCTGTGTGTGTGTGTGTGTGTGTGTCTAGGTGCGCTCAGTGTAATTCAGCTTCCCAAGTGGGCGGGGTGAACATACACCACCCCGGCGGGAAACGAGAGGGAAACTCACCAAGCACCGCTGAAATAAGCATCCTTTCCGTGAGCGCTCAGACTCTCCACTGCCCCCTGCAGGTGGTCTTTCTCCAGGGACAGCTGCTTCAGCTCACTCCTATTGTTTCCTGTCAGCTCTTCCAGCTTGGCTACCAGCATGCAACACTCTTCCTTCAGCTTCCTGATCAGGGAATTCTGAGAACTCAGCAGACCGTCCGCCAGGGTCACGGCTGCCACGTGGTCCTCGCGAGCGCGCTCTGCACTCTCCTTCTCCTGTCTGGTGAGGTGCATTTGGCGCTGGGCATTTGACAGGTGTTCTGTTAGGCTCAGGGCTTTGGCCTGCCATTGGCTCCCGTCCTTCTGGACCGCCTCCAGATGCTGCCGACAGCCAAACAGCTCTGAGATCAGCCTCTCCACTTCCTGTGCAGACTTTCCCGCCTGTCTGGTGGTCTTGCTGCAGAGCTCTCGGAGCTCTCGCTCTGCCTCCTCTCCCTTCAGCCGGGCCTGGCTCAGTTGGTAACGCAGATCCACACACACCTTGGTGCTGTCTTGTTCCTGATTGGTCAGTTTACGCAGTGTATCTTCCAGCCGATTGGTCAGTGAGCTCTTCTCTCTGTTGGATCTGTCCAGCTGTCCTTCCAACTCAGCCACCTGCTGGTAGAGACTGGACACTGTGTGTGCCAGCTCCTCCTGGTCTTTGCGGGCCTGGCCTCGGGCCTCCTCTCTGGCCTGGGCCAGTCTCTCCTGCAGGGCCTGCGCCTCCCGCTCCGTCCGCTCCCTCAGGCGACCCAGCTCCCGCGTCAACTTCTCACATTGCACCTCCATCATGGACTTGTGCAGGTTTGCTTCCTCGGCCATTTCCAACGCCTGCTTGACCTGCTGACAGGCTGACCACTCCCTCAGCTGCGCCTCCTGCTGGCTGGCCCGCACCGCACGCACAGCCACCAGCAACTCATCGCGCTCCTTGGTGAGCCTGTCGATAGCCTGGGCGTGCGTGTTTGTGTGAGTCCCAGTCAGGACGGCTTCGTGATGGGCACACTTCAGACACGGTCTGGCCACACGGGGAGCTCCGTCAGCCTTCAGTCTCTCTGCTGTCTGCACCTCCATGTGTCTCAGACGACCTCCGACCTCAGCGCACTCCTTCTGACAGAGTGACAGCTGCTTCCTTCCTTCCTGTTTCATCACCTGCAGCTCCTCCAAGCAGAGGTCGACCTCAGCTTCCAGGTGTTGGATGCGCTCTGGATGGTTGTAAGTCTGAATGTCAGACAAGCTGGAGGTTCCCACCCCCTGCGCTCTCTTGGATGGAGGATGTCTCTTTGAAGGAGAAAGAGGAGTAGGTATTTCTCTGCGTTGCTTCTCAGTGTGTGTCCTGTGGGTCCACACCGCCTCGTCCTCTACACCCGAGGCAGAGAGGGGGCTGCTCCTGCCCCCCTCCACCTCCTCTCCATCAGAGCTCAAGGTCTCCAGAGTGCCAGGCAGCTCTCGGATACTCTGATTTTGTTTGGTTGGGTTTGCAGTCTATCGGCTTCCCCGCCCTACTATAGCAGCAGAAGATTGCAATTGCTCTAGTGACATCACTGGTGACATCATCACTAATGACATCACCCACTGATGACATTACTGATGCTCACATCATCAGTGACTTAAAACAGATAGAAATTGTGACATCATCAGTGATGTCATAAATCTGCATACCCATCCAGTATCTCTCAGAGGTGCTGAGTCTGATATAACTTATGTGTGCAAGGATATAACTGATAAAAGAGATGCTAACTCATTGCTTGTTTTCTTCTTTATTCTTATTTAATGTGAAGTATTACGTACATGTCATTTTAACATTATTTATTACCTTATTGGTTGAGTCCATCTTTGAGATGGAACCAAACATGGAGACGCTGGCCTTAAAGGATGGCTTTACCGATAATCAACTCACTTTGTATCATTAATAATCTTGGTAATATAAGCCCAGTGTTTAACCTTCTCTGTGTTTTGCTCATGGAGATCTCCCATTTCCTCCTCTGGCAAAGTGCACTGTTGTGATGCGTTTTACGTCACAACGCGTCACAACGGAAGTTCTGCTCGAGAGGGAGAATCTGCTCCGAGGGCGGCTGTTATTGTTTATCTTTATTTTTTGCATGCATCAAGAGCCTTAACGAGCCTTAAAGGGCCCATATTTTGCTAATATGTATTGTAGCGATCCGGGGTTTGACGTGTAATGTGATGTGCAACCTAAGTGTCTGGATCGCAGCTAGGAACTGATGTGTGTGGGTGTGTTCCTAGGGGGAAGGGGATATATGTGACCAGCGGCCGGGGCGGAAGCCAGTCAGTGCCATGCGGCGAGCAGACCGGTTGTTGCGTCTAGAGCTAGCGTTGTGAAGCTAGCTGCTAGGAGCAGTCAGGCTATGCGAGGGAGCTGACCGGGTGGTTGTAGAGCTAGCAGCGAAGCTAGCTGCTAGGAGCGTGTATTGTGAAGACAAGAATAAAGAGCCTGTACCAACTTCAAGTCTCCAGTTCCTTGGACGAATACCTACTTCGTTACATTGGTGCCAGACAGTAAAGCGGTAACGCCTCTGATTCGGCCGAGAGGGGAGAGGGTGAGAAGGAACGGCAAAAGAGACGGGTGGTGCGGCTTTTTGGCTCTACAAACTGGCGCTAGTAAGTTAGCTACCAGGGGTGCTAACTGCTAACTGCTAGCTGCAACCACGTGCGATGGTGCGCGGAGAATCAAGTATCTCCGGAGAATGGCCATCGGTGAACGGGAGGAAAGGAGAGCTGACGGCGGGGATCAGCTCGATGCTGGCGGGCATGGAGGCCCGTGTGTTGAGAGAGGTCGGACGGCTGGTGCAAGAGACTCCTGCCTGGGCAGTGGAGGTGATGCGGGCGCTGCGAGAAGTCATGCAGCGGGTGGACTTGATGAGCGCGGAGGTAATGCAGCGGGGAGAGCGGCCGGAAGAGCCACGAAAGAGACTGTGTTGGACCTGCAGAGAGCCGGGCCACGTGGCGAGGTGGTGCCGATGCGGTTCCGGGAGACGGACCGGGTATGCGGGACAACGACATGGACAGCAGGGAGCCTGCTGGACATGTAGCGAGACTGGACATCTAGCCAGAGAGTGTCCAAAGGCTGTCGGAGATCGGGGGACAGCGGGAGAAGAGAGACGTGCAGGCGGCAGACAGGTGAGGCTTTGTTGGGCTTGCCAGTCGCCTGAACATTTAGCTAGAGACTGCACTAAGAGTGCGAACGCTGGAAGAGACACACAGCCAGGGGAGCAGCCTGAGCTACAAGCAGCGGAGCAACGGGGCAGTACAGAGCCGATTGTGCTGGGCAGGAGAGTGACTGTTGAGCCGGCCCAGGCTAGCTGCTCTGGAGCGGGGATCGTTTTGAACAGCCAGAGGGAAGTGAGCGACATCACCTGCAATGCTGTTACAGTCGGGGGAGCGGCGCTCGTGTCCCCGGGGGAGCGAGAGGGGTCAACGCTGGAGGAGCCGGCCCAACCATGCCGCTACACAACCCCCACGGCTGCACTGCAGAAAGTCGAGGCGGAGATCGACGCCGATGGTGTCCGCCCTGCTGTCCTCAACACGCCGCCCCCTGGGGGAGCGGGACGGGAGGACGAGCGAGTGCGAGGCCGGGAGGACGACGCCAGGGTCAGCTGGAGAGTCGACGGGCGCGAGTGGAGACCGGAGGACGAGGATGTCGATCCGGTGCTCGTTCGTGCATTTGCTATTGGAACAAACAAAAAGGGGGGACCGAAAAGAGTGCTTCAGGGGAATTGGTGAAGCTGGGAAAAGGGGGGATGGAAATGGGGTTTAAAAAAGAAAAGCTAAGGGAAATGTGGGTTGAATTGAAATGTGTGAAAAAGAAAGGCAATAATGAAAAACTAGACATTTTGGAGTGCCTAATGGGAAACTAGACATTATGGGGGTACCTAATGGAAAACTAGACATTACGGAGTACCTGATGCAAACTGGACATTATGACGGGGGTGTTGGGAAGAAAGAAGGAATTGTTTGTGGGAATTAGAATTTGATGTGGTGACGGGGGAAAAATGTTATGGGGTTGGTGTGTTTTGGTACAGGGGGATATGTGTGGGTTGTGGGTGCCAGCGTGGGAGCTGGCTATGTCGAGAGGGGATAATGTAGCGATCCGGGGTTTGACGTGTAATGTGATGTGCAACCTAAGTGTCTGGATCGCAGCTAGGAACTGATGTGTGTGGGTGTGTTCCTAGGGGGAAGGGGATATATGTGACCAGCGGCCGGGGCGGAAGCCAGTCAGTGCCATGCGGCGAGCAGACCGGTTGTTGCGTCTAGAGCTAGCGTTGTGAAGCTAGCTGCTAGGAGCAGTCAGGCTATGCGAGGGAGCTGACCGGGTGGTTGTAGAGCTAGCAGCGAAGCTAGCTGCTAGGAGCGTGTATTGTGAAGACAAGAATAAAGAGCCTGTACCAACTTCAAGTCTCCAGTTCCTTGGACGAATACCTACTTCGTTACAGTATTATTATTTTATTGTTGGCCTCCAGTAGAGTAACTTATTGCATCAGTCATAGTTTAAAAAACTCATTGTTTATCTTGTACTGGCTCTCACTGCCCCCTTCAGTTCACCCTCTGTCTGAAACGCTCTGTTTTTAGGTCCTGTCCCTGAACCCCCACCCTCCGGAAAATACTCCAGGTGGGCAGCGCGAGGAGTTTTTGCGTTTGCAAACTTCTGCCCAGAGAGCTATCGCTGTAGAAGCGAGACTGTCTGTCTGTCTGACTATCTATCTATCTATCTATCTATCTATCTATCTATCTATCTATCTAGATAAGATAGATAGATAGATAGATAGATAGATAGATAGATAGATAGATAGATAGATAGATAGATAGTCATGCATAACAGAAACAGACAGGCGATCTCTGCTATGGCTACTAAATTTGGTAGTTGTAAAACAATTATATCAACGAGCAACTGATTGTCAAAACGAATTTGACCATCGATGAAAAACGTGACTTGGACATAAAGCAAGCTATCAATTGATTTATCAACATCCCCCTAGCTATCTACAGCTCCGCTAGGCCGGGCTGCACCCGGACATTTCCTTCAGTGGCTGGCCAAGCAGGGATTCTATTACCACGGCCTGCCATAACGTTACACCGGGAGCTTCACACTAGCTAATGTAGCTAGTTAGCTAACTTCCCAAATGCTTGTGACTATAGTGTGCCTCTCCTAGCAAAGGCTACACGGACCAAACCAAAATGAGGACTTGGAGAAGTCAGCAAGTTGGACTAACGTTACAAGTTCTGAAAATATGTGCCTTTCGTCATTCATCGGTTGTTCATGTCTATAAGGCAGCTGTGCTGCTAGGCTAAATAGCAAGTGCTAACGTTACCCAGCCGGTAAGTAACGTTAGCGCTTCCTAGCAGCACATTGGACCGATGCTGGAATGAGACACATATTTTCAGAACTTACCACTTCAGTCCTACATCCTGGCTCACTTCCATGTCGTCTCCTTGTTTTTGCGGTCTGGAATCCGTTATTCCATGAGACTACTACTGTTGTGTTAGTCCCAGACAGCCAGGCTAGAGAGAGCCTGGTGAGCCAGTGTCAAATGAGCAGGAATTTCTGAGCAGGAATTTCTTACTTCCGGTCAGGATTTTTCAGAATAAAAGCGATCATTCAAACTCGATAAAATACACAAATTTAAGTGATATCACACAAATTGAATAACAATACACATGGAAAAGGTTATATTCCATTTAGATCTATATATCCTTTGGTATTGTAGTACTAACTACTTCTATATTATTATATTAATGCCTGGTGAGTGGTGACGCCGCCGCGGTTACTGAAACACAGAACAGGGAAGAGAGGGGAAGGGTGGGAGCTAGCGTGCGCGCGCTGCGCGCCGGCCGGCGGCAACGCTTTGTTGCCAGGGTAACAAGTCCTTACTGACGTCACAAAAATTATGGTTCTCGCACAAAATCGCCATAAATCCATGTCATCTCGTCTACGAGAGTTCATAGGCGCGAGGGGTGGTTCATGGGGGTAACATTAAAACACTTTCACATATTTATTTGAAGCTTAGCCCATGTTTAATATGACCATCCAAGATTGTAACAACATATATATGATACAAAATTAAGAAATGCATAATATGGCCCCTTTAATGACTTGCAGCTGGCAGGGGCGGAGTTTCTGCAGGAGGTTTTTGTGAGGTAAACAGAGAGAGAAGGTAAACACTGCCCATGTGCTTATAGACGGTTTTCACCAGCTGCAACCCCACAGCACTTCCTTTTTCTCAGCTTCTTCTTCTGTGTTTTATGGCGGTTGGCATCCTTAAATGTTGCATTACCGCCACCTGAATTGTATCAGCTTCACAGTGCTAACTATTGACAGTGTCCACTTTCTCAGCTATTCAGGGGAAAACACTGTGGGCTTCCATATACTTCTATTTCTATTTTTTATTTTTGCTATGTAAACGTTTAAATGTAAAGATAGGCCTATGCGTGCAATGACGTACTGATAGTCAGCTTACTCTGTAACATGTAGCTTTTATTAGCCTCTCAGGCTAGCTCCGGGACGCAATCTTTTTTTTCCCATGATGGCGAAGGCTAGGCGAAGGCATGACCCGCCCCTCTCTGCCTCTAATTGGCTGACTGCACTCGGCTGCTCCCGCCTGCTTCCCAGGCGAGCCAGAAGTCATCTCAAACGAGCCATTATAGCCTATACTTTCATTCAATGTCACGATGCTGCGGGCGGAAGTAGGCTACTTCATAACTACGAAAATAGTGTCGGCTGTTTATCTCCCTTTCTGCTGCAGCATGTTGAAGAAATTAATGTTCAGTTTGAACAACACCCATTCTGGTCATTATAGAGCAAGATGATCGCTTCCACTACCAGGGCCGCCCAGAGAGATGGCAGTGCCCCTGGAAGGGTCCAGCCACTATGCCCCCCCCCTCAGAATAAAAGCGATCATTCAAACTCGATAAAATACACAAATTTAAGTGATATCACACAAATTGAATAACAATACACATGGAAAAGGTTATATTCCATTTAGATCTATATATCCTTTGGTATTGTAGTACTAACTACTTCTATATTATTATATTAATGCCTGGTGAGTGGTGACGCCGCCGCGGTTACTGAAACACAGAACAGGGAAGAGAGGGGAAGGGTGGGAGCACGCGCTTTACTCATATCAACGCTGCAGCTTTCGGAGCTGACTGAAAAAAGTTTGTTAACAGATTATTATTTGGGTCTAAACTAAAGCCCTTGCCTGCTCCTGCTTTTTTTTTGCCTTGCAATTTTGGCACCCTGACTTTTGTTTTGCTCCTGGCATTTTGCCATCACCGGTCTTGTTTTGTTTGCTATCTGCACCTGTTGTGTGTTACACCATAAATGGTCCCTGCACTGCTGCCCCAAGCAAAATGGTCCGCCCCAAGCCTGCCTTGTTCTTCTTCTTCTTCTTCTCTTGGCTTTCCGGCAGACTAGATGCCTTGCGGCACATTGCTGCCTCTCACTGCACTGGTCGGATGGGGGATTACATCAGAATGGCACTATTTTCCACAGGAGCACTCCTGCCCAAGCATGCCTTGTTACTGCTGCTGTGTTTTGTGTATTTGTTCGACTCCTTGCAAAAAAAAATTAGTTGCCGCATTTTCAGGATGGGAGATATATTTTAGTGTTAAAAAAAATGTTTGCCCCCCCCCCCCTAGTGGCGACGCCCCTCGAAGCTTACCCCTTTACCCCCCCTTATGGGCGGACCTGTCCACTACACAACACTGTATTTACGTAGGCTACGTTACATATTTGCGGGAATGAGAGGGATCTCACACTTGTCTTGTACTGATGTCCAGCATGACTGGTGACGAGGGAAACATGAGTTTGCAGCAGAGGGGCACTTAGCCTGGGTGGTGGCAGCCTGGAGGTTGGGGTGGCTAGCCTGGGTGTCTGTGCCCAGCGGGGCGGCGCTCTCCTCCTCTCCTCTCCCCCTCTCCACTCCTCTCCTCTCCTCTCCCCCTCCCCGCTCCTCTCCTCGCCTCTCCTTTCCTCTCCCCCTCCCCCTCCTCTCCTCTCCCTCTCTCCCCTCCTCTCCTCTCCTCTCCCCCTCTCCCCTCCCCCCTCCTCTCCCCCTCTCTCCTCTCCCCTCCCCCTCTCCTCTCCTCCTCTCCTCTCCTCCTCTCCTCTCCCCCTCTCCCCTCCTCTCCCCTCCCCCTCTCCTGTTCTCCCCCTCTCCCCCCCTCTCCTCTCCCCTCTTCTCCCCCTCTCCTCCCCCCTTCCTCTCCCCTCTTCTCCCTTCCTCTCCCCCTTTTATACACATCCCAAACGGCGCAGGACAACGCGATTGGCTGGCTCAGATTTGAACAGATCTGAGCCAGCCAATCGCGTTATCCTGTGATGACGTAATGTCCTGTGGCCCATGACCGGATGGACCATATATGGACTTCCTCCCCCCGACTTCCTCCCCCTGGATAACTGCTGACTGTTACTGCACTATCCGTCAGATCCCTATGCAATCCATAAAGGTACATGGACGTTACTCTGCAGAAACTACAGTAACAAAATCACAAATTGCTCTGTTTTTGGAGCTCTGCATGTCTGTGTTTGTCTAGTTAACGAACGTTAGCTAACGGCTAACATTCGCTAGTTAGCCAAACAACCAGCAGCTAACATTAGCTAGCTAGCTAGCTTACCGGAAGCGATATTTTTTTCGGATGATGGCGAAGGCGTAACCCACCCCTGGCCCTCTCTGCCTCTGATTAGTGGCAGCGTTATAAACCATAGATATGACTATAAAAACATAAACACACTGGCGTCTTTCATGCAGGCTAGCAAGCGTAACTGCTGTCTGACCCACTGAGTCTGACGGTCTGACTGTAGAAAGAGATGTAATACGTAATGCAGGATAGCCAAGCGAATGTGTTTGGATGGAAGTTTGACGCTAGGCTAGGCCAATCAAAGGCAGAGAGGGGCGGGTTATGCCTTCGCCATCATCCGGAAAAAAATAGCGCCTCCGGGACAACAACGCTTCCTACCCAGCGTGTGCACGTCTTTCCGGGATCATGTCTATGTTCCCCGGGTTCTATGTTCCCCGGGTTCTATATTCCCCGTTTTTCACTAAGAGGGTTCTATGTTCCCCAGGTTCTATGTTCCCCGCTTTTCACTAAGAGGGTTCTATGTTCCCCAGGTTCTATGTTCCCCGCTTTTCACTAAGAGGGTTCTATGTTCCCCGCTTTTCACTAAGAGGGTTCTATGTTCCCCTCTATGTTCCCCGCTATGTTCCCGGGTCCGATGTTTCCCCCGAAATGCCTTCGGTGACGATCGGCTTATACCCAAATCACTAAATGAACTATTTATTATTTATTTCAAATCAATCCCTGAGTCATTTGATTTCATCCTGGCGCCCGGGCTTAGCTCATTATAAGATTCATATAAGATTCATAATCATCAAATGAGACCATTTGATGATTATTATTGTTGTTTTGAGATGGTATTGTCATAGGACGCAAGCGAATTAAGTGGTAGCCTAATTCGCTTTTTTTCCACGATGGGGGGGGGGGGGGGGGTTGTCATGCGGGCGGGTCAGAGGGCCCATGTGTGAGAGGCAGGGTTCGCTACTGACTGTATGTGGTTTTCAGAGGGCATTGTGAACTGCTGTGAGCTCATCCTCCCGTAGCCTACTTCATTATGAGACTATAAAACAAGAAAACCAACACCATTTTATGACTTGAAACATTTATTTGTGAGGAGAGTAGCCTACATTTCTAACGTTCAGAAAATAGCTGTCTGGTGAGCGTCAGAGTTGAGGGAGGAGAGCGTATGCTGTCCGCGGTTCAGAGACAGAGACTGATAACTTTTGGTTACTGTGTGGATGCATCCCTGAGACATGTAGCTAAGTTGAAGTATTTAAGTTAATTTGTGTTGCACTCATTAAAACGTGTATAGTTTATATTAGGCTAGTTCATTTAGTAATTTTGGTATAAGCCGATCGTCACCGAAGGCATTTCGGGGGAAACATCGGACCCGGGAACATAGCGGGGAACATAGAGGGGAACATAGAACCCTCTTAGTGAAAAGCGGGGAACATAGAACCCTCTTAGTGAAAAGCGGGGAACATAGAGCCCTTTTTCTGAAAGCGGGGAACATAGAGCCCTTTTTCTGAAAAACGGGGAACATAGAACCTGGGGAACAAAGAACCCTTTTGCTGAAAAACGGGGAATATAGAACCCGGGGAATATAGAACCCGGGGAACATAGGGATGACCCCGTCTTTCCGACAGGGGTGGTTGTTATGGCAACTATCAACAACAACAACAACTACTACTACTAACTACTACAAGACATAAAGACCGAAATAGGCTACCTTGTTAATGTGTCTGTCGGAGACACGGCCTAACGTTAACATTTAATATGAGCCGAATATCAGCCTGCGCTCAGCTATGTATACAGGAAGTAAACCGGATATTCAGGTGGGTTGTGACGGTTGTTATTGTTGTCAAATTAAAACTGTCTATATTACCCAGATGATTAATGATACAAAGTGGGTTGATTGTCGGTAAAGCCATGCTTTAATCAGGTCCATGCAGCAGCTAATGACTGGTTTACACTACAAGAGTTTCCCCCTCGATTTGACACAGGATTTCCAGTTGGGCTCAGTCTGTCTTTGTTGACTCTAGTCTGCAGTTGTTGTGCCAGTCAGCAGCAAAATCTGTTAGTGTATACTGGGTACAGATTTCTAATCTGTTAGTGTAAACTGCCTCCAGATTTCTAGTCTTCAAGTGTAAACTGCCACCAGTTGAAGCCACAAAGATGATCAAACATGTTTGAATTTCTAAGTGAAAAGTCTTGTAGTGTATTAGGCTACTGCCTCGTCTGAGTCAGTTGTGTATTTCAGTCAGTTTTTTCAGTCGCGATAACAAATCTGAATGAACCAGTCTTTTCATAATCTGTGAAGATTTTCAAAGTCTTCTAGTGTATCACAGGCATTAGGTATGTCAATGTGCTCTGGAGACTCCTGGCAGGACCATCTGCACCGGGAATAGGCTAGCCTACTTTAGAGTTCACCAACACACAGATAACTGCTGGTCATAGTGCTACTGTACTGAGGAAAACCTGATGACTGCAATTTTAACATTCACACATTTACTTTTATGATTCAGTGTTGTAAGAGTGATTGATAGGTAGGAGCAAATTTCCACTGTCTGGATTCCACTCCAGTTCAGCTGAACATGTCCTTTCATTGTTAGGGCGATCTGGTCACCCATAAAATCACTCTGTAGATAAATCACATGGTTTAAAAACTTTATTCATGCTTTCAGAAACATTACACTCACAACAAATAGTGATTTAACCACTCAGAATAATGACAAACAAAATGTTAAAAAGTAAGTAATAATAGTGTAAAATAGCTTTTCCATCTGTTAAATATTAGTAGGGAGTTATTGTAAACAAACACTGAAAGTAGATTTTTAGAGAAAAAAAAATCAAGTGATGCACTAATGTATTCTTTAAATCCCAGTACTCTCTAAACGACTATAAAGTGCTTGGGGAAAAAACAGTGTGAATGTTATATGTTATATGTAGTATGAATAACCTTATGAAGCTGATGTTTCAGGACAAATTTAGTGTTCTAGTGACGATATTTCGTACACGATTTCAAAGTATTTACAAAAGGAAAAATAGATCGGTGTACTGCATCTAAATCTTCAGTAGTTTGGTGTAGGTACAAAATATAAAATGGTAATAAAGTTCTAATCAAAGACGTTTACCAAGTTCTCAAACAAGGTTTGATATGCCAATGTGATTTCAGTAAAAGGGGATAAAAACACACAAGCTCCCTTTAAAACGCTTATTTTAACAGTTTTGTCAAAGGGGGGTAAAAGCAAAACGCTATTAGGTAGGAAAAGGAGAACACCATGCTAAGAGGCCAACAGAGCGACAGCAACCTGCTGATTCTTCAACCCATTGATACCTGATGCAGCATTTGTGTGCGTATCCCTTTAAGACCGCGAATCGCATCTTAAAGGGATACGCACACAAATGAGAGATATACACGCAAATGCTGCATCGGGTATCAATGGGTTAACATGTAAACTCACTCTGGGCCGTAGACATCACAGGGTCTCTCATAATGTAGCTGAAGCACCTCTCAGCAGGGGGGCACAATTTAACCCTGCATTCCAGAGATGTCGGGAAATTGGAAATTCGGACTTCCTACTAGTGGGGGGGAAAAAAAACAATGGAATGACCCAAACTAAATGTATCAAATGTAACATGGCGCAGGATCATTGACGGTAACATGAGCTGCTGGATGGGGAACTACATTTGACAGTATGTTGGGTGAAGATTGAAGAACACCTGATTTTGCGAGCTGGAGCACTAAAAACCCACCAAGGCTGAACTGGATCTTCTTGCATCTTTAAATGGAAGGTGGAACAAGTATTAGGGATGGAACAATACATGGAAATTTGATATATCGCAATAGAAAAATGTGATATATGTTTGCGGGGGCAGAAAACATTGTGCTGTAGTAATCACTAATGAGACACTTGACCATCACAATTTCACAAGCTCTCCATCCAAATATTATTTGCATTTGTTCCGCCATTTAGAAATAGTTTACATTTTAGCAAGTCAATGCCATTGCTCGAAAGATTTGTCACTCAGAAATAAACCTAATGTTGCACTCAGACTTTGTTGCCATTGAAGATTTTATTTACGACATCGTATGCTTGTATTGAATCGTGAATCCCGCATCTCGCATCAAAACGTATTGTGAGATAAGCATGTTCCCATCCCTAATAAGTTAATATATACTGGAATATATATATATATTATTGCAGTGAGAGATGCTTTTGAAGTCTAACAGCAGAAAACAAACTGTTACAGTGAGCAGTGCACCCAACAGCCCAATACCAGTTAAAGAGATACTCAACAGATCAGCTGTAGAACTCTAAGCTTATACAAGGTACACAGTGCATCATCTTAACGCTCCGATAATCCACTTTTCTGTGTCAGACAGTTAACTGATCTCAGAACTATTTAAAATTTCTCCTTTTCTTTTTTTATTATTATTATTTTTTCTGATTTCCCCCCCATTTGTATTTGGCCAATTCTCCCTGCTGCCCTGGTCACTGAGCCCTCCTGCCGATCTGGGGAGAGCCACACACACGCACATGCTTCCTCTGATACATGTACAGTTGCCAGCCGCATCTTTTCACCTGACAGCGGGGAGCTTTATGCTACTCCCCACAAGTTCACTTCCCCCTGAACAGGCGCCCCGAACCAACCAGAGGAGGTGCTAGTGCAAGATCTCTCTCTTTGTCCAGTGTATGGATATCCTTTAGCTAACCGAGTAGAACTCGCTGCTGTGGCATGGCGACGTTAAGATTGTTTGTCAATGAAATGTGCATTTTGAAATTAGTTCATAAAGTGCATTATGGTTTCTATCAAGTTTTCAAATATGTGAGTGGAATATTTGATCCAAAGCCTGTGTCTTTCCTCCTTACTTCTTTGCTTAAGCATGATATACTGTAGCATCACTGCACACTTTGCATTCACATCCAACACCTTGTTTACTAACACAAAGAAACGCAGGAGAGTGGAATCTATTGGGTACAATGTTGTCACCATAACCAGAGCTGTGATACTACCTTTGATACTGTTGTGAAAGATTCAATGAAATACTCAATTTGAGAAGTTTCACCTCTAGAGGGCGTAAACATGTGGATTGGAATAGTTCGAAGGGAAAGGATTGGAGGCGAGTTTTGAACAGAGTCAAAGAATGTCAGGTGCGCCGGCCCGGACTTAATAACAACAATGGCGACCGCTAGACAAGATAGACGCTGCTGTCGAGGCCGTTTGAAATTGAGAAGTCCCACTTAACTTTGAAATCTGAACAGCACTCTGCTTTGAAGAGATTTATTCAAATGGGAGATGTTTTGTTGTTGTTTTTTTGCATTCTATCCACTGGATTATATCCAGGACGCTGTTTGGTCTCTAGTGATTGGTTAGGGGCTGTTTGGTCTCTAGTGATTGGTTAGGGGCTGTTTGGTCTCTAGTGATTGGTTAAGGGCTGTTTGGTCTCTAGTGATTGCTTAGGGGCTGTTTGGTCTCTAGTGATTGGTTAGGGGCTGTTTGGTCTCTAGTGATTGGTTAGGGGAAATTGAATCCCTCATGGAAATGGGTTAGAGTGGAGGCAATGTCAGACTGAAGAAGGAAATGGAGTGCAACGAGTTGACAATTCAGTCTGACATCAGGCTAGATGTTCTTGCTCGCCGTGGGATCTTGGTAGTATGGATTTTTTCTGGCATGGTCACAACACTCATTTGTTAGTGTAGGTGGAAGAGGGGGAACACAGTGAACCATCTCAGGCGAGCTTGGGGGACCCAGGCTGGACCCGAGGAGGAGCAGCGTGGGGTGGGCTAGCTTGGGGGACCCAGGCTGGACCCGAGGAGGAGCAGGGCTAGCTTGGGGGACCCAGGCTGGACCCGAGGAGGAGCAGGGGTGGGGTGGGGCATTACTCGGGAGGAGGATGCAGGATGTTGGAGGGCTTGGTCAGCCCTCGCAGAGCGGTGGTGTTGCCTCCACAGTCCACATACTGGTAGATCTCCTGAGACACCTGCTCCGCGTGGCCGAAGTACACCGTGGTGACGGTCACTCTGCAGGGTGGGGTCAACTTTGTTCATTTGCATAATATACTAGTGATTTTGTAATGATACCAAGCTGGTTGAAAGTCAGCAACATGGCCCTTTAACTGTTTAATACTCACTGTGTCATGACAACAATGTTGTGCACCTTGATGGTCTGCAGAGTGCAGTAGTCACTGCAAAACAACACAGCAGGTTTAGTTGGCATGCTGCACTGTGTAATGAAGGGATACTCAACTTGCTTTGCCCGGGGGCCACTTTCGTGAAATGATAGAAGGCCAGGGGCCAGTTAGTAAACAAACAATATACATTTTTCTGTAGCGGATTGTAGGTTTTTGGGGTGTCAGCCGGAGTTTAGTCTGACAATGTTGTGCACACCGGATAGTTAGTTAGGTTAAGTACATACATAAGTGCCTGGGTAGCGAGCAGACAGCGGTATTTGACAATTTAGCAGCTAAATCATAGATTATTGAAAGATATTCCATATTCCAGACTGAAATGCTATAACAGAAGTGGAGTATTGGCCAGAATGACATGAACATTTGGACACTTATTCAGCGGGTATCTTGCATGTTGCCTTCAGGTGCACTGCCACAGGGCCGCAAGTTGAGTATCACTGGTGTAATGTGTCCCAGGAAAACCAGCACTCACTTTCCATGCACTGACCATTCCCTTCTTTACCTCTAGTTAGGATTATTTGACCTGGGGTTGTGTGAGATAGTCAGTGTGTTACCTACAGTAGTAGTAGCTGTTGTGTGTATCCTCAGTACATTTTCAGTCAGCTGTTGTGTGTATCCTCAGTACATTTTCAGTCAGCTGTTCTGTGTATCCTCAGTACATTTTCAGTCAGCTGTTCTGTGTATCCTCAGTACATTTTCAGTCAGCTGTTGTGTGTATCCTCAGTACATTTTCAGTCAGCTGTTCTGTCTATCCTCAGTACATTTTCAGTCAACTGTTCTATATTTTCAGTCAGCTGTTCTGTGTATCCTCAGTACATTTTCAGTCAACTGTTCTATATTTTCAGTCAGCTGTTCTGTGTATCCTCAGTACATTTTCAGTCAACTGTTCTATATCTTCAGTCAGCTGTTCTGTGTATCATCATTATATTTCCAGGGCTAAGTCTAGTCCAGCTGTTCTATGTATCATCAGTATACCGGTACTTCCAGGGCTGAGTCTAATTCCAGCAGCATCTATAGCTTGTAAATGTAGCCAGTGTTGCATGTTGCTCTGCTGAAGGCTGTACTTACTACATGTAGCTCATCTCATCTGCTATGACAGTGGGAACCGTATAATCAATCTGGAAAAGACAATAGAAAACAACAATGAAGAATGTCTCACTTCTACCCACATGGAGATATGGTAACTGGTAGATGAAGCAATTTCAGAGACATACCTGTTTCATGTCCAGCGGACTGATGGCTGTGATGTTGCTGACGCGAGATTTACCGATCACCGTCTTGGCGAACTGCACCTGGGCTGTGATGTTGGCCACCTCCACCGAGTAGTAGTTATTATTGGTGATGTTTAGAGTGTTCTGGATGGAGAACCGGTGTTGGAAAAGTTGATTAGTACAACTATGAATACAGCTATGAATACAGTAGGGATGGGACGATATATCAATATTCAATATATCGCTATAGAAAAAAGGTGACAATACATATCGTGGGGCAGGAAAATTAATTGCGATATTGGCTCCATTTATTCTGCTGCAGTAATCACAAATGTTATGACTTGCATGTCACAATTTCACAGGTTCCAACAAAAAAATATATGAATGTTGTATGAACAATTTTAAATTGTTGACATTCTAGTAAGCCTGGCCAGTGCCATTGCTAGAAAACACAGCCAACATGAGCACCAACATTAGCACTTTTCATTCTGGGGATATACAAATATAGCTCGTACGGGTATTCATAATATTACCATCATGTCACATGCATTCTGATTGTAATAACCTGTCATTGTTCTACCAAGACGGCCATGTGATGATATAACAGAATAATATGAATTGCCATTTTTGTTGGAATTTTATCCCTTTCAAGTCACAACACTGGCCAATACATAAACATTGCTGTGAAAATGCATCATTCAAGGTTCAATTATGACCTGCTGTTCCTTGATGACTGATGTCATTCAATATCAGTATTACAGTCTGTACAAAATGTATGGTGGGGAAGTGTGGAGAGCTACAGGGAGAGATGGCCATCTCTCCTGGTAGAGCTACAGGGAGAGATGGCCATGTCTCCTGGTAGAGCTACAGGGAGACATGGCCATCTCTCCTGGTAGAGCTACAGGGAGACATGGCCATCTCTCCTGGTAGAGCTACAGGGAGACATGGCCATCTCTCCTGGTAGAGCTACAGGGAGACATGGCCATCTCTCCTGGTAGAGCTACAGGGAGACATGGCCATCTCTCCTGGTAGAGCTACAGGGAGAGATGGCCATCTCTCCTGGTAGAGCTACAGGGAGAGATGGCCATGTCTCCTGGTAGAGCTACAGGGAGACATGGCCATCTCTCCTGGTAGAGCTACAGGGAGACATGGCCATCTCTCCTGGTAGAGCTACAGGGAGACATGGCCATCTCTCCTGGTAGAGCTACAGGGAGACATGGCCATCTCTCCTGGTAGAGCTACAGGGAGACATGGCCATCTCTCCTGGTAGAGCTACAGGGAGACATGGCCATCTCTCCTGGTAGAGCTACAGGGAGAGGGATTTGTCAATCTTCCTCCTTCCGCTTTGAAGGCAAGGGGAACGTTAAGCTGGCGTTGTGATTGGTCGAGCTCTTCTTCGCTTGCTTCTCTGTAAAGACGCTGCTGCCCATAGCTGATGTCACCTGCTGTTAGACTTTAGTACTGCACGTGCACAATTGAATTCACAGGCGTCAACGGCTTTTGGCGTAGTTTCAAGTGACCCATCGTACCAGCGTACTTGGGTGTCAAATTGCGTGCCTGCTTACGAAAAATGCGTGCATTACCTCCGCCAACGGAGTTACCCGGGAGGTTCTGTTACCACAACCTGGCTGTCTTTCTCAGCAGGATATCTCTAAAAAGTTCTGAACGGATTGACACAAAGTTTTGTAGAAAAGCAGGTCATGGCCCAACTTCAAACTGATGAACTTTCCACGCCCACTGGCCAAAAGGAGGATCAGGAGCTCACCGTGATGTTAAGATAGACAATGCGCCTCTCTTGGTCGTAGCTGACGAACACTGACTTCACGCCCACATACGACACGTCGATGGTGCGAGGGAACAGGAAGAAGACAGCCAGGATGGACAGTAACAAGCAGACCAGGACTGACGCTGTTACATACAACTTCCTGATGAAGCCAGAGAGAAACAGAGTCCATTACCAAACACACAACATAAACTAGATTGTTAGCAGGGTTCCTACAGTTTCAATTTCAAAATAACATCCTTTTGGGCGTCCGGCGGGTGTAGCGGTAGATTCCCTGCCAGGAGAGATCGCATAACATTTCACTCAGACCAAAACGTAAAAAAAATGCGGGTTTAAGGAAAATATTTTTTCCCTGTTGTTTTTTTAAGTTTTGGTCTGAGTGAAATGTTCTATGGTCTCTCCCGATTGTAAATATAGCTGAACCGTTTGGTTTGACCAAGTAAAATTATTTTTATAAGCATTTTACAAAATGTCTATGGGAAAATAAATTGCGGAAGAAAATCTCTGGTACAGTGCTGAAGCAGGAAGTGACGTTCACGTTGCCTCTCTATTGACTTACGTTCGTCTGGGCCGGAGCCTTTGGTCACTATATGGAATCAATGCCACAAGCTGATTTTCCTGGCCTGGAAAAACAGGAAACAATCAATGTTTAGTCAACAACTATATTGATTTTGTTTTATGGGAGGAACTAAGTATATCTATCTATACAACTGATCACACACAGATATTGATTTATTAAGCACTGAATATTGTGCAACCTTAAGGAAGAATGTCACCTAACGGTAGGTTTACAAAGTGCAAAGTTCACATTGATACACTGATAAACTGATTCCCACCAGCTTAGATGACACATTTCAAATCAAGACAACTAAACTGGCTAAACTTTTCTAGGAGGTCAAATGTATTTTTTTGGGTCATCTATTATTTATCTAGGGAAATGAATGCAAACTATCTATGGTTTTCCCCCACAGCACTACACTGCTTCACATGCCCCCAGGTTTTAGACAATCGGGGAAAAAGTTGACCCCCAAATATTTCTTTAAATGTCCGACACTGGTAGTTCTTCATACTGGGAGTTGTCCAGTACAGCCAATCTTCTACTGGTGACCACTGAGCGCATCCAGTGGAGGGGTTCCAAATTTACTTCACTCACCACAATTGCCATTCATGTGATTTGAGCTGCCAACCATCCAGTCACAAGCCTAACCAAGTGATTGGAAAGAATGAATCGGCGACGCTCCAGTCCATCTTTGAGAAAAAGGTGATCAGCCTGGCTCATAAAGTCTTGACTGACCCTTCTCACATTTTATTTTCGGAATGAGTTGCTACCATCTGGGAGAAGGTTCAGAGCAAGCAGACATAGGAGCAACCGCTATAAGCTCTCCTTTCTCCCCACCTCTATTGCACTGTTGAACAAACAGCCTGCTCTTCCCCCAGGTGTGACACTCCAGTAAGGTTAGGTAGGTATCCAAGTAGGAGCGGTATTTAAAGCCCTATGTTTGTTTTTGTTTTTAACTGCTCTTACTTTGGTCTTATTTCTCTTACCTCTTAATCCTATTTTTAATGGTTTATTCTTTTACTCTGTTATTCTTTTATCTAATCCGCTGCCGATTTTTATTATTTTTTATTGTTTTTATGGTTTTATTGCTTATTTTATTCTTCCCTTACTAAGGGATTGGATGATTTAAACATACCGTGCAATAGGGCTGTGCAATCTTGTGCCTTAGCTGGCACTCTTTCCTGTGTTTTAGTGCAATGCTGTGACTGTGTTACTGTGTCTGTTACACCGATGTTGGTACAAGCACTTTTGCCCAAGACAAATTTCCCTCTTGGGACAATAAAGTTTATCTTATCTTATCTTATCTTAACCTCAGTCTAGGTGACCTGAATGGTGCCATTGTGTCATGTGAAAGCCCTGTGAAAGCCTCTGTAGATAGCCTTGTCCCCTGTTTACCTCTGGGTATCCTCCCCGTGCCCTGGCATGTGGGACATGTTACACTGTCCCGTCCTGTGAACTCCACATAGGGGAACTGGGAGACGTCGCCTCCCTTCCCGTCCTCAGGCTGGGTGCCGTCCCCCAGAGGAGAGCTCATGCTGTCCTGACTCCCATCATGGCATGTCTGCTTAGTGAGGTGGGACAGTGACTTCCCCATCGCCAACACCTAGATACTGTACACACACACACACACACACACACACACACACACACACACACACACACACACACACACACACACACACACACACACACACACACACACACACACACAAACAGCAGTCATTAGCAGATGGCATGGGTATGGCAAGCAAGGTGTGGTGCTCTCCATACCTTAACCCTACATGAGCCACACCTTTCATCATTGTGACAATCAAGCAAAGATCAAGCAAACATGGTCAGAGATTAACTTGAAAGCCATATCTTAAAACACAAATAAGAAGAAAATGTAGGAGCATCGGGATCTGAATACCATAAATCAGTTTGAAAATGAGTAAACAGGTTTAGAAGTTTTAGTGGCAGGTGACGTTTCCATAGGTTGGAATTCACAGATGTTTACAACAGCGCCTGTGGGTCTGCAGGACAGACAGGCTCTGATCAAACAAAACTATAACTCACTAGACTTCATTAGGCTGATTTTGCCTTCATTGTGTGCATCGCTGCCTGCAGTGTAGGCAGTATGTTGTACCGTTAACCTAGTTTAGGCCTACAGAATGCAAGCTGTTTTAGTCGCCTAGCATAGCAAGCCAGTTTACCATGTATCCACCATCAAGTTGCTAATATATATGGGCTATTCGTTGACAGCAGACGACAAGTTATGCAGCGAAGCAAAGTAAACAGACAAGATGTAAAATGTCATTTTGAGCCGTGGGAGCATGTCGGTTATTTAACCAGGCTAACCTGTTAGCTAACAGTCTCCTGTGAATGTGTTAGCTAACGTTAACGTGAACAGATGAACGGTAACAGTAACACTATTTAGACCTAGACTGCGTCAGATAGCCAATGTATCTAACGATATCATACAACAGTCAACACTATGATATGGTTTGGACTAGCTCGAGTTAAATAGTCACTCTGTATTATTACCTGAGCGCTCTGTGTTTTCCACACCGCAGTGAATGCCTGGGTCATGCAGTTTTGTTTATCCTCTAAAAACAAACAGACATGCGCGAATGTGCTGAGTTCACGTACAATGGGAAAGACGAAGTTCTCATGGAGTTCACCAGTCCATGAGTTCACCTCGATCACGGTTTCAGATGGTAAATACGAATAGAAAATACGGTTTAAATCTGCTCTCAGCTAGTAACGCTAGGAACATGGTTAGTGATGGACGCTGCAGTGTCTGGGGTGATTTCTACTGACTTGACTGTTCAAGTACCTACGTTCACTTCAAATGAATGAACGAACCGTTATTTCCATCACAAAACCATGTGATTACCATGGTGACATGCTCTCATAACAGCATACAACTACTCGCTGAACTGTCTTTTTCTGGTTTTTGACATTTGCAATGTGTGTGTCTTTTGCTGAAAAATCCCACGTTACGTTGTTGTGGTTTTGACGTTTTATTTCCGTATGCCCTGAATGCATCACCAGATAACCACATGGTCCACGTGATGGCAGTGTTGAGTCAAAGTTGTGCTTCCTGGTGGCTCGTGCCTAGTGCCGCGAGGCATCCAGTCGGCCAGAAAGCCATTAAGAAGAAGAATAAAGTTTCCTCCCTTTGGGAAACATGGCCATCCTGCGACTACAAAACCCGTCAGTTTAATCAGGTTCACACGTTCACACACTTAAACATCTAATTCAATTACTTTTCATGGATCTTTCAGGCCCAGTTCCATCAAATTCAAGGACCCAACTGGGCCCCAACATGGCGCAGTCTCACAGACGGAGGAGGGGTTCTGGATTTAAACCGTTTTTTACTGCTGACATCGGTAGGCGTAGGACCATGGGAATATCTTCACATTTGCGACGCAACGTTGGAAAACAGGTAAAAACACCAGTATTCCCCCAGCACCTCAAACCATGCCACAGTAGGGCCTTAATTATTTACTCACACTCACTCAGTCATCCCTCCTTAATTGTGTCTTTTGCACATGCATTTTATCAACAGCTGCTGCAATAAAGAGACCATGACGGCACAGTAGGCTATATTTGCCCATAATCGGTTATGAAAGGTTATGCAATGTTATGTAGCTAAGTAGCTAACCCAAACTGTGGAGGGCAGTTCTATCAGGTACTACAGGTAGCCTACAGGAGACAGAACCAAAACAGTTGGAATGGAGAAGACTGACATTTACATGACATCATCACTGATTACATCACCACTGAACTAATTAGCCTCAGCCAGGAAGAATGACATCATCACTGATGACATCACATCATTAGTCACCTGCACGGGTGCTCTTTACACCCCCTGAAAGTTTCAGCCCAATACAGAAAACTCTTTACATTAATTTATAATCGAGCCAGTTGAGTCATAACCCTTTCAGTTTGTTTAATTCTGTTACAGTAATCAAATAGTATCCATGTGATTATTACATGTGATTAAAAGTGAAGAAAAACATGCAGTATGTGTGGAATGTAGGACTGCTGCTGTTAATGGAGGGGATGTCTCCACTGTGAGACAGGGGGCTCATTAGTGCTGTAGCCCCGTCTCTGCACCCTTGGGTGAGCCAGAAGATTCCTCTGCCATGAACCCACCAGAGCAAATCAATGTCCGTTTGATATAGAGTGGTGTCATATTCTGTAACAGATAACAGATGTCAAATCAGTTGAATCATTTGGAAGAGGGAGGGACTGATGTCAAATCAGTTGAATCATTTGGAAGAGGGTGGGACTGGGGGATCACCAGAGAGAGGGGGAAGGGGGGGGGGGGGGGGGGGGGTTGAGTCAACCTGCAATAGTGGAGACCTGGAGGACCAAGACCGACAAGACCAAGAAAAGTGTGAGTCAGTGTAGGTGTAAAGTCCCAGACACACCAAGCCGGCAGTCAGCCATGTCTGGGCGTCTGTAGCTCTAGGGCTCTATCTTCCCACTGGCCTTAGGCGCTAAACTGGCGTTAAACGCAAAAAAAACCCGCTTTGCGCCTGACTCAGGACGATAGCAAAGTTGGTGTGTTCTGCACTGTTGACTCTAGTCTTTGTGGTGAGTCCTGCACTGTTGGTTCTAGTCTTTGTGGTGAGTCCTGCACTGTTGGTTCTAGTCTTTGTGGTAAGTCCTGCACTGTTGGTTCTAGTCTTTGTGGTGAGTCCTGCACTGTTGGTTCTAGTCTTTGTGGTGAGTCCTGCACTGTTGACTCTAGTCTTTGTGGTAAGTCCTGCACTGTTGACTCTAGTCTTTGTGGTGAGTCCTGCACTGTTGGTTCTAGTCTCTGTGGTGAGTCCTGCACTGTTGGTTCTAGTCTTTGTGGTGAGTCCTGCACTGTTGGTTCTAGTCTCTGTGGTGAGTCCTGCACTGTTGGTTCTAGTCTTTGTGGTGAGTCCTGCACTGTTGACTCTAGTCTTTGTGGTGAGTCCTGCACTGTTGGTTCTAGTCTCTGTGGTGAGTCCTGCACTGTTGGTTCTAGTCTTTGTGGTGAGTCCTGCACTGTTGGTTCTAGTCTTTGTGGTGAGTCCTGCACTGTTGGTTCTAGTTTTTGTGGTGAGTCCTGCACTGTTGGTTCTAGTCTCTGTGGTGTGTCCTGCACTGTTGACTCTAGTCTTTGTGGTGAGTCCTGCACTGTTGACTCTAGTCTTTGTGGTGAGTCCTGCACTGTTGGTTCTAGTCTTTGTGGTGAGTCCTGCACTGTTGGTTCTAGTCTTTGTGGTGAGTCCTGCACTGTTGGTTCTAGTCTTTGTGGTGTGTCCTGCACTGTTGGTTCTAGTCTTTGTGGTGTGACCTGCACTGTTGGTTCTAGTCTTTGTGGTGAGTCCTGCACTGTTGACTCTAGTCTTTGTGGTGTGTCCTGCACTGTTGACTCTAGTCTTTGTGGTGAGTCCTGCACTGTTGGTTCTAGTCTTTGTGGTGAGTCCTGCACTGTTGGTTCTAGTCTCTGTGGTGAGTCCTGCACTGTTGGTTCTAGTCTTTGTGGTGAGTCCTGCACTGTTGGTTCTAGTCTTTGTGGTGAGTCCTGCACTGTTGGTTCTAGTCTCTGTGGTGAGTCCTGCACTGTTGGTTCTAGTCTTTGTGGTGAGTCCTGCACTGTTGGTTCTAGTCTTTGTGGTGAGTCCTGCACTGTTGACTCTAGTTTTTGTGGTGAGTCCTGCACTGTTGGCTCTAGTCTTTGTGGTGAGTCCTGCACTGTTGACTCTAGTCTTTGTGGTGAGTCCTGCACTGTTGACTCTAGTCTGTGTGGCTAGTCCTGCACTGTTGGCTCTAGTCTCTGTGGTGAGTCCTGCACTGTTGGCTCTAGTCTTTGTGGCGAGTCCTGCACTGTTGGCTCTAGTCTTTGTGGTGAGTCCTGCACTGTTGACTCTAGTCTTTGTGGTGTGTCCTGCACTGTTGGTTCTAGTCTTTGTGGTGAGTCCTGCACTGTTGACTCTAGTCTTTGTGGTGTGTCCTGCACAGTTGGTTTCTAGTCTTTGTGGTGAGTCCTGCACTGTTGGTTCTAGTCTTTGTGGTGAGTCCTGCACTGTTGACTCTAGTCTTTGTGGTGAGTCCTGCACTGTTGGTTCTAGTCTTTGTGGTGAGTCCTGCACTGTTGGTTCTAGTCTTTGTGGTGAGTCCTGCACTGTTGGTTCTAGTCTTTGTGGTGTGTCCTGCACTGTTGGTTCTAGTCTTTGTGGTGAGTCCTGCACTGTTGGTTCTAGTCTTTGTGGTGAGTCCTGCACTGTTGGTTCTAGTCTTTGTGGTGAGTCCTGCACTGTTGGTTCTAGTCTTTGTGGTGAGTCCTGCACTGTTGGTTCTAGTCTTTGTGGTGTGACCTGCACTGTTGGTTCTAGTCTTTGTGGTGAGTCCTGCACTGTTGGTTCTAGTCTTTGTGGTGTGACCTGCACTGTTGGTTCTAGTCTTTGTGGTGAGTCCTGCACTGTTGGTTCTAGTCTTTGTGGTGAGTCCTGCACTGTTGACTCTAGTCTTTGTGGTGAGTCCTGCACTGTTGGTTCTAGTCTTTGTGGTGAGTCCTGCACTGTTGGTTCTAGTCTTTGTGGTGAGTCCTGCACTGTTGACTCTAGTCTTTTGTGGTGTGTCTACTAGGCTTGCATCCAGACTGATGCTTCTGTCTCCTCTGGTATGGCTGGCTGAGCTGGATTCAGAAGAAGACCTTTGGGGTTATTGCTTCAGCAGCATGCGAGCAGTCAGGGCACCAGTTGGAAGTATTAGTTGAGTCGTGCAGTGAAAAGCTGTCATATTTCATAGTGGCACAGCATGCGACAGCGCGCTCAGTCCTTATCACATCAGCCCAGAGGTAAGGACCTTTCATGAGCGCACTTGTCAGCAGCTGAAGAGCAGCTGTGGCCCGTGAGAGTCTAGCAGTCAATCCACCATGTTGTTTTTGTCGCTTCACGTTTTGGTGAGGTGGTCAAGTGTGATCACTCATGTGGTCACTTGGCTGGTCCGTGCCTACATTCTGCCTGACATCACTCATGTGGTCACTTGGCTGGTCCGTGCCTACATTCTGCCTGACATCACTCATGTGGTCACTTGGCTGGTCCGTGCCTACATTCTGCCTGACATCACTCATGTGGTCACTTGGCTGGTCCGTGCCTACATTCTGCCTGACATCACTCATGTGGTCACTTGGCTGGTCCGTGTCTACATTCTGCCTGACATCACTCATGTGGTCACTTGGCTGGTCCGTGCCTACATTCTGCCTGACATCACTCATGTGGTCACTTGGCTGGTCCGTGCCTACATTCTGCCTGACATCACTCATGTGGTCACTTGGCTGGTCCGTGCCTACATTCTGCCTGACTGAGATTAATTGCTGTGTGGCCGCATTGTGCTCGTGCTCGCCAGGGGTTTGGCAGACCGGTGGACTGTAGCAGCAGAGCTGGAACCTCCAGTCATGTTGTGAAAATACATGAGCATTCATCCATCCATCCATTCATCCATCCATTCATCTATCCATTCATTCTGGGTCATATCCCAACATACATTAAGGCAGGGAGGAGACATATAGGTAGGCTTGCGCAATATCCAAGATTTTATAGGTAGACCTGTCGACTGTCGTCCCACCAAAATATCATGATATACTTTATTATTGGCGTTTGATTCCCTCCCCCCCCAAATTACATAACATTTCTAGTCTGTTATTAATATTAATAGTCAAACTATTGACACAAATGAGTAATTATTAGCATGATAACAGTACATGAATGAATGTAGTAACTGAAACATCTGCTTGCCAGTCCTTTCCATCTCTCTCTAAGGAGTTGTAATCATAGATTAGTAGTAATAGTAGTAGCAGCTGTGCTATTTCAAAGTATCATTCTGACCACATCAATACTACAGCTCCATGTTCTGTTTGACCTCTACACTGCAAGACGAGAAGTGTAGCGCCCTCAAGTGGCCTTGATGAGCTGCAATCAGAAGTTAAAGGCGGTGCTTAGTGTGATTAGCTACTGATTGGTCCTTATACTGAAATTGCCGTCCTTGGTCATTTCCATTGAGCATCATAGGAGATGATTGTGATTGTAAGAGAGGCAGTGTTGGAGAGCAGAGCCTCGTCTGAGCGTGTTTCTCTGTGAAAGTGCTGTGACAGCAGATATCTCCTCACCTTCACGTGGAGGTGCAGGGACAGGGTACCCTCCCCCACCTTAGCACAAAGACTGTGTGTGTGTGTGTGTGTGTGTGTGTGTGTGTCTCTGTGTGTGTGTGTGTGTGTGTGTGTACGTGTGTGTGTGTGTGTGTGTGTGTGTGTGTGTGTGTGTGTGTGTGTGTGTGTGTGTGTGTGTGTGTGCGTGTGTGTGTGTGTGTGCATGTGTGTGTGCGTGCGTGTGTGCGTGTGTGTGGGTAGGGGGGGACTTGGGAGTGTATGGCGTTGTTACAGTATATCCATGCATTTGCATGTATTATGGAAGGAGAGAAAGTAACAGCAGCCAAGATGCGGGTAAATGTTTTGCAATGGCTGCCAGGTTTGTCTGCTCTGCCATCCAAACTCGCAGGTACCTGTACTCACCCATCATTCATAATAACTATTATGAATATTAGAAATATTTCTAGCTCATTTCTAGCTTTGTGTGCTAATTTCTAGCTTTTTTATTAGCACTTTATTAAAACAAGTTCTTTCCTGGATAAATAAAAATGTATAAAGTGAAAAAAAACCAAAAATGACAAATAGCCTAGAAGATATGCGTACCTAAAACAACACAAATTCAGACAATAAAAAGGATGCAAAAAAAATAATTTAGAAGTCATTTACTGTTTTTAAAATCTCATTGACGTGTAAAATACTGAAAGTGACTGGTGAGTTTTGGGAAGTAATTGGACTTGATAATGTTGCATAAAACACTACGGGCTCTATCTTCCGACAGGCGCTATCCCCTAATAGCGCTTTGCGCACTGTTTGCGCGTGCCTTAAGGCACGGAAGATAGCATTCCACCTTGCGCCGTCCGCCAGGTGTTCTGCCGAGTTTTGCTCCCCCGCCGAGCAGCAAAAAAAAGCATCCCCACCTCACGGGAGCTACTTGTAATCATTTATACAGAAATGTAACTGTTTAAAAGTGATATAATTGTGTGGTAGACGTGACCTCCCTGATTTCTAAGTTAAAACAGCCCCGAAATATGTTGGGGATGCAATTCTTGGCTGGGATGCGGAAAGGTTCACGGCACGTGTCACAAGCGCAAATTAGAGCTGTGCCAAAATCATCTGCGCCCCAAAATGTCTGCACAAAGGGGATTTGGCCGGTCTTAACTACCAGAATTATTCACAGGCGTGGCCAGACAAGGCTGGGCATTACGTCAATCAAAACCAATCAGATTCCCGTCTCGCAATGGCTGTTTGCACGAGGCATGCAATATGCTGTAATTCTCTCCATGCGTAATAGAGTGTACTCACTCGTGCGAGGACAGAGAGAGCTTATTGACAGATCGTCTGTGGTGCCAACTGAATTATCTGCTAATACCCAATTTTAGCAGCATAATTTGATGTATAGGCTGTGCGTAATGACATCTCAAAAAGGAATTCTACTTTGCACTGCGTTGCGCTAGACGAGAGCGCAAGGTATTTGCGCGTAAGAGGTTCTTTTCAAAGCTCTTAGCGCAAAGTAATTGCGCACTGCTGACGATAGCATAATGCCATCAATCCCACATTTTAGCTCTGAAATGCCTGCTTTGGCATGGGGCAGCCAATGCCCAGTACAATTATCACAGGCATGCGCTTGTGTCCGCCCCCAATTTGCATTGCGCACGGCGTTAAACGGCGTTAAACGAGCGCAAACGCTAAATTAGCGCTTTTGGGAAGATAGAGCCCATCAAGTAAACACTAAACACAAAAGATAAAAGTGAAAATCTCTTTTCTATGTAATATGCAAGTGGTCTGCCCTGATAGATTGAGGATATCTCTAACCAAACTTTTTTTCCCAATATTTTATTTTCATTTTTTTTAACAACACACAAACAGGACAGACGAACAGGCTCAGACACAGGAAAAGAAAAGAAGGAATACATATATATTGGACATTCAGTATTAGGGGTGCACCGATCGATCGGCAAGCAATCTGTATCGGCCGATTTTGACCTCAAATATGCGATCGGCTGAAAATCGGATGATTTTAATTAAAAAAAAAGCCCTATCACTAATCAGGCTTTCCAACTATATAAAATACAATGCCAATTGGTATTATTAAAGGGGAGAAAGAATGTTTCCAAACTTTTTTTGAGGAGTTTATATATCGGTGATCGGTAATTGGTGATCGGTCGATGATCGGTTGGGCAGATATTTCCAATAGGACGATCGGTCATCGGTGGCAAAAAAAACGTGATCGGTGCACCCCTATTCAGTATTACAACGTGGTGCTACTAGCCACATAAGTGTGTAAGAGATATTATGCATGGGATCACGCAAGGGCTCCATGAGAAAGCAGCTAGGCGAGTCACCTGTCGCCCCTAACCTCATCGAGGTAGGCTAGAAACTAACCTCATCGAGGTAGGCTAGAAACTAACCTCATCGAGGTAGGCTAGAAACTAACCTCATCGAGGTAGGCTAGAAACTAACCTCATCGAGGTAGGCTAGAAAGAAAGCAGACAACGTGCTGCCTGAGATGATTCATGCTCAGTGGTACGTGTGGAGCTGTGGGTTATCGCCCCCTTCAGGACAACGCTACGAAATATCAGCAGTGCATTTAGCAATCTAATGTCATTAGATGTCATTGTCATTTACTGATAGCGCACCGTTTCCAATTTGAAATGAAACAACTCCATCTTGCACTGTGAGCCGGTCCATCTTGCACTGTGAGCCAGTCCATCTTTCACTGTGAGCCGGTCCATCTTTCACTGTGAGCCGGTCCATCTTTCACTGTGAGCCGGTCCATCTTTCACTGTGAGCCGGTCCATCTTTCACTGTGAGCCGGTCCATCTTGCACTGTGAGCCGGTCCATCTTTCACTGTGAGCCGGTCCATCTTTCACTGTGAGCCGGTCCATCTTTCACTGTGAGCCGGTCCATCTTTCACTATGAGCCGGTCCATCTTGCACTGTTAGCCGGTCCATCTTGCACTGTTAGCCGGTCCATCTTTCACTGTGAGCCAGTCCATCTTGCACTGTGAGCCGGTCCATCTTTCACTGTGAGCCGGTCCATCTTGCACTGTGAGCCGGTCCATCTTTCACTGTGAGCCGGTCCATCTTTCACTATGAGCCGGTCCATCTTGCACTGTGAGCCAGTCCAGGCAGCCTGGCTGATCCCTGTGCTGCTTAACATGTTTCATTTGTATGGATATGGGCCAGATCAGGCCTGGCTACTCCACAGGGCCAATTGAAAAATGAACAAGGAGTGGGATTTCTATAGAAGCAGCAGGAGGTGTCTTTTCTTCCACCTAATTATGTCAGTCTACGAATAAAAGAAGTGAGAGAAAGGACTATTATCCATTTCCACCTATTACATTAACCTCTCACATTGACACAGCCAGGATTTAAAATTGTTCAAATTGTTTCTCGAAGGCTTTTTTTTTTACTGGATTGACTGATTTTGCAAATGTGTTAAAGGTGCTGAGTGTAGCATTATTACATTGTCAAATTAATTGAGGTACCTTCTGGTCTAATTGAGTGGTTCTCAACCTTTTTGGCTTGTGACCCCTTAAAACCACTTGATGCCTATGTGACCCCAATCTTTTTTTTCAGGTTCTTCCAATGAAAGCTCTTTAATATTTCACAAGAAAAAGCAAAAAAACAAAAAGAGAAACAATAGACATAATAATATAGTACTATAAATTAAGCGTGCAACGATGCACCATGGGTGCACTTATTTTTTGGTTGTCAGCAAACATGTCAACTGATGCCACGTCATCCACATCATAGGGTCGTGTGATTTTTTTATTTTTTTTTAGTTCTGAGTATAAAGTGATAATCTCTAAGATTTCAGTTTTGTTCTTTTGGTGACACCTATGGCAATGAGTGGTAATTGCAGGTGAGATCAAACAGCGTTGCATTATGTGACATTACTAATGTCACTATATAGTGCAAATGCCTGGTCGCTGCACTAGCGCCTCTTCTGGTCGGTCGTGGTGCCTGTTCGGGGCGGAAGGGAACTGGTGGGAATAGCGTGATCCTCCCACGTGCTACGTCCTGCCGGTGAAGTTCCCCTCTGTCAGTTGAAAAGAAGCAGCTGGCAACTGCGCATGTGTCGGAGGAAGCATGGTGCTAGTCTACGGCTCTCCAGCAAGGGGAAATTGGCAAACTACAAATGGGGGGAAATCTGAAAAATAAAAATAAAAAAATAAATAACTATATATATATATATATATATATATATATATGTAGCAGGGTAGCATTTCTCTCTGTTTTTATTTATTTTATCAGTATTATTGTATTGCTCCTATTTTTACTTTGTTATTATCTGGTGTTTTTGCTTCATGTTTGGTTTATTTTCATACTGTACCGAGTATGTATAATCTTTCATCATGTTTTGTAAAGCACTTTAAGTAACTTTGTTTTGAAAAGCGCTGTACAAATAACGAAGACTTCTTTGCTTACTTTCTTACATAATATCGTGCATCCAGAGACTCTGGCGGGAGACTCACTATGCAGGGGAATTAATTGCTAATGTCACACAGAGAGTAAAGCAAAAACTAAATTGCAGTAATTAGCCGACTCTTCAAATAGTGGAAGCCGATCAATGGAAACGTACAGCGGGCGGCGCTGTTGTTAATTAGATTTACACCACATCAGGAAGCTCCAGTGCTTCTCCATAGGCCGTGTTTACAGACCTGTGGACAGTAATGATTTCTCAATTTGCAGCTGTGACGTCAAACTCTTGGGAATTGTGGTGTCAGCCCGCGTCCCAGCGGAGACGCCACCACCTCAATTATTAATGACTTTTATTCCCAGGGTCCTTTGCTGCTCATTCACTTTCATCTGTGATGCAATTCCATTGTTTAGGAGAGTGTAGATTAGAAGGAGGAGCCAGTTGTATTTCTACATCTGTATTCCCAACATTATGATAGTCATACTCTAATCTGTCTAATGGATTTGTGGTGACATCATCACCATGCTCTAAAAGATGAGCCTATAGTAGGGCTGCCCTCGACCAAAGATTATCCTGGTCGACCAGAAATCGACCACAGCTCCGACCAATCGATTGGTCGAAACGGGGTCTAAAAAAAAAAAAAAAAAAAGTTTTTGCAGTGTACTTTTTTTTCTTATTTTGTGCAGTGTACTGACTACTAGGGGTGGGAATCACCAGATGCCCACGATACGATACTAAAACGAAACTTTAGTCGTTTTTGAACAATGCAACTTCACTTCACTTGCACAAAACATCTTGTGCAGCCCATTCAGTAACTGGGGAATTTGTAAATTACTGTTATGACAAAAGTGTTACTGTTAAAACAAAATGAAAATATGCTACCGTGTGTTTACTGCTGGCCTTGGAACTAAAGTTTATAGTAGCCCGGTGGCCTGGCATGGCCTGCAAAAAAATAAATATATATATATACATGTATATATACCGTATTACCGGTATATATATATATATTTTCTTTTTACAAAATTATTAACAACAGCGATTGCTCGACCAACGTGAATCTCGTCGACCAAGAGCACGTCGACCAAACAATCGACCAATCGACCTGGAGGGGGCAGCCCTAGCCTATAGCCACTATGATGACATCACCATGTGATGACATCACCGTGTGATGACATCACCGTGCTCTAAAAGATGAGCCTGTAGCCAGTATGAATAACACATTTTAACCATTATTTCAGCATTAATGACAGTCAAAGCACCATCTCTCTCACGCAGCCTGATACAAGCTAGCTCAGCGCTTATCAAACTGTGAGGCGTGCCTCCCCCTGGGGTGCACGAGCGAGAGAGCTTCAGGGGAGGCACAGGGTGCACGAGTGAGAGAGCTTCAGGGGAGGCACAGTGCACGAGCGAGAGAGCTTCAGGGGAGGCACAGGGTGCACGAGCGAGAGAGCTTCAGGGGAGGCACAGGGTGCACGAGTGAGAGAGCTTCAGGGGAGGCACAGGGTGCACGAGTGAGAGAGCTTCAGGGGAGGCACAGTGCACGAGCGAGAGAGCTTCAGGGGAGGCACAACGTCAGTGAAAAGAATCGGAGAGGAAAAGAGAGGGGAAAAACTCTGGTAGCAAACCTCAGCCGTGGGGCAAAATGTCACTGAAATGTTCATATTTTGTACCTACAGTGAGAGAGGAGACAGCGTCTGGTGTGAGCAGAAAACGGAGGAAGTATGACCCTGATTATTTAGCATTTGGATTTGGCACATCGTTTGGGCCCGACGATGCTCCCCTGCCTGCCAGTGTGCTCTCTGCAAAGAGGTGCTAGATGCTCTCCTGCCTGCCAGTGTGTGTGCTCTGCAAAGAGGTGCTAGATGCTCCCTGCCAGTGTGTGCTCTGCAAAGAGGTGCTAGATGCTCTCCTCCCTGTCAGTGTGTGCTCTGCAAAGAGGTGCTAGATGCTCTCCTGCCTGTCAGTGTGTGCTCTGCAAAGAGGTGCTAGATGCTCTCCTCCCTGTCAGTGTGTGCTCTGCAAAGAGGTGCTAGATGCTCTCCTGCCTGTCAGTGTGTGCTCTGCAAAGAGGTGCTAGATGCTCTCCTGCCTGTCAGTGTGTGCTCTGCAAAGAGGTGCTAGATGCTCTCCTGCCTGTCAGTGTGTGCTCTGCAAAGAGGTGCTAGATGCTCTCCTGCCTGTCAGTGTGTGCTCTGCAAAGAGGTGCTAGATGCTCTCCTGCCTGCCTGTCAGTGTGTGCTCTGCAAAGAGGTGCTAGATGCTCTCCTCCCTGTCAGTGTGTGCTCTGCAAAGAGGTGCTAGATGCTCTCCTGCCTGTCAGTGTGAGCTCTGCAAAGAGGTGTTAGATGCTCTCCTGCCTGTCAGTGTGTGCTCTGCAAAGAGGTGCTAGATGCTCTCCTGCCTGTCAGTGTGTGAGCTCTGCAAAGAGGTGTTAGATGCTCCCTGTCAGTGTGTGCTCTGCAAAGAGGTGTTAGATGCTCTCCTGCCTGTCAGTGTGTGCTCTGCAAAGAGGTGTTAGATGTTCTCCTGCCTGTCAGTGTGCGCTCTGCAAAGAGGTGCTAGATGCTCTCCTGTCTGTCAGTGTGAGCTCTGCAAAGAGGTGCTAGATGCTCTCCTGCCTGTCAGTGTGCTCTCTGCAAAGAGGTGCTAGATGCTCTCCTGCCTGTCAGTGTGTGAGCTCTGCAAAGAGGTGTTAGATGCTCCCTGTCAGTGTGTGCTCTGCAAAGAGGTGTTAGATGCTCTCCTGCCTGTCAGTGTGTGCTCTGCAAAGAGGTGCTAGATGCTCTCCTGCCTGTCAGTGTGTGAGCTCTGCAAAGAGGTGTTAGATGCTCCCTGTCAGTGTGTGCTCTGCAAAGAGGTGTTAGATGCTCTCCTGCCTGTCAGTGTGTGCTCTGCAAAGAGGTGTTAGATGCTCCCTGCCTGTCAGTGTGTGCTCTGCAAAGAGGTGTTAGATGCTCTCCTGCCTGTCAGTGTGTGCTCTGCAAAGAGGTGTTAGATGCTCTCCTGCCTGTCAGTGTGTGAGCTCTGCAAAGAGGTGTTAGATGCTCCCTGTCAGTGTGTGCTCTGCAAAGAGGTGTTAGATGCTCCCTGTCAGTGTGCTCTCTGCAAAGAGGTGCTAGATGCTCTCCTGCCTGTCAGTGTGTGAGCTCTGCAAAGAGGTGTTAGATGCTCCCTGTCAGTGTGTGCTCTGCAAAGAGGTGCTAGATGCTCTCCTGCCTGTCAGTGTGTGAGCTCTGCAAAGAGGTGTTAGATGCTCCCTGTCAGTGTGTGCTCTGCAAAGAGGTGCTAGATGCTCTCCTGCCTGTCAGTGTGTGCTCTGCAAAGAGGTGTTAGATGCTCCCTGTCAGTGTGTGCTCTGCAAAGAGGTGTTAGATGCTCTCCTGCCTGTCAGTGTGTGCTCTGCAAAGAGGTGCTAGATGCTCCCTGCCTGTCAGTGTGTGCTCTGCAAAGAGGTGCTAGATGCTCTCCTGCCTGTCAGTGTGTGCTCTGCAAAGAGGTGCTAGATGCTCTCCTGTCTGTCAGTGTGTGCTCTGCAAAGAGGTGCTAGATGCTCTCCTGCCTGTCAGTGTGTGCTCTGCAAAGAGGTGCTAGATGCTCTCCTCCCTGTCAGTGTGTGCTCTGCAAAGAGGTGCTAGATGCTCTCCTGCCTGTCAGTGTGTGCTCTGCAAAGAGGTGCTAGATGCTCTCCTGTCTGTCAGTGTGTGCTCTGCAAAGAGGTGCTAGATGCTCTCCTGCCTGTCAGTGTGTGCTCTGCAAAGAGGTGTTAGATGCTCTCCTGCCTGTCAGTGTGTGCTCTGCAAAGAGGTGCTAGATGCTCTCCTCCCTGTCAGTGTGTGCTCTGCAAAGAGGTGCTAGATGCTCTCCTGCCTGTCAGTGTGTGCTCTGCAAAGAGGTGTTAGATGCTCCCTGCCTGTCAGTGTGAGCTCTGCAAAGAGGTGTTAGATGCTCTCCTGCCTGTCAGTGTGAGCTCTGCAAAGAGGTGTTAGATGCTCCCTGCCTGTCAGTGTGAGCTCTGCAAAGAGGTGTTAGATGCTCCCTGCCTGTCAGTGTGAGCTCTGCAAAGAGGTGTTAGATGCTCCCTGCCTGTCAGTGTGAGCTCTGCAAAGAGGTGCTAGATGCTCTCCTGCCTGTCAGTGTGAGCTCTGCAAAGAGGTGTTAGATGCTCCCTGCCTGTCAGTGTGAGCTCTGCAAAGAGGTGTTAGATGCTCTCCTGTCTGTCAGTGTGAGCTCTGCAAAGAGGTGCTAGATGCTCCCTGCCTGTCAGTGTGTGCTCTGCAAAGAGGTGCTAGATGCTCTCCTGCCTGTCAGTGTGTGCTCTGCAAAGAGGTGTTAGATGCTCCCTGTCAGTGTGTGCTCTGCAAAGAGGTGTTAGATGCTCTCCTGCCTGTCAGTGTGTGCTCTGCAAAGAGGTGCTAGATGCTCCCTGCCTGTCAGTGTGTGCTCTGCAAAGAGGTGCTAGATGCTCCCTGCCAGTGTGTGCTCTGCAAAGAGGTGCTAGATGCTCCCTGTCAGTGTGTGCTCTGCAAAGAGGTGCTAGATGCTCTCCTGCCTGTCAGTGTGTGCTCTGCAAAGAGGTGCTAGATGCTCCCTGCCAGTGTGTGCTCTGCAAAGAGGTGCTAGATGCTCCCTGTCAGTGTGTGCTCTGCAAAGAGGTGTTAGATGCTCTCCTGCCTGTCAGTGTGTGCTCTGCAAAGAGGTGCTAGATGCTCCCTGCCTGTCAGTGTGTGCTCTGCAAAGAGGTGCTAGATGCTCCCTGCCAGTGTGTGCTCTGCAAAGAGGTGTTAGATGCTCCCTGTCAGTGTGTGCTCTGCAAAGAGGTGTTAGATGCTCTCCTGCCTGTCAGTGTGTGCTCTGCAAAGAGGTGCTAGATGCTCCCTGCCAGTGTGTGCTCTGCAAAGAGGTGCTAGATGCTCCCTGCCAGTGTGTGCTCTGCAAAGAGGTGCTAGATGCTCTCCTGCCTGTCAGTGTGAGCTCTGCAAAGAGGTGCTAGATGCTCCCTGCCTGTCAGTGTGTGCTCTGCAAAGAGGTGTTAGATGCTCTCCTCCCTGTCAGTGTGTGCTCTGCAAAGAGGTGCTAGATGCTCCCTGTCAGTGTGTGCTCTGCAAAGAGGTGCTAGATGCTCTCCTGCCTGTCAGTGTGTGCTCTGCAAAGAGGTGCTAGATGCTCCCTGCCTGTCAGTGTGTGCTCTGCAAAGAGGTGTTAGATGCTCTCCTGTCTGTCAGTGTGAGCTCTGCAAAGAGGTGTTAGATGCTCTCCTGTCTGTCAGTGTGAGCTCTGCAAAGAGGTGTTAGATGCTCTCCTGTCTGTCAGTGTGTGCTCTGCAAAGAGGTGTTAGATGCTCCCTGTCAGTGTGTGCTCTGCAAAGAGGTGCTAGATGCTCTCCTGCCTGTCAGTGTGCGCTCTGCAAAGAGGTGCTAGATGCTCTCCTCCCTGTCAGTGTGTGCTCTGCAAAGAGGTGCTAGATGCTCTCCTGCCTGTCAGTGTGTGCTCTGCAAAGAGGTGTTAGATGCTCTCCTGCCTGTCAGTGTGTGCTCTGCAAAGAGGTGCTAGATGCTCTCCTGCCTGTCAGTGTGTGCTCTGCAAAGAGGTGCTAGATGCTCTCCTGCCTGTCAGTGTGTGCTCTGCAAAGAGGTGCTAGATGCTCTCCTGCCTGTCAGTGTGCGCTCTGCAAAGAGGTGCTAGATGCTCTCCTGTCAGTGTGCGCTCTGCAAAGAGGTGCTAGGCTAGCATACGACAGTATGAGACCATGTCAACTCCAGCGTCATATTGAGACCAAGCACCCAACTTTGATGGCCAAGCCAGTGAAGCCACGGGAGTTTTTGCACAGGAAGTTACAAGAATGGCTGTCAGTCACAGAAGAAAGTCGTTGCCGATGCCCGATTGCAGTCAACAAGGCCAATATCGGCCGATACCGATATACGGCCGAGATATCAGTGCCTCACCTACCTGTTACTGTCTCAAAAAGTTAAAAAGTTTGATTTATTAGACCATTTTCTTCCGACATTTGGTGCTTGGTGGGTGGGAATGTGTGCCCCTGCCTCTGTATGGCCTGTATAGAGAGGAGTGGGAGGGGTCTGCAGCTCTCCAGCCCTGGCTGCAGCTGAAAAACATGGCTGACCCACATTCTGGGAATATCAGCCGTCAGTGAGGAACCTGAATAATACATACTTTGTCACAAACACACGTGGGACACTTGGTGCATCACATGTAGAACTAGATCACAAGTCCACCTATAGAAAAAACCACTGGACCGGATCAGAGGCAGAATGGAAATTCACATCGTCCCCTCTCATCTCGTAGCACCACTTTACCGCCATCTTCCCTTTCTCGTAAACACCTCTTGTCCCCTGCCACCCGCCCTGCCACCCGCCCTCGCTGGCGTTCTCATATCCCGTCAGTCAGGCTTCATAGACGACGCTGATTGTAGTGCGCGAGCCAGTTACAAGCGTGACGTTTCCAATCCAACAGGCGGTCAAACTGTGGACATCAATTACCGGTGTGTACCTACCACACGCAGGAACAACTGGCTCCTATTAACCCGGATGTGTCCGAGCGCTTTCCCATTTCCACGCCTCCTCTGCGGAGATTGATTGAGTGGGAATTCCTGCCCGGCAGGAGTCACACGCTGTGGAAAATGACCATTCCTTTTGTCGTTTAGTATGAACATCTTATCGACGTCAACCTCATCATTCTATATATTCTATAACATTTGCCAACGTCGGATCACATGTATCTCAGCATTTGTAGCCTAGGCTAATTTGCAATGCCCGTCCCTAGATGTTATTAAAAGCACCTGTTAAAAGCAAAGTACAGTAAAAGACTGTAAAATATACAGTAAACATAAACAGGGATATCATAAAATCATAATCGGTCAATCAATCAATCAATCAATCAATCATGGAGCAACACAAACAATCAAACAACAAAGGATATAAACATGCCCTGGTCTGGGGATTCAAGTCATTCTGGGAAATGTAGAAAATCGCCAACTGATAGAAGTGGACGAGTCAGGTGGAGGGGAAGTCAGGTGGAGGGGAAGTGGACGAGTCAGGTGGAGGGGAAAAAGTAAATTGCAAACCCTTATCACAAAAGAACCCCGGCAAGGCTGTAGCATGACAAGCTGATGATATGTAGCAGTGGAAGAGGATCTGAGAGGAGGTTTACCTCTGGTCCTGTTTGCTTGCACACCATCATAACAATTGTGGAGATCGTTGGTGATTTTGATCCCATGAATCTGCCATTATATTCTGCTGCAGACACAATCCTGCATGAATCCAGGTTTCTGTACTTGGATTACATTTGTATGCAGTCTTCAAGTTTTGCTTTGCTAAATTTAGGAGGTGACAAACTGTACAACTTTAATTTGACACAGCTGTACAGTACTGTACCAGTTGCATCAGTGATTTCAGCAAGTTGATCTTGTGTGATTTCACAACACTGCTGTGTGAATAGGGTCTGACGTTGTGAAGCATCTGGATCCTTCTATCATTTTTACTATGACTTTATATTGATTTCACCTTCTAACTTTGCTCGTAGCCGAGAGAGGAAAGGAGTGAAGGAGTGAAGGAGTGAAGGAGTGGGCTGGAACCTCCAGCAGAAGATGCTTTGCTGTTGGAGTTGGCCTTCTTTCACCCCGCCCCCCATCCCACACACACACACACGCACACACACACACACACACGCACACGCACACACACACATACACACACACACACACACACACACACACACACACACACACACACACACACACACACACACACACACACACACACACACACATCTCTCTCCAGTGGTGTAACTCCAGAGCAGAAATGATACTCAGGGGTGGCAGAACGTCAGCCATCTTCCTTTTCATGACCTGATTTAGTTCATGTTGCTGTGAAGCCCAGTGGGGATGAAGAAGCCACGTAACCATCTGCTATTTGTTCCTTCACATCCATTCCTTCATTGTACAGGGTGTACCATTTCATGAAGGAACCGCTGTGTTGGTATGTTTCCATTGATCTCCACGTAGCTAGTATGAATTCACAACGTAAAGCCCCCTGCAGATAGTTTCATCAGCATATTTGCTCTCTAGGAATATCATGTAATCTGAGTTCACATGATGCTGAACTGATTTCATTTCATCCCAAAGCAGGTTGGTCTGCACATCCACTGGGCCTCGATCCTCCTGTTTGACATGGAATCAAAGCTCAGAAGATGTAGAACCTCACACCGTAGTATCAGAAGATGTAGAACCTCACAGCGTAGTATCAGAAGATGTAGAACCTCACAGCGTAGTATCAGAAGATGTAGAACCTCACACCGTAGTATCAGAAGATGTAGAACCTCACAGCGTAGTATCAGAAGATGTAGAACCTCACAGCGTAGTATCAGAAGATGTAGAACCTCACACCGTAGTATCAGAAGATGTAGAACCTCACACCATAGTATCAGAAGAACATCTACATGGCGATGTGTTGGCATATGGTGTCTCAATGTTGTCTGCGGGCATGACTTCAGCAGGCAGAATGTTGCCATGCCCAGGGGTCATGCCCAGGGGGCGTGGCCATGAAAACCCACACACGGTATTGGCTCATGCCCAGGGGGCGTGGCCATGAAAACACACACGGTATTGGCTCATGCCCAGGGGGCGTGGCCATGAAAACACACACGGTATTGGCTCATGCCCAGGGGGCATGGCCATGAAAACACACACGGTATTGGCTTTGCCAAACTCTGTGATGTGGAATCATTCAGGGGCCGAGCATGTGATTGGTGTTAAGCAGCGTGACAAGCTGGGGGGGGGGGGCAGCAGACCTGGGGGGTTCTTGTCTCTGGGAAGGAATAGCACTGTAGAGCTCTCATTGGTAGAGCCCCGAAGATCCTGGGGGTCGCGGGGGCGGGGTTGGGGTGCAGCGCTGGTTGGGGGAGGGGAGAGGGAGGGGTAGGGAAAGCATGGAGGGAAGATGAAAAACAAGTCCGCCTCGTTCCTTCAACCTCGTTAGGGCTAATCTAACGACCACTGTAATTAACACTTTGTAGCCTTGGCTTTCTTCAAACTTCTCTGACCCGGCCCTCAAAACACTTTACTGCTAGGCTTTACTACTTCTATACAAGTTACAACATGGTGTCAGGTCCAAATGTGCATTTATACAGATTTTCCCATAGCCAGTGCAATATACTATATATTATTATTATTATTATTATTATTATTATTATCATCATCATTATTATTATTATCATTATCATTATTATTATTATCATTATTATTATTACCGTATATTTAAAAAAACTGCAACTTTCTGGATTGTGTCAAGCAAAGATTTATTGTTACTTTGTCAATTTCATTTACCCATCCCCAGAAATCAATAGAGTGAGATGTGTTGGTGTGGGACTCCTCTCTGAGCTGTATCAGAAATCAATGCAGTCAGATCTTTGGGTGTGGGACTCAGGGAGCTGACAGCTGGTGATTTGCAGCCCAGCCCAGGACCGACTGGCTTTACAACATCAGCATCTCTCCAACGTCCACAGGGGACCAGAGAGCCACGCTGGGCCAACGTGTTTAGTTGCAAACGTCCCGCTAATGGTATTAATTTGCTGCTGAAGGAATTGAATTAGTGCTTTGATGGAAGCTGGAGTGGAGGCGAGGGGGGGGGGGGGGGGGGGGGTGCAGCAGGGCGGGACAAAAGGCGGAGCTCCGCTCTGACCGACCGCGCTGTTTGTGCAATTAGGAATCAATCAATCAAGCCAAGCATGTGGAAGATGAGATAAGGAAAATGAGTCCACTCTGTCACACGCGTTCACCCACCCTGTTCACCCTACCATTGTAGTTCTAAGCTATTAGCAGTTAGCAGTGTACCGCTGTTTGTACTGCACGCACATTGAAGATAAAGGCATCCACATTCTACATTTAATATTGGCAATATGGCAAATAGGTGAATCTACAAAGAATGTTGGCGTATCCCTTTACCAGCTATAAAGTGGACCTTGTGGAGGCTAGTGTTTAGCAGCAGTTAGCAGCAGCTATCAGGCTGGAAGCGGACGGTCAGGTCCAGTGAGCGGATCAAAAAAGTACCCAGAATTCAACTGATTTGTGCCTTCAAACCGTGACTCTAAAACCAATGGGCTAGGTCTGTCCCTATGATATACAGTCAATGTGTGCACCTAAACGCACCCACTACAACCTTCCAGTCTCCATTCATAAGGCACACATGACATGTAGCAAAGCAATCTCTAAGTTGTGTGAATGAGAGCTGACAGCAGTTTCTTCTTCCTATAGTATTCTACAGTATTCTATAGTTATTCTATAGTATTCTATAGTATTCTACAGTATTCTATAGGATTCTATAGTATTCTATAGGATTCTATAGGATTCTATAGTATTCTACAGTATTCTACAGTATTCCCAGTCTGCCGTTACAGTGCAGGTGAAGGAGCTGAAGGTGCAGATGAAGCTCTCTGAGGACGCGGGTGAGAAGGGTGTCATGCTCTCTGCTGTGTCACGTGGGCCCTGGTCACGGGGTGATGCTGGGGCTCATGTGCGTGGGGGTCTGTGTCCCCTGGCAGCCATGACACATGTATCAGGAGATGACAGGGATGGGGTTTGCCTGAGCGTGTCACCTTGTCTGCAGGCGAACGTCTGCTCAGCGTCTGGAGGATTCACTAGGATGACACCATGTCTGCTCCTTTGTGAATGGCCGCCTCTCAGGCAGGCCGTGTGCAGGGGGCGTGTTCGTGTGCAGGGGGCGTGTTCGTGTGCAGGGGGTGTGTTCGTGTGCAGGGGGCGTGTTCGTGTGCAGGGGGCGTGTTCGTGTGCAGGGGGTGTGTTCGTGTGCAGGGGGTGTGTTCGTGTGCAGGGGGCGTGTTCGTGTGCAGGGGGCATGGCTGTGTGCAGGGGGCGTGGCCGCGTGCAGGGGGCGTGTTCGTGTGGAGGGTGCATGTTCGTGTGGAGGGGGCGTGTTCGTGTGCAGGGGGTGTGTTCGTGTGCAGGGGGCATGGCTGTGTGCAGGGGGCGTGGCCGCGTGCAGGGGGCGTGTTCGTGTGGAGGGTGCATGTTCGTGTGGAGGGGGCGTGTTCGTGTGCAGGGGGCGTGTTCGTGTGCAGGGGGCGTGTTCGTGTGCAGGGGGCGTGTTCGTGTGCAGGGGGTGTGTTCGTGTGGAGGGGGCGTGTTCATGTGGAGGGGACGTGTTCGTGTGCAGGGGGCGTGTTCGTGTGCAGGGGGCGTGTTCGTGTGCAGGGGGTGTGTTCGTGTGCAGGGGGCGTGTTCGTGTGCAGGGGGCGTGTTCGTGTGCAGGGGGCGTGTTCGTGTGCAGGGGGCGTGTTCGTTTGCAGGGGGCGTGTTTGTGTGGAGGGGGCGTGTTCGTGTGCAGGGGGCGTGTTCGTGTGCAGGGGGCGTGTTCGTGTGCAGGGGGTGTGTTCGTGTGGAGGGGGCGTGTTCGTGTGGAGGGGGCGTGTTCGTGTGCAGGGGGCGTGTTCGTGTGGAGGGGGCGTGTTCGTGTGGAGGGGGCGTGTTCGTGTGCAGGGGGTGTGTTCGTGTGGAGGGGGCGTGTTCGTGTGCAGGGGGTGTGTTCGTGTGGAGGGGGCGTGTTCGTGTGGAGGGGGCGTGTTCGTGTGCAGGGGGCGTGTTCGTGTGCAGGGGGTGTGTTCGTGTGCAGGGGGTGTGTTCGTGTGCAGGGGGCGTGTTCGTGTGCAGGGGGCGTGTTCGTGTGCAGGGGGTGTGTTCGTGTGGAGGGGGCGTGTTCGTGTGGAGGGGGCGTGTTCGTGTGCAGGGGGCGTGTTCGTGTGGAGGGGGCGTGTTCGTGTGGAGGGGGCGTGTTCGTGTGCAGGGGGCGTGTTCGTGTGCAGGGGGCGTGTTCGTGTGCAGGGGGTGTGTTCGTGTGGAGGGGGCGTGTTCGTGTGGAGGGGGCGTGTTCGTGTGCAGGGGGCGTGTTCGTGTGGAGGGGGCGTGTTCGTGTGGAGGGGGCGTGTTCGTGTGCAGGGGGTGTGTTCGTGTGGAGGGGGCGTGTTCGTGTGCAGGGGGTGTGTTCGTGTGGAGGGGGCGTGTTCGTGTGGAGGGGGCGTGTTCGTGTGCAGGGGGCGTGTTCGTGTGCAGGGGGCGTGTTCGTGTGCAGGGGGTGTGTTCGTGTGCAGGGGGCGTGTTCGTGTGCAGGGGGCGTGTTCGTGTGCAGGGGGCGTGTTCGTGTGCAGGGGGCGTGTTCGTGTGCAGGGGGCGTGTTCGTGTGCAGGGGGTGTGTTCGTGTGCAGGGGGTGTGTTCGTGTGCAGGGGGTGTGTTCGTGTGCAGGGGGTGTGTTCGTGTGCAGGGGGCGTGTTCGTGTGCAGGGGGCGTGTCCGTGTGCAGGGGGCGTGGCCATGTGCAGGGGGCGTGGCCGTGTGCAGGGGGCGTGTTCGTGTGCAGGGGGCGTTTGAGAACACAGCCTGCTGAGGGAAGTGTGGTGCTGGAGCTCTGCCAGAGAGCCGGAGCAGATGTTGAGGTCCAGACACAGCATGCTCCATCCTGACAGTAGGGTATAGCCAGAGCTTCACCAGACACACACACACACACACACACACACACACACACACACAGGTACACACACACACACACACTCGCTCCCCCTGTCTTTCACTAGTGCTATACCCGTGCAGTGTATCAGGTTATTATGGTTCATATTATATATTATATTTCTGATAGCCGTTGGAGCAACACAATCACTGGCCATTTAGTCAGGCCTCGCTCATGCAGCCTCTCCTCTCTCTCCCCAGAGGGTTTTCATCCACTTCCCTGGCTGATTACAACTCTGATCAGCTGTACTCCTCCACTCAGATGGATCCATGGCCCATGGGAACCCTACCACCAGACAGCCTGAAGTGGATCCATGGTATCCCTGTGGTGTGATCCATGGTATCCCTGTGGTGTGATCCATGGTATCCCTGTGGTGTGATCCCTGGTATCCCTGTGGTGTGATCCATGGTATCCCTGTGGTGTGATCCATTGTATCCCTGTGGTGTGATCCATGGTATCCCTGTGGTGTGATCCTAACCCTGTGGTGTGATCCATGGTATCCCTGTGGTGTGATCCATGGTATCCCTGTGGTGTGATCCTAACCATGTGGTGTGATCCATGGTATCCTGTGGTGTGATCCATGGTATCCTGTGGTGTGATCCATGGTATCCCTGTGGTTTGATCCATGGTATCCTGTGGTGTGATCCATGGTATCCCTGTGGTGTGATCCTAACCCTGTGGTGTGATCCATGGTATCCCTGTGGTGTGATCCATGGTATCCCTGTGGTGTGATCCTAACCCTGTGGTGTGATCCATGGTATCCCTGTGGTGTGATCCATGGTATCCCTGTGGTGTGATCCTAACCCTGTGGTGTGATCCATGGTATCCCTGTGGTGTGATCCATGGTATCCCTGTGCTGTGATCCTAACCCTGTGGTGTGATCCATGGTATCCCTGTGGTGTGGTGTGATCCATGGTATCCCTGTGGTGTGATCCATGGTATCCCTGTGGTGTGATCCATGGTATCCCTGTGCTGTGATCCTAACCCTGTGGGGTGATCCATGGTATCCCTGTGGTGTGATCCATGGTATCCCTGTGGTGTGATCCATGGTATCCCTGTGGTGTGATCCATGGTATCCCTGTGCTGTGATCCATGGTATCCCTGTGGTGTGGTGTGATCCATGGTATCCCTGTGCTGTGATCCATGGTATCCCTGTGGTGTGGTGTGATCCATGGTATCCCTGTGGTGTGATCCATGGTATCCCTGTGCTGTGATCCATGGTATCCCTGTGGTGTGCCACCAGACAGCCTGAAGCGGGATCCTTTTGGGGGCTAAGAGCATGTTGCTTTGTTCCCTGATCCGGTCACCGGCTCTGAGCCAATGAGACGGACGAGGCTGGTTCTGTTCAGAGGCTGGTTCTGTTCTGGTTGAACTAATTCCAGGGATGATTTGGTTTGAGTGATATAAGCTGCTTGGATTGAGTCTCTTTGATCCTGAAGGGGTCAAAACAACCTGCTATATAGGAACTTAATGAGTGCACATAATATCATTAACGAGTGCACATAATATCATTATTAACGAGTGCACATAATATCATTAACGAGTGCACATAATATCATTAACGAGTGCACATAATATGACCATATTTTTATTTGAACGTCACCGGTGTTGCTCATATATCTGCGCTTGGCGAGCCATTTAATGGATGTGCTTGACTTGAGAGGAAGTACAGACATGCAGCTTCCATGCAGCAATAAGCCACGTTGGGACAACACTGTGGTGAAGAAGGCACATTTATTCTGGGCACACAGATTAGCTGAGCTATTTTAGACACCTTCATGTTTTAGTGTTCCTGGCTCCCATGACTGATTATTGTCCCATTTTGACATCAACAAATGAACCTTTTCATGGCGGAGACGTCGCTGCATCGGAGACTTAATCTCTGAGTCTCTCTAGAGATTTGAAAAAAGAGAGAGTGTTCCCATTTTCCACACCTAAATGCAGAAATTGATTTCCTGATGGTGTG
>NC_139643.1:51635271-51700271 GCF_964638095.1 Poromitra crassiceps | reverse complement strand
CAGTTCATACTGTAGCAACACAGTTCATACTGTAGCAACACAGTTCATACTGTAGCAACACAACACAGTTCATACTGTAGCAACACAACACAGTTCATACTGTAGCAACACAGTTCATACTGTAGCACCACAGTTCATACTGTAGCAACACAACACAGTTCATACTGTAGCAACACAGTTCATACTGTAGCACCACAGTTCATACTGTAGCAACAAACACAGTTCATACTGTAGCAACACAGTTCATACTGTAGCAACACAGTTCATACTGTAGCAACACAACACAGTTCATACTGTAGCAACACAGTTCATACTGTAGCAACACAACACAGTTCATACTGTAGCACCACAGTTCATACTGTAGCAACACAACACAGTTCATACTGTAGCAACACAGTTCATACTGTAGCAACACAGTTCATACTGTAGCAACACAACACAGTTCATACTGTAGCACCACAGTTCATACTGTAGCAACACAGTTCATACTGTAGCAACACAACACAGTTCATACTGTAGCAACACAACACAGTTCATACTGTAGCAACACAGTTCATACTGTAGCAACACAACACAGTTCATACTGTAGCAACACAACACAGTTCATACTGTAGCAACACAGTTCATACTGTAGCAACACAACACAGTTCATACTGTAGCACCACAGTTCATACTGTAGCAACACAACACAGTTCATACTGTAGCAACACAGTTCATACTGTAGCAACACAGTTCATACTGTAGCAACACAACACAGTTCATACTGTAGCACCACAGTTCATACTGTAGCAACACAGTTCATACTGTAGCAACACAACACAGTTCATACTGTAGCAACACAACACAGTTCATACTGTAGCAACACAGTTCATACTGTAGCACCACAGTTCATACTGTAGCAACACAACACAGTTCATACTGTAGCAACACAGTTCATACTGTAGCACCACAGTTCATACTGTAGCAACACAACACAGTTCATACTGTAGCAACACAGTTCATACTGTAGCAACACAACACAGTTCATACTGTAGCACCACAGTTCATACTGTAGCAACACAGTTCATACTGTAGCAACACAACACAGTTCATACTGTAGCAACACAACACAGTTCATACTGTAGCAACACAGTTCATACTGTAGCACCACAGTTCATACTGTAGCAACACAACACAGTTCATACTGTAGCAACACAGTTCATACTGTAGCAACACAACACAGTTCATACTGTAGCACCACAGTTCATACTGTAGCAACACAGTTCATACTGTAGCAACACAACACAGTTCATACTGTAGCAACACAGTTCATACTGTAGCAACACAACACAGTTCATACTGTAGCAACACAGTTCATACTGTAGCAACACAACACAGTTCATACTGTAGCAACACAACACAGTTCATACTGTAGCAACACAGTTCATACTGTAGCAACACAACACAGTTCATACTGTAGCAACACAACACAGTTCATACTGTAGCAACACAACACAGTTCATACTGTAGCAACACAGTTCATACTGTAGCAACACAACACAGTTCATACTGTAGCACCACAGTTCATACTGTAGCAACACAACACAGTTCATACTGTAGCAACACAGTTCATACTGTAGCAACACAACACAGTTCATACTGTAGCACCACAGTTCATACTGTAGCAACACAACACAGTTCATACTGTAGCAACACAGTTCAGACTGTAGCAACACAACACAGTTCATACTGTAGCAACACAACACAGTTCATACTGTAGCAACACAGTTCATACTGTAGCACCACAGTTCATACTGTAGCAACACAACACAGTTCATACTGTAGCAACACAGTTCATACTGTAGCAACACAGTTCATACTGTAGCAACACAACACAGTTCATACTGTAGCAACACAACACAGTTCATACTGTAGCAACACAGTTCATACTGTAGCAACACAACACAGTTCATACTGTAGCAACACAGTTCATACTGTAGCAACACAGTTCATACTGTAGCAACACAGTTCATACTGTAGCAACACAGTTCATACTGTAGCAACACAGTTCATACTGTAGCAACACAACACAGTTCATACTGTAGCAACACAGTTCATACTGTAGCAACACAGTTCATACTGTAGCAACACAACACAGTTCATACTGTAGCAACACAGTTCATACTGTAGCAACACAACACAGTTCATACTGTAGCAACACAGTTCATACTGTAGCACCACAGTTCATACTGTAGCAACACAGTTCATACTGTAGCAACACAGTTCATACTGTAGCAACACAGTTCATACTGTAGCAACACAGTTCATACTGTAGCACCACAGTTCATACTGTAGCACCACAGTTCATACTGTAGCAACACAGTTCATACTGTAGCAACACAGTTCATACTGTAGCAACACAGTTCATACTGTAGCAACATAGTTCATACTGTAGCAACACAGTTCATACTGCTGTAGCAACACAGTTCATACTGTAGCAACACAGTTCATACTGTAGCAACACAGTTCATACTGTAGCAACATAGTTCATACTGTAGCAACACAGTTCATACTGTAGCAACACAGTTCATACTGTAGCAACACAGTTCATACTGTAGCAACACAGTTCATACTGTAGCAACACAGTTCATACTGTAGCAACACAGTTCATACTGTAGCAACACAGTTCATACTGTAGCAACACAGTTCATACTGTAGCAACATAGTTCATACTGTAGCAACACAGTTCATACTGCTGTAGCAACACAGTTCATACTGTAGCAACACAGTTCATACTGTAGCAACATAGTTCATACTGTAGCAACACAGTTCATACTGTAGCAACACAGTTCATACTGCTGTAGCAACACAGTTCATACTGTAGCAACACAGTTCATACTGTAGCAACACAGTTCATACTGTAGCAACACAGTTCATACTGTAGCAACACAGTTCATACTGTAGCAACACAGTTCATACTGTAGCAACATAGTTCATACTGTAGCACCAGGAGAGGTTTTGACCTTAGCTCAGCTGCCAGCTGCTCAGTTTGGGACAGAGGGGTCCCAGCGTGGCCGGCACTGGGATCATTTGTTGTGAGTGCACAGCTTCCTTTATGAACCTAATGGCTGTGAAATGACCGAAACAGACCTGGGGGAGTTGGGAGGGGGCAGCGTGCAGCGTGTCGTGCAGGGTAGACCTGGGGGAGTTGGGAGGGGGCAGCGTGCAGCGTGTCGTGCAGGGTAGACCTGGGGGAGTTGGGAGGGGGCAGCGTGCAGCGTGTCGTGCAGGGTAGACCTGGGGGAGTTGGGAGGGGGCAGCGTGCAGCGTGTTGTGCAGGGTAGACCTGGGGGAGTTGGGAGGGGGCAGCGTGCAGCGTGTCGTGCACGGTTTGGTTTGGGGGCGGGTGAGAGGGGGGTGATTGTAAGAGTTAGTAGGGGGTGGAGGATGGGGTGCTGTACGTTGACTGTGCGTGGTCTCTATGGTAACATGAGGCATGGGCAGAGGCAGCTGATTTGCAAATCAGTTCTCTGTCGATGGCTATAACACACGAGTGATTCAACCTAAAGCCAGTTCACACGAGTGATTCAACCTAAAGCCAGTTCACACGTTTTGACATTTGCTCTTGTTGAAACTAACCCGACGCTGCCAGATGTTTTCTGACACAGAATCATCTGGGACCTCATCTCTGGAAACCGTTTAGAAAAGGGCAGGCACCTTCAAAAAAATACCTGGCAGGCGATTGGATGAACCATCTGTCTATCGCCGTCTATCACGGGCCCGCCTCTCGCTGTCCTCACATCTAAATCCCGCCCGTAGCTGCATCTGGATGCTGATTGGTCCGGCCCACTGCTGGGATGGAGTTAAACCAATAGCTTGGAGCGCGGCAAGATGGATCTTGCGAATCCAGCTTCCTCGCAAGCTTAGTTTGAAACAGCCTTGCGAATCCAGCTTCCTCGCAAGCTTAGTTTGAAACAGCCGGCGTCTGCTAGCTCTTTCCTGGGGGAAATCTTCTGGCGCACCGGAAGCGATGCGTTTTGTGTATTTAGTTTGTTTGGAATAAAGAGAAGAAGAATAACTGTGTAGTGATATAGCCACCATAGAATAAACAGAAGAAGAAGAACTGTGTAGTGATAGCCACCATATAATAAACAGAAGAAGAAGAACTGTGTAATGATAGCCACCATAGAATAAACAGAAGAAGAACTGTGTAGTGATAGCCACCATAGAATAAACAGAAGAAGAAGAACTGTGTAGTGATAGCCACCATAGAATAAACAGAAGAAGAAGAACTGTGTAGTGATAGCCACCATAGAATAAACAGAAGAAGAAGAACTGTGTAGTGATAGCCACCATAGAATAAACAGAAGAAGAACTGTGTAGTGATAGCCACCATAGAATAAACAGAAGAAGAAGAACTGTGTAGTGATAGCCACCATAGAATAAACAGAAGAAGAAGAAATGTGTAGTGATAGCCACCATAGCCACCAGGGCTGGACAGAGAAAGACGTCAGTACTAGACACACTGTTTGATTGACAGGTGACCTTTGGTAGAAAATCCCACGATTCCCACATTAAATTAAACCATGATCTCTGTGTATGTTATGGAAGATGTGAGAATATGTGTTGGCTGCTTATGGCTGCTTATGGCTGCTTATATGGCTGGTTATATGGCTGGTTATATGGCTGCTTATGGCTGGTTATATGGCTGGTTATATGGCTGGTTATGGCTGGTTATGGCTGGTTATGACTGGTTATGACTGGTTATGGCTGGTTATATGACTGCTTATGGCTGGTTATGGCTGGTTATGACTGGTTATGGCTGGTTATGACTGGTTATGACTGGTTATGGCTGGTTATGACTGGTTATGGCTGCTTATGGCTGGGTGATGATGACTGACACTGTCCTGTTGATTTACTGACCCGCCTACCGCTGGTCACATTAATGATGTGGTGCAGTGGTCACTGGTCGTCCCTCATGAATAAAACTGACTGAATGTTCAGATGTTTGGATTGAATATCATACAAGGTCAAACTGAGAGGCATCAATAATTCACAGTGATTTTTTTTTACAAGCTTTTAAATACTTTTTGTATTTCTAGATTTCCTCTTTAGCTCCCCCTATCACTTGTACAAGCATGCATTTGCATGTACACACACACACACGCACGCACATGCAGACACACACACACACACACACACACACACACACACACACACACACACACACACACACACACACACACACACACACCTAGTTCTCTCAACCTGCTCCATCCAGCTGCCTGCTTCAATTGGAGTGCAGAGCAGCTTCAGTAAGTCCTTTGAAAAAAGCAGTGAGAAAGAGAGAGAGGAGGGGAGAGAGAGGGAGAGAGGAGGGGAGAGAAAGCGAGAGAGGAGGGGAGAGAGGGAGGGAGAGAGAGGGAGGGCAAGTGAACAAGAAAGAGAGGGAGGGATGGAGGGTGGGCATGCGTATATGTGTGTGTGTGTGTGTGTGTTTGTGTGTGTGTGTGTGTGTGTGTGTGTGTGTGTGTGTGTGTGTGTGTGTGTGTGTGTGTGAGAGAAAGAGAGAGAGAGAGGTGCTGCATCAGCCCGGCACACAGCAGCAGCAGCAGGCTTGGCTTGGAGATCTATTGTTCCCTGGCTGTTTTATTGCTGCCAGAGCTCGCTCTCTCAGAAAGAGAGAGAGGAGAGAGAGAGAGACACACAGAGAGAGAGAGGAGGAGAGAGAGAGACCGACAGAGAGAGGAGAGAGAGAGACCGACAGAGAGAGGAGAGAGAGAGACAGAGGAGGAGAGACAGACACAGAGGAGGAGAGAGAGACAGAGAGAGAGGAGGAGAGACACAGAGAGAGGAGGAGAGACAGAGGAGGAGGGAGAGAGAGACTGAGAGAGGGGGAGAGAGAGCCAGGAGGAGACGCACGCACCCGGCAGCTCACCCAGGATTTATTGGACTTCTAGGAGCCGCCACTACAGCGTGGAGGTACCGGCGTGGAGGAAGCAGCGTGGACACAAAGCAAACACGTTGGATCTACCTGGCGGGGGGAGCCATGGGGACCGCAGCGAGGCTCTGGAGAAGGTCGCTGCTACCCCCTCTCTGGAGGTTCACGCTGCTGCTCTCCCTGCTCTCCATCCAGGAGGTCAATGCTCAGACCGCAGCGGGCACCAAACCCCTCTACATCTGGCAAACAGGTACCGCCCGGCGTCCCACTTCACTCTCTCTATGGGTATTTGTTGTTGTTGTTGTTGTTGGGGTGTCCTACAGATGTTGCTGGATGGGTGTGCATGCTTTAGTCTCATGCTGAAGTCCAGCTGAAATATTGATGTGTGTGTATAGTGTGTAGTGTGTATAGTGTGTAGTGTGTATAGTGTACATGGTAGATTATCTTCTGTGATTTGGGCTCAGTTAAAAATCAGCCCGTAAATCAAGAGATTAGAGGACAACAAGCATCTTCATTTAAAGCAGTGGCTCTCAACTTGTGGTCCGGGGACCACCAGGGTTCCTTGAGATGGTTCCAAGGCGGCTCCCAACAAATTGATGAATTGTTCAACTTCAGCATTATTTCCTTTTCAAGAAGTCGACACCATTAGAGAATGTAGCATGACTTTTTTTGATCATAGTTTGACTGTTATCTGTCTACCTATTATACAATGTTGATTGTCATGGAATTCTGGACAAAATCGTATCTAACGATAAAAGATATTGTCAGATTTGGGTCTGAGGAGACAAAATCCCACCAGCTGGGGTCCATGGTCCTAATCTAGACTAAATTGATAAGAAAAGGGTTGCAAATCACTGATTTAAAGCAATGTGGAAAAAGTTTCTCCCCTCGCTGCCCGGTGGAAGGCTTTTCTCTGCAGAAGCGTGTGTGCTGGGTTGATGCATTGGAGCCATCTTGCTCTGGTATAGTGTGGTAACATAGTTACCGCAGTCCCTTAGGTGAGCGTCTCTCTGCCCTGCCTGGGAGCTGGCTGGCTGTCTGGCCACGCGCTCTCCGTCCCGCGCAGCTGGGACTCCTCCACTGCTCCAACAAGCTATTGGACTCATTTATCATAGTTTGACATGTGTGCAATTGATGAGAAATGGTGTGTGTGTGCCTCTCCCTCTCTCTCTCTCTCTCTCTCTCTCTCTCTCTCTCTCTCTCCCTCTCTCTCTCTCTCTCTCTCTCTCTCTCTCTCTGCGCAAGGGAAACACGCTAGGAAAAAAGCATGCTGCAAATGAGGCGTTGGGGTTGTGAAACACTCTAATCTTTGATAGGGGTCAGATGCATGCCGGGCATAACATAAATTGGGGGCTCGTCCGGGATATCTTTAGAGGCTTCAGAGAGAAGAAAAGTGGATGTTGGATGTGGGATGGCAGCGTTGTGGGCTACAGTAGCGTTACAGTTTGGCGTGAGGGTACCCCCCCCCACCCCTGCGCCCCCCACTGCTGTTTTGGGTGGTGCCTCTCTCTCACTGGTCGGTCAAGGCTCATATTCACTGTGAGATAGCAGCACATGGTCAGAGAGACACAATACTGATTACTGCACACGCTCCAGTGAACAGGGGGGGGGTGTGAGGGAGGGGAACACCCGGGGAGGATGGGGTGGGTAGGTGGGTAGTAGATACACACGGTTCCAACACAGGTCTGGAAAGTCTGTAGATGTATTAAAATTTCATTTGATCATTTCCAGGTCTTGAATAGTTTGGGAATGTCTGGAAGAGTATGGAACATGCTGTGGTTCTCTTCCAATACACACATACTGTACTTCTAGATGTGATGTTGTGGTAGACCCACTTTGAGTCTTCTAGATGTGATGTTGTGGTAGACCCACTTTGAGTCCACAGGTTGTGTTGATGATCAGAATAATGTTCAGATAGAGGGATGTGCTTATTGCCCAGCTGCTGTCAGTATGCAGTATATCACATGCAGTCAGAACATCGGGTCTGCCTGGAAAAATATGGGATTTTAAAATGGAAAGCGTGTTGGAACCCTGCCAATCATCTCACATATTCTGATATTTGTGGCTGTGAAGAACAGTCTTCATCTATACAGTGATATGAGTTAGCAGGGACAAGATCTCCTTCTTATATTATACGTCTGTATTGAACACCAGACACAATCTTCAAAACTGGTACGGTACAGTTTGGATTTTTTTTAATTGGGAATGTGTAGGAAGCCTGGTAGATACACCCCCGACTCATCGGGACACAGCACTGCTCTCCAGTTGCAGCAGGAAATCGATGTTTGATATTGCACGATTCTCTCTCTCTCCCTCTCTCTCTCTCTCCCCCTCCTCCCTCCCTCTCTCTCTCTTAATCAATGTACTGGTTTCTCTGGGACTCTGGTGCTCTGGTGCTCCCCCCATACTCAGTAAGAGCTGATCTTGCATGTACAACTCAACCTGTATGCGGGCCAATGGTGGCTGTGGTTGGAGTCTCCAACCTAATCTACAGTGCTGAAGTTCCATCAAACTGTTCTCCTTACCTGTGGTATATACATGTATATATATATATACATGTGTGACATCATGTAGAAGATCACTCCTCATGAAGCTGTAGTATTAACTCCTGAATTACGTTAGATTTCCAGACGATCACAATAGAGGTCAGACTCAAACAATACGGTCAGCCCATTTTTGCCATGTTGGCATTTTATTAGAAATCAGTTATCAGCCAGTCAGTGTGGTCCTCTGATATGATGGAAGCTGCTATGACATCATATTGCCTTTGGACACTTAGTAGTATCATTGTTTGATAATGTTTTTGAAAATGTATTTGTCATTTAAAAGGCGGTAACAAACTCCTATACCACATGTTTATTGTTGTTTACCAGCTTCATTGTTTGCATCACCATGTTATGACAAGGGAGATCCCACGCTGCTATGCCCCCCCCCCCTCCATGCTGCTATGGCCCCGCCTTCACGCTGTTATGGCTCCGCCCCCGCCCCCGGTTAAGGCATTTAACACAAGGTTGGTTGGAGATTAAAGGAAGAGGATGCAGAACAGATTGGCCAGAGGGCGGGGAAAGTTAACCTAGATACCACATGCATGTTTATGCGTGTGTGTGTGTGTGCGTGTGCACACACACACACACACACACACACACACACACACACACACACACACACACACACACACACACACACACACACACACACACACACACACACACACCTTAGATCTCTGAGTGTTTGCCCTTATCCAGATTCCAAGTATTTCCTTATGTGTTGCTAGAAGGTCCTTAGGAGCCTTTTTCCTCAGAAACTCTTAAGGGACACATAACCGTCACTTAAATGTGAATTTGTGTGAAATTATTTGTTGAACATGGCTGAATTTTATGGTGATTCCAGAAGAGGAGGAGCTACCATGACACATTTTTCGGGACAGGCAAAACCCACTGGACATGATGAATGATGCGCCGCTTTTGAGGGAGTATAGATTTGACCGTCAGTCCATCCTCAAAATAGCTTCCAAACTTGAACCAGACCTCGAGCACCAAGGAAGCATCCATGCATTACCACCAGCTGTCCAGCAGGTGTTCATTGCTTTGAGGTTTTTGGAGTGTGGGACTTTCCAGTCGGTTGTGGGCGACAACACAAATTCTCTGCAGATCCACGCTGACAGCGTTCGCTGTGTGAAGCCCCGCACACCGATACATGTGTTTGTGTTGTGTTGTGTTGAGCACCAGCAGTCAGAAGAGTGAAGCGTAACCATGGCAACTGAAGTGCTCTGTGCCGTATTCTGAGAGTAGCTACCATAAAAGCCTCAGTCTAAACACTTAGGTATAAGGAGAAAACCTAAGAGGCTTTAATCCCTGTTTAGGGAAATATATTGCCTAAGGGACGAACTGAAGTTTCAAACTTCAGGTGGTTTATGCAACCGGCAGTGGACGTCAGCACCTGTCTGGCAGGGAGGGACGAGTGCAGAGAGGTTGGAGGGAGTTTGAGGGTCCAGCGTACTGCTCGGCTATACATCAAAATGATCTATTTTTGGACATTATGATATGAGACTAGATATGGAAGGGAATATGGTGATATGGCATAGGCATAAGTGTTGTCTTTTCCTGGTTTAAAAAGCTGCATTCCAGTACTGTTCTAGCTGTTCTATTATTAGCCTTTAACCACTTAGTCATTATCTACATTACTGGTGGTTATTTATCAAAAATGTCATTGTGTAAATATTTTGTGAAAGCACCAACGACATCATCAGTGATGTCAAAGGCATTGTGACATCACCAGTGATGTCATCTTAGAAGGTTGTGATGTCATCAGTGATCTCATAAAAGCAGTTGTGACATCTTATGACGAGCAAAATCAGGTCCCAGGGGCAGACACTGAAAGAAGTGGGCCGAGCTGCGTATGTGAGCTGCAGGGCCAGCTTGGTGAGGTACAGGGCGGGCGATAGCGGCAGGCAGGCCATATTGTGTATCGCCATCAGCCTATACTGAGCTATGATTTTCGGTCCATATCTCCCAGGAGGAGAAGAAGTAATAACAACATTTTCTGCAGTGACATAGTTGGCTGGATCCATACGTCGGCTGGAGATGGCCGGCTGATATTTGAGTGAAGGGAGGGAGGGAGGGAGGGAGGGAGGGAGGGGGGATGGCGGTGGGGGGAGGGGGGGTTCTCATGAGACTGCTGTTCCCAGCAACGTGTGGGGAAGCACCGAGGGAACGACTACTATATCATTGATGCTGTACAGGTGCTTACTGTACAGGTGCTTACTGTACAGGTGCTTACTGTACAGGTGACAGTATCTCAGTGACTACGTTTACATGCACACAATATTCCACTATTATTCGGAAAATGACAATATTCTGAATTTGATAAGGGTCATGTAAACAGCATATTCCAGTTGCATTTTCCGAATTTGCCCTTTTTCCGAATTTAGCATTTTCCGATTAAGACATCTGGGTTATTCCAGTATTATTTGGGTTTTCGGAGGATTCTTTGATCATGTATACAGCGCATTCGGAATATACGTTTCAATCAGGGTTTTTACCGCAGTTTGCGACGCATGTTGCCTGTTTGTGGTAAACTGATGTGTGCAGGGGCGGACTGGGATCATAATTCAGGCAGGGCATTAGATACCAAGCAGGCCAGGCCGATCTGGGCCGACGCGCGCTTGCCGGCGACAAAAGGTCGGCGGCGAAAAATTTGGGCCGTTTGAAGCCCAATTTGGGTCATTTGAAGCAAGATTTAGTGAATATAATGCTAACGCGATGATACATGTTATCTATTTGTTCACTAATAGAAACATCAACAAATCCTTGTAGGACGTCCTATCAACACAACATGTGGCAACAAGAGGGGGTCTGATGTGATGGACAGAAAAACAGAAAATTTAAAATTTAATTTAAAAATAAGAGCAATACACAGACCAAACAAATCCAGCCTTATGATACAGCACTGTGCTCTTGTATATCGGCTCATTTCACAGCACCCTTAGAGGTGGTAAAGCAGGAAATAACACAGGTGTAATCATTAGCATTAATGAGGCCACCAGGCACTGGAACACCTAAACACAATGGAAGCATAATTAATGGTATTAGTGTACAGCTGCTTTACTTCCTGCTTTTACCACCTCAAGAGGGTTGCTGTGAAATGGGTCCATTAGGACTGGCATGTTTGGTCCGTGTCTTACTTTGAAATTACTTTGGTCTTGGTGTACAAGAGTATGCATGGACACAGAGGACAGAGCCTGGTGAGTGGTGGACTTACATGGACAAAGAGAGACAGCAAAGTTGAACCTTTTGAGTGTCTGTTTTTCACACCTATCAATTTTAAAGTGAAAGAGGAAATCACCGCACCTTCGACCTGGCGCACAGTCCAGATTTCTTCAGGTTTTGAATGAGCTGCATTCAGACTCAAGATGCAAGACAACACAAACAAACAGCAGCAACATCTTGAGCTCATTTGGGCCTGAAAGATTCCGGGGTGCACTGGCTCCACTTTCCAACCCGCCTGCCCTCCTGGTTAGCCTGGAGCTCTGGACCGGTCACTTCCTGGTTAGCATGGAGCTCTGGGCCGGTCACTTCCTGGTTAGCATGGAGCTCTGGGCCGGTCACTTCCTGGTTAGCATGGAGCTCTGGACCGGTCACTTCCTGGTTAGCATGGAGCTCTGGGCCGGTCACTTCCTGCTTAGCATGGAGCTCTGGACCGGTCACTTCCTGGTTAGCATGGAGCTCTGGACCGGTCACTTCCTGGTTAGCATGGAGCTCTGGGCCGGTCACTTCCTGGTTAGCATGGAGCTCTGGGCCGGTCACTTCCTGGTCTGCAAGCCAGGAAGACAAAGAGGCCTTCCTTCCCTCTGCTGGTCTGATGACTGATGCTAATCGACGGGGCAGAGTGTGGTTTTAGTGAAGGCCGACTGAATGGAGGCTATTTAGGAGCTGTAGAACCCCCCTGCCCTCCCCTCCCCTCCCCTCCCCTCCCCTCCCCCCGCCTTGACCTCCGGTCCTCCCAGAGAAAACAGCCCTCTGTCCCTGCATTGTCCTCGGTGCGTGGCTCGGCCCGGCGTGTTTGGCACACAAAAGACACATGGTCGCTCTTTGTTCCCCCCTTCCCCATCCTACCCCCCCCCCTCTCTCTCTCTCTCTCTCTCGGAAAGTGACCTTTAACCTCTGAGCTGCGATGGGTCTCCTGAGGGTATCATCAGTGTTAGAGGGGAGGGCGGGTGGATGTGCAGCAGGTTCTTCTCCATGCCAAGTGTCAAGTACCCCATTCAAGCAGTTCCACTTGGCTAGCTCCGCTTGAGTTCTAGGATTTGATATGGGCTCTGCTTGAGTTCTAGGATTTGATATGGGCTCTGCTTGAGTTCTAGGATTTGATATGGGCTCTGCTTGAGTTCTAGGATTTGATTTGGGCTTTGAAGTTCGATGCCAACGCTGATATGCTTTGATTGAACCTGGCAATCATCTGTATAGTTATATTTGACCAATATAGTAGTAGTATAGTATAGTTGTATTTTTCGAACGTATATGCAGTCAGTGCAACCTTGCATACCAACACCGAAGTTTCACTGAGCGATATTGTGTGGATATAGGTGACCGATGTAGTGGTCCAGCTGTAGTGTGAGTAGTGCGTAGGTGAAGGTGTGTGTGTCACTGCTCTGGATGAAAACATGTGCATGTTTCCAAGTGATTAAAATTATTTTGTTGTTTGAAGCAACACTTCAGCATCAGATCAGGTTATGCAGACAGAGCTGGAGGAGAGTTATCAAGGCATAACAGAGACACTTCAGCATCAGATCAGGTTATGTAGACAGAGCTGGAGGAGAGTTATCAAGGTATAACAGAGACACTTCAGCATCACATCAGGTTATGTAGACAGAGCTGGAGGAGAGTTATCAAGGCATAACAGAGACACTTCAGCATCACATCAGGTTATGTAGACAGAGCTGGAGGAGAGTTATCAAGGTATAACAGAGACACTTCAGCATCACATCAGGTTATGTAGACAGAGCTGGAGGAGAGTTATCAAGACATAACAGAGACACTTCAGCATCAGATCAGGTTATGTAGACAGAGCTGGAGGAGAGTTATCAAGGTATAACAGAGACACTTCAGCATCACATCAGGTTATGCAGACAGAGATCAGATCAGATTATGCAGACAGAGATCAGATCAGGTTATGCAGACAGAGCTGGAGGAGAGTTATCAAGGTATAACAGAGACACTTCAGCATCAGATCAGGTTATGCAGACAGAGATCAGATCAGGTTATGCAGACAGAGCTGGAGGAGAGTTATCAAGACATAACAGAGACACTTCAGCATCAGATCAGGTTATGCAGACAGAGATCAGATCAGGTTATGCAGACAGAGATCACATCAGGTTATGCAGACAGAGATCAGATCAGGTTATGCAGACAGAGATCAGATCAGGTTATGCAGACAGAGCTGCAGGAGAGTTATCAATATCAACGCATAACAGAGACACTTCAGCATCAGATCAGATCAGATCAGATGAGGTTATGCAGACAGAGATCAGATCAGGTTATGTAGACAGAGCTGGAGGAGAGTTATCAAGGCATAACAGAGACACTTCAGCATCAGATCAGATCAGATCAGGTTATGTAGACAGAGCTGGAGGAGAGTTATCAAGACATAACAGAGACACTTCAGCATCAGATCAGATCAGATCAGATCAGGTTATGTAGACAGAGCTGGAGGAGAGTTATCAAGACATAACAGAGACACTTCAGCATCAGATCAGATCAGATCAGGTTATGCAGACAGAGCTGGAGGAGAGGGTTAGGTTATGTTATCAAGACATAAAGGAGGCGGTGAAATTATTTCTCTGTTTCTCTGCCTGAGTCTGAGATTCATCAAGTGCCAAAGTGCAGCCATGATCCTGTGAGGCTTTGGGAGAAGCAGCATCCAGCTGTTCAGCTGTGCCTGACAGGCTGCCCCAGGTGGAGGAGGGATGTGTGTGTGTGTGTGTGTGTGTGTGTGTGTGTGTGTGTGTGTGTGTGTGTGTGTGTGTGTGTGTGTGTGTGTGTCTGCGTGTGTGCGTGTGCGCGCGCGCGCGTGTGTGTGTGTGTGTGTGTGTGTTTGTGCGTGCGTGCATGCGCGTGCGTGCGTGTGTGTGTGTGTGTGTGTGTGTGCGCGTGTGTGCGTGTGTGTCCACACAACCACTCCACCAAATTCTTTGTGTCTCTCTCATCCGTCTGCTGCCTGTATAAACGCCCCCTCTCGTCCTCATTAACATTATTAACACACATTTATTTCTCCTTTCTCTCCCTCGACAGACAAAAATAATAATTTCTAATTGGTGGTTTTGAATAAGCACCCGCCTCACAAAAGCCCAGTGACAGCGTGATTTGTCACCTCCTTACTATTTTGTTCTGTGTCTTTTATGCGTTCGACACACAAACAGCCGTTGACTTAGAGACACACACGTGTGCACACACACTGGGCTGGGCTTTGTGTTAGGCGTCTGCGCGTGTGCCTCATTACTCGCGGTGAGGGGGTTTGGCAGTGGGGGAGGTGTGCTGCTGTCAGTGTCCCCGCTCACAGCGCCGGACGCAGGCAGGCTGAGTAATTACACGGGAGATCCACCACCTTGTCTGTTAAGTGACAAGAGGCAGCTCTGACAAACTGCAGGCTCAGGTCAGCCGGATGAACACAGCCCGTCCTCACCTGCACAACGACAACATCGGTTGATTTTCGAAGGGGGTTAAGGCCTAAACACACTCGTCTGTCAGAGCCTCGCCCCGCCCTCCCCGTAGGACGGCGGGTGGAGCGCCATCCTGCGGGGAGGGGGTGGCGTCGGCTGACGGGGGCTGCTCCAAAATGTAACTCGGCGGCGACGATACGTGCGTGACGTCAGCTGCACGAGAGTTGTGACTGGTCGTTGCCTTGGCTCATCGTCGTAAAGTCGCCTTTCAAAGCATGACGTTAGATTATTTACGAACTAGTTGTGTGGCTTAGCCTTCCCAAATGTTGAGGGTCGTTTTTTTTAATTGAATACATAGAATTGGGAACGTTACATTCAATTTAATTCAGACTGCCTGGCACTCAATCGCCGCCATTTTCCCACGGAGCTCCCACAGGAGGAGGGAGGGTGGGAGGAGGGAGGGTGTAGTGACGTCCTAGCGTGTAGGGCTCGCTGGCCCCGCCAAACGGCGAGACGGCTCCAATTCGAGGCGGACGGACGAGTCTGTTTAGGCCTTTAAAATGACCAATGTTTTACGAATGCGCCCTCTTGTGGTCGTGTGAGTAGGTGCATGCGTGCAGTGAATACCCCAGAGTCGGGAGCTGTAACCAGGATGTAGCGGTGACATCTGGCGGTCTTCAACGTAACGAAGGTCTGATGTTGAAATCGCTTGCTGACACGTAAAGCTGAAGGGGCGGGATTTCCGGACTCGTTGCCAGAGACCCGGTTCACCTCACGACGTGGGAATCATTGGAAATTGACTTATTCTGTCATTTCAGTATGAGGATGTGTTGGATAAACAGGTTTGCAGACGACGTTTAACACATATCAGTCAGCTATCAACCCAATCCAGCCAGCCAGGAGTTTCTTTTGAGTCTCTTGTCATTTTTTGGCAGGAAAATGGCTACCAGCAATTTCAGTCAGTATCAGCATTCAAGAGAACATGTAAGTTTAAGCCTTTTGGACACCAAACCGTTGTCCTTCACAAGACTAAAGTACTGCTACCATCAGACCCATTATGCAAAGAAGGATAATGCCAAGACGAAGTGCTCGTGAAGGTCAAACAACTGTGTGTGCGCTCCAAAACAACCCCACACACAGACACACACACACAGACACACAGTCACACACACACACACACACACACACACAACACACACACACACACACACACACAACTGTGCGTGGGCACAAGTGACTAGATGACAGTGGGGGCGGGGCCTCCTGCTCTTAGAGGTTTCCCCGCTAAATCCTCTCCCTCAGGTAATCTCACGTTTCCGCTGTGGCTTTATCAGCCGGCGGGGGATTGGCCTAATTACCCTAAAGCGCTTTCCATCAACCAGCTGCAACTTCCTCTCCAGACCATCTTCTCAGTTAGCTCTTAGCTTCCTCTCCAGACCATCCTCTCAGTTAGCTCTTAGCTTCCTCTCCAGACCATCCTCTCAGTTAGCTTCCTCTCCAGACCATCCTCTCAGTTAGCTTCCTCTCCAGACCATCTTCTCAGTTAGCTTCCTCTCCAGACCATCCTCTCAGTTAGCTTCCTCTCCAGACCATCCTCTCAGTTAGCTTCCTCTCCAGACCATCCTCTCAGTTAGCTCTTAGCTTCCTCTCCAGACCATCTTCTCAGTTAGCTTCCTCTCCAGACCATCCTCTCAGTTAGCTCTTAGCTTCCTCTCCAGACCATCTTCTCAGTTAGCTTCCTCTCCAGACCATCCTCTCAGTTAGCTCTTAGCTTCCTCTCCAGACCATCTTCTCAGTTAGCCCTTAGCTTCCTCTCCAGACCATCTTCTCAGTTAGCTCTTAGCTTCCTCTCCAGACCATCCTCTCTGTTAGCTCTTAGCTTCCTCTCCAGACCATCTTCTCAGTTAGCCCTTAGCTTCCTCTCCAGACCATCCTCTCAGTTAGCTCTTAGCTTCCTCTCCAGACCATCCTCTCAGTTAGCTCTTAGCTTCCTCTCCAGGACATCTTCTCAGTTAGCTCTTAGCTTCCTCTCCAGACCATCCTCTCTATTAGCTCTTAGCTTCCTCTCCAGACCATCTTCTCAGTTAGCCCTTAGCTTCCTCTCCAGACCATCTTCTCAGTTAGCTCTTAGCTTCCTCTCCAGACCATCCTCTCAGTTAGCTCTTAGCTTCCTCTCCAGACCATCCTCTCTGTTAGCTCTTAGCTTCCTCTCCAGGACATCTTCTCAGTTAGCTCTTAGCTTCCTCTCCAGACCATCTTCTCTGTTAGCTCTTAGCTTCCTCTCCAGGACATGTTCTCAGTTAGCTCTTAGCTTCCTCTCCAGACCATCCTCTCAGTTAGCTCTTAGCTTCCTCCCCAGACCATCCTCTCTGTTAGCTCTTAGCTTCCTCTCCAGGACATCTTCTCAGTTAGCTCTTAGCTTCCTCTCCAGACCATCTTCTCAGTTAGCCCTTAGCTTCCTCTCCAGGACATCTTCTCAGTTAGCTCTTAGCTTCCTCTCCAGACCATCTTCTCAGTTAGCTCTTAGCTTCCTCTCCAGGACATCCTCTCAGTTAGCTCTTAGCTTCCTCTCCAGGACATCCTCTCAGTTAGCTCTTAGCTTCCTCTCCAGACCATCTTCTCTGTTAGCTCTTAGCTTCCTCTCCAGACCATTCATGAACAAGTCATCATACACTAGCAGACTTTAGAGAGGTTACAGTGTTACTTTCAAATGCAGCCCTATACTATGAAGCTGGTATGGCACAACTACACACACACACACACACACACACACACACTGAGCGATAGCGTAGATAGCTTGTTTTGCTATTGGAAACATAATGTGTGATGTGTTATAAATAGCCAGGGAGCTGACACAGGCAGAGACTCACCTCTGGCAGACAGGACTGCACAGCAAGACAAATAAGATGTAGCAGAGAGAGAGAGAGAGGGAGAGAGAGAGAGAGAGAGAGAGAGAGAGAGAGAGAGAGAGAGAGAGAGAGGGGGCTATAGTGAAGTGAAGTAACATCATAGATTCTATGATGTTTACTGGTGTAAGAGATGGCATTTCTATGGCATAGAAAGTCTCTTAAATGCCTTTTCTTTAACTGTATTATTCATGGGCTCTCGGAGGCAGTGGCTCCCTAGAAGATGAAAACACAGTTACCGGTCAAGCTGGGCCTAACAAGGCCCTGAGGAGGATTCCCAAGTCCAAACAACCACTGTCTGCAGAGGAGGATAGTCAAGTTAAAACATAACCACTGTCTGCAGAGGAGGATACCCAAGACAACCACTGTCTGCAGAGGAGGATAGTCAAGTCCAAACAACCACTATCTGCAGAGGGGGATACCCAAGACAACCACTGTCTGCAGAGGAGGATACCCAAGTCCAAACAACCACTGTCTGCAGAGGAGGATACCCAAGTCCAAACAACCACTGTCTGCAGAGGAGGATACCCAAGTCCGAAGAACCACTGTCTGCAGAGGAGGATAGTCAAGTTAAAACATAACCACTGTCTGGTTCACGGTCTAGAGAGACACACTAAACCTTGAATAATGTATCCTCTGGCGCTGGACTACTACAACTAAGATGAGGAGACGTGTAGTCTATGAATGAGAGGTTAAATCCAGGTCCCGAGTCCTCATGTCCGTGTCATCCCGCACGCTTCATGTGACCGCTCGCTGATAACCAGTCACATCAGCTCATTGAGATGAGAGGATGGTGCCTCCTGACAGGAGGAAGTAGATAGATGGATGGATTGTAAGTGGATGAGATTAATGAGACTGTCAGTCATGCCAGGAGCACATCTCATCACAGAGTTAAAAATAGCGGTGTCCTAAACCCCATCGCTGATGACCACCACATACATCAGATTGTTGGCCCGGGCAGAAGCTTTTCATTTCCTCAATCAAAATGCATCTACTGTGTTTGTTTTATTGTCATGAATGTGATGCTGATACTTAAATTGAAGCGCCTCTCTCTGGTCAGGACAGATTGGACAGGGAGGGACACGTTGGACAGGTAGGGACACGTTGGACAGGGAGCGACACGTTGGACAGGTAGGGACACGTTGGACAGGTAGGGACACGTTGGACAGGGAGCGACACGTTGGACAGGTAGGGACACGTTGGACAGGGAGGGACACGTTGGACAGGTAGGGACACATTGGACAGGGAGCGACACATTGGACAGGTAGGGACACATTGGACAGGGAGCGACACATTGGACAGGGAGGGACACATTGGACACATTGGACAGGTAGGGACACGTTGGACAGGGAGGGACACGTTGGACAGGTAGGGACACGTTGGACAGGGAGGGACACGTTGGACAGGTAGGGACACATTGGACAGGGAGCGACACATTGGCCAGGGAGGGACACATTGGACACATTGGACAGGTAGGGACACGTTGGACAGGTAGGGACACATTGGACACATTGGACAGGTAGGGACACGTTGGACAGGTAGGGACACGTTGGACAGGTAGGGACACGTCATGCAGCGGTAATAGTCTTCCATGAAATTGACCATCATTACCGTAGGTTTCATTCACTGTGAGCATAATTGAAAGGCTGCCTGGCTTCAGGCAGGTGGCGATGGGATCCGCTGAGTAACAGAGCTCATTGCTACATGCTAATCTGGCAAAGCCTTGTCTGAGTCCATGTATGAGACTGAAGAAAGTTCAGCCTTTGGCACACTGGATGATTTCGGCCATCATTCGGACAATTTCTTTGGTCGTGGACAATCTTGTTGCAACACAAAAATGACTTACAAATCTTTAGTTTTATTTTATGAAAGCAGTTTTACAGCATAAAAAAACCTACTGTATTGAACACAACTTGAAGCTGTACAAAGGAAAGAAATGTAAAATAAATAAATCAGTGCAAATAGTTTTCAGTGCAAGACGCAGAGTTGCAAGTCAGTGTTTAATGCTCACTGCTGCATACTAGAGCCATATGATTTCCGCTTTCATGGAATCGCCGATGGAATCGCGGAATTGACCAATAAAAATGGAATCGCAAAACCATAAAATTAATTGATATGTAAAGAGTATTTTCTAATGTTGAATTAATGAAAATTATTTTAATAAACTAGTATATTCATGTGCTCTCATTGGGTCCCAGTGCACCATCCTAACCCTAAGCCATATGAAATCAACACAAAGAGCATCAGATTGAGCCAGTCTGCAGGGAGCTGCATTGTGTTGTGTCTCTGACCTTCACTTAATGACACATACAGTGGTTTCATGTCCCTGCTGAGGTGATGCTCAGACCCAAATTGATCTAGTGAATTCTTATTTCTATTCTCATTTGAGGATTTATTATTACTATTATTATTTTATTAACCTGTTGTTGACATCATCCTGTGACTTCAACTGCCTTTGTCGGCCACCAGTTAGAAACAGAGTAAGGTATTTGCAGTCATGGACTAATAAGTGTTCCTGCGTGGATTGTGTATTGTATTGAATTGAAGAGATGATGATGATGATGATGATGATGATGATGATGATGAAGAGTGAAAAGCAAAGCCGAGTGTTATATGAGAGGATCAAAGCTGCAGGGAAAATGAGTTGCCTCCCTGTGTCTCGTTCAGAGTGAGATCAAAGCAACGTTCAGGAGCAGCATCTCTGTTCAGAGTGAGATGAAAGCAACGTTCAGGAGCAGCATCTCTGTTCAGAGTGAGATGAAAGCAACGTTCAGGAGCAGCATCTCTGTTCAGAGTGAGATCAAAGCAATGTTCAGGAGCAGCATCTCTGTTCAGAGTGAGATGAAAGCAACGTTCAGGAGCAGCATCTCTGTTCAGAGTGAGATGAAAGCAACGTTCAGGAGCAGCATCTCTGTTCAGAGTGAGATCAAAGCAACGTTCAGGAGCAGCATCTCTGTTCAGAGTGAGATCAAAGCAACGTTCAGGAGCAGCATCTCTGTTCAGAGTGAGATCAAAGCAACGTTCAGGAGCAGCATCTCTGTTCAGCTGAAGCAAACTGCTGCCTCTTCCATGTGTTTGTGCTCCTTCATACTCACATACTGCAGTACAGTAGCATGCAACCAAATCACCTGGAAACGCAATTCATTGCATTCAGTAACATCTAAGCAGTACAACATGTGGAGTCTCAACCCAATCACCAGAATAAAATATTGTCAATGTCTGTTTCTGCCATCCACGGATATGTATAATCACAATGTGAATTTGAAACAAAACATCAGCCTTTTATGTTTCTAAAATGTGTCATTTATGTTTCTGCAAACCTACAATCTCAATGTAAATTTGACACAAAATGGTGTTTTTTTTCTTCAAAAACTTGCTGCCTTTCCAGCATTAAACACAAACACCACTTGAACAACTTTGGTTATGGCAAGTACTTAAAACAACTTATATTTAGGCAACTAAAACAACTTGGTTAAGGTTAGCGTTATCACCTCACCTCACCTATCCCATAACCCCAGAGGGTCGTTGGGGCACCACAGGCGATCTGTGGACACGCTCTCTCCATGTCTCTCTGTCCTCAGCAGCTCTCACTGTCTCACCCACTTTTAAGTGAGTCCACTCTTGGATGTTGTCCTCCATCTTTTCTTTTGTCCCCCCTGTTTCCTGCCTCCTTGTACAGTGCCTTGCAGGATGCTTTTTCACAGTGGTAAGCAGGTCATCGTGAGGACTGATGGCTTGGCTGATTATTTGATTTCTTTGTTGGTTATGGTTTGGGTTAATAACAAAAAGGTGAAATATGACTCATGGTTGAGATGTAGACTTTTGAAACACTGTGACCATGACTGGAGGTTGAACTTGGCCCTCTGGTGTGAAAGTGTTTACGCCTCCATCCAGCCCAGCCACAACACGCTTCCTGGCCACCGTGATATTTCACTAACAGACTCTACGACGTGTATAACGTTGATATACACGTATCTAGAAACGTGATATGAGATGGATTTTTGGTTCGGAAATGTGATATTCTACGTATCTGTGGATCGTAGAAGCGTAAAATGCTGACATTTTATTCTGGCGACCAAGCTGTGGATGAAGTAACGTACCGATGCAGCTGCCAGGGTAACACCTGAGCTACCAGGGTAACACCTGAGCTACCAGGGTAACACCTGAGCTACCAGGGTAACACCTGAGCTACCAGGGTAACACCTGAGCCAGGGTAACACCTGAGCTACCAGGGTAACACCTGAGCTACCAGGGTAACACCTGAGCTACCAGGGTAACACCTGAGCCAGGGTAACACCTGAGCTACCAGGGTAACACCTGAGCCAGGGTAACACCTGAGCCAGGGTAACACCTGAGCCAGGGTAACACCTGAGCTACCAGGGTAACACCTGAGCTACCAGGGTAACACCTGAGCTACCAGGGTAACACCTGAACCAGGGTAACACCTGAACCAGGGTAACACCTGAGCCAGGGTAACACCTGAGCCAGGGTAACACCTGAGCCAGGGTAACACCTGAGCTACCAGGGTAACACCTGAGCTACCAGGGTAACACCTGAGCCAGGGTAACACCTGAGCCAGGGTAACACCTGAGCCAGGGTAACACCTGAGCCAGGGTAAAACCTGAGCTACCAGGCTAACACCTGAGCTACCAGGGTAACACCTGAGCTACCAGGGTAACACCTGAACCAGGGTAACACCTGAGCTACTACAGTCATTTCTGCTTGCTTCCCCTGCCGTCATTCCTCACCCTGTGCTGCTACAGGTGTTAGCGTTAGCATTAGCCCAGAGAGATGACACAGAGCCTTCAGAGCACATAGAGGCAGATACGTATAAATGAAAAGAAGACCAACTTTGGGGAAAAGGGACTAGATTTCATTTGCGTCGTTTGTCATGTGTGGGTGTGTGTGTGTGTGTGTGTGTGTGTGTGTGTGTGTGTGTGTGTGTGTGTGTGTTTGTCATGTGTGTGTGTCTGCAGGGCCCGGAGTTAAGTGAGTTACAGGAGGAGGGCAATGCATCACACTCATGGCAGGACTGAACCAACTCCCCCAAGGAACTCCCCCCAACACCTCCCCTCCTCTCCTTCCACACAATGCACCATTACCCCCCCAGCCCAGTCCCTCTGGCTCAGCAGCCCCTCTGGCTCAGCAGGTCCTCTGGCTCAGCAGGTCCATACAGTATGGGACAGCCCAGTCCCTCTGGCTCAGCAGGTCCATACAGTATGGGACAGCCCAGTCCCTCTGGCTCAGCAGGTCCATACAGTATGGGACAGCCCAGTCCCTCTGGCTCAGCAGGTCCATACAGTATGGGACAGCCCAGTCCCTCTGGCTCAGCAGGTCCATACAGTATGAGACAGCCCAGTCCCTCTGGCTCAGCAGGTTCATACAGTATGGGACAGCCCAGTCCCTCTGGCTCAGCAGGTTCATACAGTATGGGACAGCCCAGTCCCTCTGGCTCAGCAGGTCCATACAGTATGAGACAGCCCAGTCCCTCTGGCTCAGCAGGTCCATACAGTATGAGACAGCCCAGTCCCTCTGGCTCAGCAGGTCCATACAGTATGGGACAGCCCAGTCCCTCTGGCTCAGCAGGTTCATACAATATGGGACAGCCCAGTCCCTCTGGCTCAGCAGGTTCATACAGTATGGGACAGCCCAGCCCCTCTGGCTCAGCAGGTCCTCTGGCTCAGCAGGTCCATACAGTATGGGACAGTAGCTGACTGCTCACTCAACACAGTCTCACAGAAAATTGTAAAATACTGTAGCAACGTTTTGGACCAACGTTGCTATGTTACAATTTCGGCTCGAAAATTGTAAAATGGTAACGTTCTGAGATGTTATCTTTACAGTAGAACAGACATCACAACACAATGTCACCAAGTGAAGACAGGTTATCTTTACATTAGAACAGACATCACAACACAATGTAACCAAGTGAAGACAGGTTATCTTTACATTAGAACAGACATCACAACACAATACAACCAAGTGAAGACAGGTTATCTTTACATTAGAACAGACATCACAACACAATGTCACCAAGTGAAGACAGGTTATCTTTACAGTAGAACAGACATCACAACACAATGTAACCAAGTGAAGACAGGTTATCTTTACAGTAGAACAGACATCACAACACAATGTAACCAAGTGAAGACAGGTTATCTTTACAGTAGAACAGACATCACAACACAATGTAACCAAGTGAAGACAGGTTATCTTTACAGTAGAACAGACATCACAACACAATGTAACCAAGTGAAGACAGGTTATCTTTACATTAGAACAGACATCACAACACAATGTAACCAAGTGAAGACAGGTTATCTTTACATTAGAACAGACATCACAACACAATGTAACCAAGTGAAGACAGGTTATCTTTACAGTAGAACAGACATCACAACACAATATAACCAAGTGAAGACAGGTTATCTTTACAGTAGAACAGACATCACAACACAATGTCACCAAGTGAAGACAGGTTATCTTTACATTAGAACAGACATCACAACACAATGTCACCAAGTGAAGACAGGTTATCTTTACATTAGAACAGACATCACAACACAATATAACCAAGTGAAGACAGGTTATCTTTACATTAGAACAGACATCACAACACAATGTAACCAAGTGAAGACAGGTTATCTTTACAGTAGAACAGACATCACAACACAATGTAACCAAGTGAAGACAGGTTATCTTTACAGTAGAACAGACATCACAACACAATGTAACCAAGTGAAGACAGGTTATCTTTACAGTAGAACAGACATCACAACACAATGTCACCAAGTGAAGACAGGTTATCTTTACAGTAGAACAGACATCACAACACAATGTAACCAAGTGAAGACAGGTTATATTTACAGTAGAACAGACATCACAACACAATGTCACCAAGTGAAGACAGGTTATCTTTACAGTAGAACAGACATCACAACACAATGTAACCAGGTGAAGACAGGTTATATTTACATTAGAACAGACATCACAACACAATGTAACCAAGTGAAGACAGGTTATCTTTACAGTAGAACAGACATCACAACACAATGTAACCAAGTGAAGACAGGTTATCTTTACAGTAGAACAGACATCACAACACAATGTAACCAAGTGAAGACAGGTTATCTTACAGTAGAACAGACATCACAACACAATGTAACCAAGTGAAGACATGTTATCTTTACAGTAGAACAGACATCACAGCACAATGTAACCAAGTGAAGACAGGTTATCTTTACATTAGAACAGACATCACAACACAATGTAACCAGGTGAAGACAGGTTATCTTTACAGTAGAACAGACATCACAACACAATGTAACCAAGTGAAGACAGGTTATCTTTACAGTAGAACAGACATCACAACACAATGTAACCAAGTGAAGACAGGTTATCTTTACAGTAGAACAGACATCACAACACAATGTAACCAAGTGAAGACAGGTTATCTTTACAGTAGAACAGACATCACAACACAATGTAACCAAGTGAAGACAGGTTATCTTACAGTAGAACAGACATCACAACACAATGTAACCAAGTGAAGACAGGTTATCTTTACAGTAGAACAGACATCACAACACAATGTAACCAAGTGAAGACAGGTTATCTTTACAGTAGAACAGACATCACAACACAATGTAACCAAGTGAAGACAGGTTATCTTTACATTAGAACAGACATCACAACACAATGTAACCAAGTGAAGACAGGTTATCTTTACAGTAGAACAGACATCACAACACAATGTAACCAAGTGAAGACAGGTTATCTTACAGTAGAACAGACATCACAACACAATGTAACCAAGTGAAGACAGGTTATCTTTACAGTAGAACAGACATCACAACACAATGTAACCAAGTGAAGACAGGTTATCTTTACAGTAGAACAGACATCACAACACAATGTAACCAAGTGAAGACAGGTTATCTTTACAGTAGAACAGACATCACAACACAATGTAACCAAGTGAAGACAGGTTATCTTTACATTAGAACAGACATCACAACACAATGTAACCAGGTGAAGACAGGTTATCTTTACAGTAGAACAGACATCACAACACAATGTAACCAAGTGAAGACAGGTTATCTTTACAGTAGAACAGACATCACAACACAATGTAATTACAGCAAATGAGTAGCAAATGGCTCCATTGTAATGAGCTTTGTGCAGCGTGCCATTAGCTGAGACAGACAGGGCCTGTTGGTCTCTGTGCTGCTCGGCTCATTAAGAAAAACTCCTCTCATCAGCAGAAAGCTGTGTGTGTGTGTGTGCGGGGGGGGGGGCAGAGCAGCCTCCCTGGGACAGTCAGCACCGTGGATATCTTGCCTGTTTGTACCTGTGTGGGGAGGAGGGGGGCTGCACTTTGAATGCAAACCTTGAATAATTCCAGGGGGAGGGAGATAAGGGGGGGAGGGGAGGGGAGTCTGGGTGGGTCAATGGCTGCTTTTGATTCGTCCCCTGCTGCTGGACAACGGGACAGCCGGGCGCACAGCTATTTTACCGTGGCTCATGTGTAGGGGGCTTTATGCTGTAGCAAAGTTCAGTTCTTCAGTTCTGGGAGCACAAACTGAAGTAGCATAGCATGCGTTGATAGAAGCATTGGTTGATAGAAGCAGTGGTTGATAGAAGCAGTGGTTGATAGAAGCATTGGTTGATAGAAGCATTGGTTGATAGAAGCAGTGGTTGATAGAAGCATTGGTTGATAGAAGCATGGGTTGATAGAAGCATTGGTTGATAGAAGCAGTGGTTGATAGAAGCATTGGTTGATAGAAGCAGTGGTTGATAGAAGCAGTGGTTGATAGAAGCAGTGGTTGATAGAAGCAGTGGTTGATAGAAGCAGTGGTTGATAGAAGCAGTGGTTGATAGAAGCATTGGTTGATAGAAGCAGTGGTTGATAGAAGCAGTGGTTGATAGAAGCAGTGGTTGATAGAAGCATTGGTTGATAGAAGCAGTGGTTGATAGAAGCATTGGTTGATAGAAGCAGTGGTTGATAGAAGCAGTGGTTGATAGAAGCATTGGTTGATAGAAGCAGTGGTTGATAGAAGCAGTGGTTGATAGAAGCAGTGGTTGATAGAAGCAGTGGTTGATAGAAGCATTGGTTGATAGAAGCAGTGGTTGATAGAAGCAGTGGTTGATAGAAGCAGTGGTTGATAGAAGCATTGGTTGATAGAAGCAGTGGTTGATAGAAGCATTGGTTGATAGAAGCAGTGGTTGATAGAAGCAGTGGTTGATAGAAGCAGTGGTTGATAGAAGCAGTGGTTGATAGAAGCAGTGGTTGATAGAAGCAGTGGTTGATAGAAGCATTGGTTGATAGAAGCAGTGGTTGATAGAAGCAGTGGTTGATAGAAGCAGTGGTTGATAGAAGCAGTGGTTGATAGAAGCAGTGGTTGATAGAAGCATTGGTTGATAGAAGCAGTGGTTGATAGAAGCAGTGGTTGATAGAAGCAGTGGTTGATAGAAGCATTGGTTGATAGAAGCAGTGGTTGATAGAAGCATTGGTTGATAGAAGCAGTGGTTGATAGAAGCAGTGGTTGATAGAAGCAGTGGTTGATAGAAGCAGTGGTTGATAGAAGCAGTGGTTGATAGAAGCAGTGGTTGATAGAAGCAGTGGTTGATAGAAGCAGTGGTTGATAGAAGCAGTGGTTGATAGAACCATTGGTTGATAGAAGCAGTGGTTGATAGAAGCATTGGTTGATAGAAGCAGTGGTTGATAGAAGCAGTGGTTGATAGAAGCAGTGGTTGATAGAAGCATTGGTTGATAGAAGCAGTGGTTGATAGAAGCAGTGGTTGATAGAAGCATTGGTTGATAGAAGCATTGGTTGATAGAAGCATTGGTTGATAGAAGCAGTGGTTGATAGAAGCAGTGGTTGATAGAAGCAGTGGTTGATAGAAGCAGTGGTTGATAGAAGCATTGGTTGATAGAAGCATTGGTTGATAGAAGCATTGGTTGATAGAAGCAGTGGTTGATAGAAGCATTGGTTGATAGAAGCAGTGGTTGATAGAAGCATTGGTTGATAGAAGCAGTGGTTGATAGAAGCAGTGGTTGATAGAAGCAGTGGTTGATAGAAGCAGTGGTTGATAGAAGCAGTGGTTGATAGAAGCAGTGGTTGATAGAAGCATTGGTTGATAGAAGCATTGGTTGATAGAAGCAGTGGTTGATAGAAGCATTGGTTGATAGAAGCATTGGTTGATAGAAGCAGTGGTTGATAGAAGCATTGGTTGATAGAAGCAGTGGTTGATAGAAGCATTGGTTGATAGAAGCAGTGGTTGATAGAAGCATTGGTTGATAGAAGCAGTGGTTGATAGAAGCAGTGGTTGATAGAAGCAGTGGTTGATAGAAGCAGTGGTTGATAGAAGCAGTGGTTGATAGAAGCAGTGGTTGATAGAAGCATTGGTTGATAGAAGCATTGGTTGATAGAAGCAGTGGTTGATAGAAGCATTGGTTGATAGAAGCATTGGTTGATAGAAGCAGTGGTTGATAGAAGCAGTGGTTGATAGAAGCAGTGGTTGATAGAAGCATTGGTTGATAGAAGCAGTGGTTGATAGAAGCATTGGTTGATAGAAGCAGTGGTTGATAGAAGCAGTGGTTGATAGAAGCATTGGTTGATAGAAGCATTGGTTGATAGAAGCATTGGTTGATAGTAGCAGTGGTTGATAGAAGCAGTGGTTGATAGAAGCATTGGTTGATAGAAGCAGTGGTTGATAGAAGCAGTGGTTGATAGAAGCATTGGTTGATAGAAGCAGTGGTTGATAGAAGCATTGGTTGATAGAAGCAGTGGTTGATAGAAGCAGTGGTTGATAGAAGCAGTGGTTGATAGAAGCATTGGTTGATAGAAGCAGTGGTTGATAGAAGCAGTGGTTGATAGAAGCATTGGTTGATAGAAGCAGTGGTTGATAGAAGCAGTGGTTGATAGAAGCATTGGTTCATAGAAGCAGTGGTTGATAGAAGCAGTGGTTGATAGAAGCAGTGGTTGATAGAAGCATTGGTTGATAGAAGCAGTGGTTGATAGAAGCATTGGTTGATAGAAGCAGTGGTTGATAGAAGCAGTGGTTGATAGAAGCAGTGGTTGATAGAAGCAGTGGTTGATAGAAGCAGTGGTTGATAGAAGCAGTGGTTGATAGAAGCAGTGGTTGATAGAAGCAGTGGTTGATAGAAGCATTGGTTGATAGAAGCAGTGGTTGATAGAAGCATTGGTTGATAGAAGCAGTGGTTGATAGAAGCAGTGGTTGATAGAAGCATTGGTTGATAGAAGCAGTGGTTGATAGAAGCAGTGGTTGATAGAAGCAGTGGTTGATAGAAGCAGTGGTTGATAGAAGCATTGGTTGATAGAAGCAGTGGTTGATAGAAGCAGTGGTTGATAGAAGCAGTGGTTGATAGAAGCAGTGGTTGATAGAAGCATTGGTTGATAGAAAATTGGTGACACATCTGCAAAACCTTTATTATGAGAACAAATCCATGAAGGAGCAGCCGTGAATTTCAAGTTATAATTTCACATGCATGTTTCCCATATGGTAATTTCAGATTGACATGGGTTTATTGTGTTGAAAAACCCAGTGGCAATTTGATGAAACACTGCTTGTATTAATATGTATTTGTAATGAGGAGGGGAGCCATGTGCTTGTATGAGTGGCTTTATTCTGCAGGCTGAAGTGCAGTGTGCCCAAGGGCCCAATCAATATTCCAGCAGAGGAAGTCTCTCCCAAACGGCTGTTTCCTTACAAGCCAGTCTAGCATGAGGGCTTATACAGCATGAGGGCTTATACAGCATGAGGGCTTATACAGCATGAGGGCTTATACAGCATGAGGGCTTATACAGCATGAGGGCTTAGCTTCATGCTAGTTTGCTTTCACTTGTAGGAAAAACAAGACCAAAATCGCTGATGTGTACAAGTAATAATGGGTCTTGGGAAGGAGGGCCATACATAATACTGTGATACTGTCTGCTGAAACAGGGCTGACATAATACTGTAATAATACTGTCTGCTGAAACACGTATATGTGTATCCACCACCACTGATCACTATGTTGCACGTGTTTAGTTTTGACATGTATATGTGTATCCACCACTGATCACTATGTTGCACGTGTTTAGTTTTGACATGTATATGTGTATCCACCACTGATCACTATGTTGCACGTGTTTAGTTTTTACATGTATATGTGTATCCACCACTGATCACTATGTTGCACATGTTTAGTTTTGACATGTATATGTGTATCCACCACTGATCACTATGTTGCACGTGTTTAGTTTTGACATGTATATGTGTATCCACCACTGATCACTATGTTGCACATGTTTAGTTTGTACATGTATATGTGTATCCACCACTGATCACTATGTTGCACATGTTTAGTTTTGACATGTATATGTGTATCCACCACTGATCACTATGTTGCACGTGTTTAGTTTTGACATGTATATGTGTATCCACCACTGATCACTATGTTGCACATGTTTAGTTTGTACATGTATATGTGTATCCACCACTGATCACTATGTTGCACGTGTTTAGTTTTGACATGTATATGTGTATCCACCACTGATCACTATGTTGCACGTGTTTAGTTTTGACATGTATATGTGTATCCACCACTGATCACTATGTTGCACGTGTTTAGTTTTGACATGTATATGTGTATCCACCACTGATCACTATGTTGCACGTGTTTAGTTTTGACATGTATATGTGTATCCACCACTGATCACTATGTTGCACGTGTTTAGTTTTGACATGTATATGTGTATCCACCACTGATCACTATGTTGCACGTGTTTAGTTTTGACATGTATATGTGTATCCACCACTGATCACTATGTTGCACGTGTTTAGTTTTGACATGTATATGTGTATCCACCACTGATCACTATGTTGCACGTGTTTAGTTTTGACATGTATATGTGTATCCACCACTGATCACTATGTTGCACGTGTTTAGTTTGTACATGTATATGTGTATCCACCACTGATCACTATGTTGCACGTGTTTAGTTTTGACATGTATATGTGTATCCACCACTGATCACTATGTTGCACGTGTTTAGTTTTTACATGTATATGTGTATCCACCACTGATCACTATGTTGCACGTGTTTAGTTTTGACATGGAATCACAGTAGCAAGAGCACAGCAAGCTCACTTTAATGATGACGAACGAACACGCTTCAGTCTGTGCTTTCTGTCAGTCCTGTGGGAGTCTTCAGGTTTCCATTAAAGCCCGGCCAGGTGAATATCACCGCAGGGCGAGGCAGGTGAATATCACCGCAGGGCGAGGCAATCACTCCTCAGTCCGGCCAGGTGAATATCACCGCAGGGCGAGGCAATCACTCCTCAGTCCAGCCATCAAATGATGCTTTAACATTAAATATTGATGCCAGCTATTGTCTGACAATGGTGCCCTCCAAAAGACTCATGTACTGTTGGAGCCTAGATTTGTCATTTCACATCGCAGGTGTCAGCAGCATCAGTGTTTAGGGCCTCGTCTCCCACTGAAATCCCATTCAAAGCGTTAACAGAACAGAACAGAACAGAAGAGAACAGAACAGAACAGAACAGAACAGAACAGAACAGAACATAAGATAACATAACAGATTGCTTGTGGTGGTAATACCTCATAACTCGGTGCTTGTGGTGGTAATACCTCGTAATAACTAGAGCCCGACCGATACTGGATTTTTGAGGCCGATGCCGATACCGATATTAGGGAGTAAAAAAATTCCGATATCGATATATTGGCCGATATTCTTTTTTATTTTATTTTTATTTTATCCAATTTTTATCCCCCATTAGTGCTAATTTTTAATTTATTTATCCTGGTTGCTGCTCCACCCTCTGCCGATCTGGGGAGAGCCGAAAACTGGCTCCATGCTTCCTCCGAGACATGGGCAGTTAGCCAGCCGCTTCTTTTCACCTGACAGGGGAAGCTTCACCGGTAGGACATAGCACGTGGGAGGATCACGCTATTCCAACCAGTTCCCCTTCCTCCGAACAGGCGCCCTTAACGACCAGAGGAGGCACCACATCAGCAACCCTCAAATATCAAACACTTGACAAAGATATGAGTTGACATGAATTTAAATATGTAATGTAGGCAGGATATTTTACAGCTTATTAATAAACTCAATGCAATGAAACAGTAAACTTACGGTAATTGGGAATTTAATAATTATAAATAACTAGAAATACAAAAACACAATATAACAAATAGTTTAAAAATATATCAGATATACACAACATGCTGTCTATAACTTAAAAAAAAAGAAAGAAAAAAAATGCAATATTGGCGCACCATATCGGCCGATACGATATATCGGTAATCGGCCAATATCGGCCGATAATATCGGCGAACCGATATATGGGTCGGGCTCTCTTCTGTACTAGGTAATACCTGGTAACTCTGTGCTTGTGGCGTGCAGCTCATCATCTCGGCGCCTGAGGGCAAACTGCAGCAGGGTCAGTCAGGAGGAGACTTCAGCGTAAACACACTGGGGCTCGAGCGTGTGAAATACCACCGTACGTTTGCAGAGGCTTAGCGGGTGTGTGTGTGTGTGTATGTGTGTGTGTGTGTGTGTGTGTGTGTGTGTGTGTTGGGCTTGTGAGTCTCAGGTGATAAACACCTCCTCCACACAACAGATTATGAAATGCCAGGTGGACGTGCCTTCATTAGAGGAGTCAGTACATAGAACCAGCCTGTTCACCAGAATCAAATGTCTGTATTGTACGTCACTGCAATCCACAGATAAGGAGAATATCATGTTTCTGAACCAAAAACACGTTTCTAGATACGTCATAGCATCTGCTATTGAAATCGTGCGGTGGCCACTGGCCAGTAAGGGTGTTGTGGTCGGGGTGGATGGGGGCATATAGTAATTGTGAAAAAAGTGAACAGCGAGCACACTCCAAAAAATATATAAATAACTTTGGTGCAAGGCACATACAATATCAAGTCACAGCAGAAAAGGCCAGCACACAAAAGAGTCCTTTCAAAGGTTGAATACCTGTAGTCTGGGTAGGGCAGCAGCACAGCAACAAACAGTTTTGGCACGCAGGCCTTCCTCAGTGTTGTCTGAGAGACTACAGGTATTAAACCTTTGAAAGGACTTTTTTGTGTGCTGGCCTTTTCTACTGGGGCATACAGTAATTGCCTTTCAAGTCCCAGTCATGGTCACAGCGTTTCCAAAGTCTCCATTTCAACGCTCTCCTGATTAGATAAAAGTGGTCTCACTTCACTTTCAAGGACTGACACCAAGTATTTAACACGTTATTATTTTTTTTTTTTATTACCGCTTAAAGCACCCTTAACCATGTCATTTTATTTAAAGCACCTTAACCAAGTCATTGGATTTAAAGCACCCTTATTTGCCGAAACATAACCAAAGTTGTTAAAGACATTTGATTTGCATTTAACGTTGGAAAGGCACTGAGGTTTTCAAATTACATTTCAAATTGACGTTGAGATTGTACAGTCAGTATCCGTGGACTGCACAACTGTACAACAATGCTGAGCTTTTCTTCTGGAGGTTGGGGTTGATAGAGCGGATGATGGCAGGTTGTTGCTCCGTCCACATGACAGCATGAGGTGAAGCACCTGACTGCTGTCAGCCAGCACCGTCTGATCTCTGCCAGCAACACATCCACCCTGCAGGGCTACAGGCCTTCACACATCCCCGCTACCTCTCCAGCATCGTTAGGCCACGTGCAACTGTGCACATTCATATTTGAATAGAGCCACATGCTCACTTGACTTGATTCATATACAGTCAGTCTGTGAGGTTTATATTTGAATAGAGCCACATGCTCATTTGACTTGATTCATATACAGTTAGTCTGTGAGGTTTATATTTGAATAGAGCCACATGCTAGGGATGGGCATTTCTAGCAAAAACACTATTCGAAATTCGCTGGCCAAATTCGAATTTAATTCGAAATTCGAAAATAAATAAAAAAATGTAAAAAAAAAAAAAAAAAAAAAAAAAAAATTTTGTGAGTGAAATGTTGCATTGTCTCCCCTGATTCTAAGTCTACGGCTTTATTAATTAATATAAAAAGCTTCTGCTGTGGATTTTTAGCTCAAACAAGCATTGCACCACTGAAGTAAAGAACATGTTACATGACATTGACATTTTTGAAAATAAAAAACAGTTTTGACAATCATGAGTGGTTCATTAAATATTTAGTAGGCTCAGGTCTGAGTGCCAAAGGGGTGCCAAAGTTACCCCCTCTCCCTCTTCATGGGATTTCATCCGCCATTCATTTTTCCATAAACCTTGCTTAAAATGCTTATAAAAATTGTTTTACTTGCTCAAACCAAGCGATTTGACTATACTTAGAATCAGGGGAGACAATGCAACATTTCACTCAAAAAAAAAAAAAAAAATTTTTTTTTTTTTCGAATTTCGAATTTCGAATTTCAATAATAAAAGTCGACCTTGATAATAACAACGATTATTCGAAAATTCGAAATTCGATGCCCATCCCTACCACATGCTCACTTGACTTGATTCATATACAGTCAGTCTGTGAGGTTTATATTTGAATAGAGCCACATGCTCACTTGACTTGATTCATATACAGTCAGTCTGTGAGGTTTATATTTGAATAGAGCCACATGCTCATTTGACTTGATTCATATACAGTTAGTCTGTGAGGTTTATATTTGAATAGAGCCACATGCTCACTTGACTTGATTCATATACAGTCAGTCTGTGAGGTTTATATTTGAATAGAGCCACATGCTCACTTGACTTGATTCATATACAGTTATATATATATATATATATATATATATATATATATATATATATATATATATATATATATATATATATATATATATAACTGTATATACAGTCAGTCTGTGAGCTTTATGTGAAGATGCTCACAAGCCATGCAAAAATTTATAAGGAATAATTCAATTTCATTTGCCTCTGCCCAAAATAGAGCACAATTAAAAGAAATTACTAATTTGGAACATGTTCTAGCGTTACTAATTCACCAACAACATGACAAGTTTTCTGCAGAACGAGAAAAAAACATATCAGTGGCTAAAATTAAGCTAAATGGTATCCTTAGAAAAAGATCTGAGTTTTTAATTCATAGAGCAAGACAAACTCACTACCTTGATGGGAGCAAACCCAGCTTTTTATTAGCCAGTAAACTGCGGGCGAATGACCGCCTGGCAGATATATCTTCAATCCAGGCAGAGGATGGCTCTCTTCTGCATGACCCCTCATTAATTAATCAACAATTTGGACAATTTTACCAAAAATTATATCAAAGCGAAACAAATGGTTCTCTAGAAATGATGAACTCCTTTTTCAATGAATTAAATCTATCAAATCTTTCAGTTGAGGAGACAGACACTCTAGATACCAAAATAACATTAGATGAATTACTCCAATCTTTAAAACAAATGAGAAAGGGCAAGTCGCCTGGACTGGACGGCATCCCACCAGAATTTTACCTTACATTCTGGCAGGATCTTGGTCCTTCAATGCTCGATATGGTTCATATAGCTCTTCAAAGGGGCTCTTTCAACAGAGATGTTAATGCAGCCATCATATCACTTCTATGTAAACCTGGGAAAGACCCTACACTCTGCTCAAGTTACAGACCAATCTCGCTGTTAAATTCTGACATAAAGTTGTTTGCCAAAACCCTAGCTCTTAGATTAGATACAGTAATCTCCAGATTAGTTCATCCTGACCAAACCGGTTTTGTTAAAAGCAGACTTGCAATAGACAATATTAGAAGATTGCTGCATATTATATTTTCTTCTCTTAATTCCAATTCATCACCTGCTGTGATATCTATTGATGCTGAAAAGGCATTCGATCGGTTGGAATGGAATTTTCTCTGGTTTACTTTGAAGCGCATGGGTTTTGGTAAACAATTTTTGAATATGTTGACCACTTTATATAATAATCCATCTGCTCAAGTATTAACTGGAAGTCATCTCTCCCCCCAGTTCCCAGTTAGTAGAGGCTCCCGTCAAGGATGCCCTCTCTCATCGCTGTTATTTGCTTTATCACTTGAACCTTTAGCACAGAAAATACGACAGTCACATAATTTAACTTCAATTACAGTAGGGAACGTACAGAACTCTATTTCGTTATACGCAGATGACATTCTGCTATATCTGGATAACATAATATGCGACCTACCAAAGGTCATGGAGATTATTACATCATTCAGTACCTTCTCAGGCTATAAAATAAATGTTAAAAAATGTGCGCTTTTACCTTTAAGTAATGTATCAGATTACTCAGGATTGCAAACAGAAATGCCCATAGTATCCACATTTAAATACTTGGGTATACATATTTTTGCGTCTATCGACAAAATTGTCAACACCAATTATAAAATACTGTTCAACTCCATCAATAAGGACCTAGACAGATGGTTTAATCAAACATTGTCTCTATGCAGCCGAATATCAACTATTAATATGAATATATTACCTAAAATTAATTTTATTTCCAATATGCTCCCATTACCCACACCACCTCAATATTGGAACAGGATACAGGGCATTGTATCCAAATTTATTTGGAAAGGGGAGCGACCAAGGTTGAAAAGTTCAATTTTGTGTCAGAATAAACAGCAAGGAGGGTTTGGTTTGCCTAACTTTGAACTATACTATATTTCATTTATGCTCCGTCCTTTAAAGAAGTGGTTTTCCCAAGATCCAAATACACCATGGCTCCAAATTGAGCGTGACATAGTCTCTCCTTATAAATTAGAAGAAATTCTTTTCTGTGGTTTGTCTCATAAAAATTGCCAGGAAAGATTTGGCCCTATCATATCTCATTCCATTCAAATATGGCAGAGGGCTGAAAAGCTGGGAAACTGGGATGTGAAATGGCATATACACACACCAATCTTCCGAAATAAGTTACTTTGCTCAGGTGGCAAACCATTGATCTTTCCCACATGGTCTAAAGGTGGCATCCATAACCTTTCCCAAGTTATCAATAAAGAAGGTCTAAGATCATTTGAGGATCTTAGGAAAATATATAATTTACCATCCACTTCCTTTTATTTTTACTTACAACTGAGGTCCATTATTCGAACTCTTGGAATTCCCTGTAACAATGCCCTTCCAATGCATCCATTACTCAACTTTATAATTTCTAATTCTATGTGTAAGGGCTTTGTATCTTTCATGTATAAGAAGTTACAAGAACTGACATGTCCTCCAATGAGTGTGACCAAAGTCTGGAATGTAGATCTAAAGAACCGTCAGGAGTCGATTAATTGGAAGAGAGTCTGGGAAAATGTAACCCTTTCATCCCGGAACTTTAATCACCAAATCATTCATTTCAAATTTATACACAGATTTTATTTGACTCCCAGGAAACGCTTCCAATTCCAGCTTTGTCCCACACCAATTTGCACACTATGTAATAAGAACGAATTAGGAACTTATTTACATATGATGTGGGACTGTCCAGATGTGAAACATTTCTGGTCTAGAGTTGCGCATGTGTTATCTGATATAACTGAAATTTGTATTCCTATGCTACCTAATGTTTTACTTTTAAATGACGACTCTTTAATTAATCCTTCTAAGTCTCAGAGAACACTTTTACTTTTAGGGCTGACAGCTGCCAAAAAGATATTAATACTAAGGTGGAAGCCTCCTCACAAACTTCAGATTTCACATTGGATTCTTTCCTTATTAGATATTATTTCTTTGGAACTCTCTATAGCACGAACAAACGGTGCGAAGGGAAGCACTATAGACATTTTGTCAAAAGCACTAGAAAAAGTAAAATCTTCATATATAACTCAAAGATTATAAAATTTCATCTTTTGTGATTGTATTACTGATGTACACCCAAGTTTTATGATTAGGTCCATTTAATTTTCTTGTAGTAAGGAAAAAAAAAAAAAAAAGGAGAAGGAAAGGAAAAGAGAAAGAAAAAGTGTATTTCTTTATTTTTTGTATGGTTATGTGTATGTGCTTGTGTGTATGTACACAGCACGTGTGTGTGTGTGCATGCGCTCATTCACATAAATGTACCCGTTTTGTTTTTATAGTTTTTTCTTTTTGTGTGTGTGTATGTATGTCATGTACTGTACCATCCGGGGTAGGGAGGAGGGGAACCTTTGGGACTGGTGGACTGGACAGGACCGCCTTGGTTGGGCAGGAGAAGGAGTGTTGCATTCTTTGTATGCTTGTGTTGAAATGACTCATGCTCCTGTGGTGGATGATGCATAATGGATGTAACAACTGGTGATCTTGTCTTGTCTAACTGAATGTGTCCTAGTATGGAAATAAAATAAAAATTTGATCAAAAAAAAAAACAAGCCATGCAAAAGAAAGAGAGCTAAATCAACTCACCGACCTGCATTTGAGACCAATCTTTTTTATCCGGCAACATTTTCTGCTAGAAAGGATCTGTTCCATCTGGCATTACTCATTCATAGTGAAATAGATCTGAGATCTCGTCCGGCTTTGGAAGCAGAACATGATCTGTTCAGCGGAGATTGATCAGATCTTATTGAAACACATTCACAATGCTTTCATCTAATAATACACAATGCCGGGAGAGTTCGAGACGCCGACGGATTTAATAGAAAAATCTCTGGTTGTCGCCTCTCGATCTCCTCTCTGTTTCTGCAGCGGGAGCGTGGATCAGATCCTCTCAAACCTCTGTTCTGTGTCTTGACTGGTTGACAGGATGTGCTTTGGAAAACAGATGAGTGAATTTTGTGCCGTGTGTCTTACATTTTTGACGTTATTGACATAACCTAAGTTCAAGTAATTTTCCTATTTTGCTCAGTGAATGTACATTTTGAAAAGCATTGCATTTATGTCTGCATCTGCCATCATGATAAGAGTAGATCATCTAAATCTAAAAAATATCCGATATGGTGCATCGTTAGAAGTCAATGAACGTGGCCGTAGGTTTGTGCCAGCGAAAGGCACTAATGATGCCTTAAATAGAGGAGGCGGTTAGAAGTCATCTGATGCCCCAAGCCCCACCCCCGCTCTCCTCCACCTCTCTCCTTCCCCCATGTGAGAAACGCTCCTTACTGGGCGTGAGGATGCTAAATATATCATGGGGAATGTGTCACAAGCCTGCATCTCACCAAGTCTATGGTGGGCTAATCAACACCTCCTCACTCCTCCATCACCCCACCCCACCCTCACCTCCCCTGCCCCTCACCTCCGTAAAGCCCTCCCCTAGGTGCCCCGTACCCCATCTGGCCTGTTTACAGCAATTAGCATTGAGCAGGAGGAGTTGATGCAGAAGCGGGGGGTCACTCCCTCATCCCCCCACATCACAAGCGTCAGTGTGCATACTAAATGTTCACATTCGTTCTCTATATGACCTCAGGGGGGGGCAACATGTTTTTTTTCCAGAGGGCCATACTGACATCAAGTAAGTGAAGGGCCACACATTGGAAATCATGCCTGTCAACACTCCTGATTTTTGCGGGAGTCTCCCTATTTTTAACCCTCTCTCTTTACTGAAATTTCCCCTTGTGGGACAAATAAATTATTATCTTATCTTATCTTATCTTATCTTATCTTATTTATTTATTTATTCATTTATTTATTTATTTATTTATTTATTTATTTGTTTATTTGAGGATGTTGAGGGCCGGATTGAGATGGTCCAGGGGCCCTGGGGCCGCGTTTTGCCCACGTATGCCTTAGATACAGTATATATATAGGCCACACCTCCTTTCTCTCCTCTTATCCACCTTATTTTTGAATGCCCCACTGTAAAAAATAATTGTGCGTACAAGGTCCGGTTTAACGTGACTATTGCTGCAGCTTGCCATTTCCTAATGTATTCTACTTGATTTGAAAAGATGGCTGCCTACACTCAGTCTCTTGTACCCTGGCTGAATTGAACATAACTTGGTCAATAAGTATGTAACATACAAAATAAAACAACCCGTAATATCTTAATTTTATGTAGAATGCAGAGGACATGTAACTGTTTAGTTAAACTTGCATCCCAGGAATATTGTGCTCTTAAGATGACGTTAGTGGCTCGAGTCTGTTTCGTCCTGAAACCCACACGCTTTGCGGTGGTGGTTTTAGCGTAACCTATGTGCGATTCGGGGCGTAAAGTATGTGCGTTTTAGCGTAACTTATGTGGGATTCGAGGCGTAACCTATGTGGGGTTTGGCGTAACCTATGTGCGATTCGAAATAACGTATCCGAGATAGAAAACGTTATGAATATAGCCACGTTATAAACAACAAACTAACGCCGGTGATCCGTATGGAAACAGTGTTACTCGAAATGGTTAATATTGGCCACAGCAGGCGATTACCCATGAATGTACTGCGCTCTTAAAGGGATATTTATCGACGAGATTTTTGCCAAGCTGGACCTGATTAGTGATTTGCTCCGTTCGCCCAGACGGGTGTCAAGCTGTCAGCAACAAGGCTGGGAGGATCACACCGGAAGAAGCACCCATCAGCAGATCAGGCAAAAATGGCCGCCAAAAATAAGGTGGATAGGGAAAGAGGACTTTCCAGTTATGAGAGCAATGATAGGCTATATGACTAAAACATGCCTTTGTTGTTTTGTAAAGCCATTCATCCAGAAGCATATACACATGCAAATAGCCAGGGGACGAATGGATACCAAAATATCCTACTTAAATAAAAGTACTGAGATTTTGCTGAAGTAGAGGTAAAATTACTGGCGTAAAAATCGAAGTCAAAGTAAAAGCTATTGATTTACAAATGCATTGTTTATTCAGTTGAAAATGTCCATGGTCCACAGTGCATGGCTTGAGAAAAATGATCCAACGTCTTCAGCTTATTGAACCCTTTCAACAGCCACTCAACACTCAAGCTGACAGCCTATAAAATTAGCACTAGGATGGTTTCACCTTTTCCAATTCTTTGTTCTTAAAGTGTGGCTGACTTTTCCTCTCTCTCCGCTCAGTCCACCGTTACTATGAGTGAAGCTGTGCCAGAAAAGCAGTTCACCCTCTGTCTCCTTAGGCTCTATATCACACAGAAACACACAGGCAGAGGCTTAACCACCAGGGAGGAGAAATCTGTTTGATACGCTTATTAATTTTTCAAATGTATTCAGATGGTTTTTTCTTCTGAGCGGCTGGCCACAAATACTTTCCCTGCCGTTAGATTAGTTATGCAAGTCAATGTGTGAAGACTGAGCTATTGTTTGTGTTGCTATGGAGCATCTTTGCTGCTTATTGTCTTTGGAATTGATGCACAGACCGTTTGTGAATGGCGGCATGCTGTGCTGTTTTGTACTTGCACTGATAATTGAGCTAGATGTGCCTCCCATGCAGTGATGTATAGCAGCCAATTAAAAAGCTGGCTCAATTATGACCTCCAGTTGCTGATTGACAACCATGAACAAAAACACAAATGGAGAGAAAACCCTGGGTATTACCCCTTAACTCCTTATATTTTAAACCAGTTGGATATTACAATGAAGTGAAGTTTACATTTAGGTCTTAAATATTGATTTAAATTAAAAAAATACATTTAAAACAGTGGTTAAGTGAGTTTCTGTTCCACTACTGTATAGGTAATCCAATGGCTTTAACAGTCTGCTGTTGTTTTCAGCGTTTACAGCTAAAGGGATGCATGATGATATCGGCACGGCATCGGTATCGGCCGATAAAGGCTTTAAGATGAATTATCAGCATCGGTGCAATATGACATTTCTGCTGATATGACATTTCTCCTGATATGACAGGCCGATATCATCCAAGCCTGCATATAGGATGAATCTTGCAGGTTTGTTTTATAAATATAAAATAAGGCATATTTGACATAACCTAAGTAGTTTTCTGATTTTGCTCAGTGAATGTGTACATTTTATTTTGAAAGCATTGTATTTATTGTCTGCATCTGCTAGTGGGCCATCACCATAAGCATAATACCGTGTTAATTCCACTACAGAGAGAGAGAGAGAGAGAGATGTGTGCATACAGTGATGTCGGCACCAGCACGCGGCCAAAAGACGTGGAAAATATCAGATATCGGCAAAACAAATCAATATGATTGGATTGGATTGGATTGGATTTATTTCAATTAAATTATAAAACAATTCATACATCTGCAGAGCAGGAATACATACAATTAAAAATCATAGAGGTTAAAAACACAATAAGGCCAGTAGGCTTATTTCCATTGTGGACCTCTGGGGAACAGTAAGGAACATAATGGACAATGAGCTACTATGAAGCCCAAAATAACAAAAGCATCCATATTTGTCTGTTAAATCTGTACTGTATGTGTGCATGATAAGTGTGTATGTTTGTGTGTATCTTTGTGTGTGTGTGTGCAGACGCGGACTGCATAATCGGGCATGTCGGGCCAATGCCCGGTGGCCTGGCCTGGCCTGCAAATTTTTTTTTATTTTTTTATTAGCATTATATTCACTAAATCTTGCTTCAAACGACCCAAATTGGGCTTCAAACGGCCCAAATTTTTTGCCGCTGACCTTTGGTCTCCGGCACGCGCATCGGCCCATATCGGCCTGGCCTGCTTGGTATCTAATGCCCTGCCTGAATTATGATCCCAGTCCACCCCTGTGTGTGTGTGTGTGTGTGTGTGTGTGTGTGTGTGTGTGTGTGTGTGTGTGTGTGTGTGTGTGTGTGTGTGTGTGTGTGTGTGTGTGTGTGTGTGTATAGTACGTGTGCGTGTTTGTGTGCAATGTGGACTCCCCTCCCCCCTCATGTCAGTGCCTAGCTGCTGGGAGAAACATGCCTCCCAGGCTGGTTGGCAGACTCAGACAGGAGATGACAGCTCCTCCTAAACATGGTGACACATGGTGACCAAAAATGTTTGCTTTAGTCATTTATTTATTTCTATATATATATATATATATATATATATATATATATATATCTCTCTGGATTTACCCACCCCAACATGAGACACTGCTGGGCTAGCCGAGTGGAGACTTACTTATTTATATGGCAATAATGGCAATAATTGAGTTGCTTAAACAGATACAGATACAGAATGGTGTACTCGCTAATCCCTAATATGTACATATACTCGAATACATCAGTGTGAATAATTATTGTAAGAGTAAAATGCAATAAGTAAGTAAGCTGCAGTTAGTAAGTTACACATAAGTAGCAGTGTGGATGATTATTGTACGTTGGATTATTGCACAAATTGCGTGTTGAATAATTATTGCGCCTTGAGTTATTGAATAAATTTGCAGTATTGCACGGTTAGGCTGCACAGTACAACATCAAATATGGGTTATGAAGTTGCTCACGGGTGAAATAAGTCTAGTGTAATCTAACTGTAGTAAATATGCACTTTCCATGCATATGTGCATATGTATAAACATGCCGCAGGGCGCAGGCCTAAGCCTACTTCCACACTGTGGCTACATGATTAGCAGAGTCTTTATAGTGATACCGTCAACACCAAGCATCACATTGCATTTCAATGGTATTCCCTCCATCCAGGAACCACATTGTCTGATCCCTGTTTTGAATAATTCATTAGTTACAGTACGCTGCACTACCAGCATGCAGAGAGACGCTGCTAGTCACTGACTAGAACATGAGACACATTTAGAGGAGGACGTCTGCACTACCAGCATGCAGAGAGACGCTGCTAGTCACTGACTGGAACATGAGATACATTTAGAGGACGTCTGCACTACCAGCATGCAGAGAGACACTGCTAGTCACTGACTGGAACATAAGACACATTTAGAGGACGTCTGCACTACCAGCATGCAGAGAGACGCTGCTAGTCACTGACTGGAACATAAGACACATTTAGAGGACGTCTGCACTACCAGCATGCAGAGAGACGCTGCTAGTCACTGACTGGAACATAAGACACATTTAGAGGACGTCTGCACTACCAGCATGCAGAGAGACGCTGCTAGTCACTGACTGGAACATAAGACACATTTAGAGGACGTCTGCACTACCAGCATGCAGAGAGACACTGCTAGTCACTGACTGGAACATGAGACACATTTAGAGGAGGACGTCTGCACTACCAGCACGCAGAGAGACACTGCTAGTCACTGACTGGAACATGAGACACATTTAGAGGAGGACGTCTGCACTACCAGCATGCAGAGAGACGCTGCCAGTCACTGACTGGAACATAAGACACATTTAGAGGACGTCTGCACTACCAGCATGCAGAGAGACGCTGCTAGTCACTGACTGGAACATAAGACACATTTAGAGGACGTCTGCACTACCAGCATGCAGAGAGACACTGCTAGTCACTGACTGGAACATAAGACACATTTAGAGGACGTCTGCACTACCAGCATGCAGAGAGACGCTGCTAGTCACTGACTGGAACATGAGACACATTTAGAGGAGGACGTCTGCACTACCAGCATGCAGAGAGACGCTGCTAGTCACTGACTGGAACATAAGACACATTTAGAGGAGGACGTCTGCACTACCAGCATGCAGAGAGACACTGCTAGTCACTGACTGGAACATGAGACACATTTAGAGGAGGACGTCTGCACTACCAGCACGCAGAGAGACGTTGAAACAGTGCTGTTCACTCCGCTCAGGGTTGCTATCAAGTAGTGCTGCTGTGTTTGTTTCTATGAGCTGAAATACCGGCAGCACACATCGGAATGAACTGCTGCAGGTACAGTTTGTGTTTTGCGGACTGCTGCACACGTACTAAAACAAAATGGCTTTGTTTACATGGATATTGCCGCCACTTAAAGCACTCTTGGTTCAAGAGGAGAGTAATGGGCATCTCTAGTGGTGGACAGGACAAACAGGCAGTGGTGCGTGGCTGATCAGACGCTTGATAAGCCTCAGTGGTAGAAGAGCATCATTGATTTCTCCGGCCAGTGCGTTTGTCTGTGCTCACTGACACACTGGCCCTGATAGCTGGAAGCCCTCCGTCTCTCTGCTGACCCATATGGATTCTTTAAAGGATGATACTCTTACCTCCCAATAGTGTCTCCCCCCATAAACCACCCAAGCTCTTCCCCTGGACAACCAGTGTAGTATTGATCAATTTAACAATAAGTATCATATCTATCCTATCAGAGGCGCTCGGCCCTGGCCCTGGCCCTGGCCCTGGCCCTGGCCCTGGCCCTGGCCCTGGCCCTGGCCCTGGCCCTGGCCCTATCTGAAGGTTTTTTTTCCCTTCAGATTTTCCCATCCGTTTTCGCACCAATTGTACTTGGCCAATTCCCTCTGCTGTCCCGGTCGTTGCTCCACCCCCTTTTCTGATCTGAGGAGAGTTATAGACTAGCACATGCTTCCTCCCATCCATGTGCATGTGTTTCACCGGCAGAACGCAGCGCGTGGAATTATCACGCTACCCCCCCCCAGTTCCCCTCCCCTCAAACAGGAGCCCCGACCTACCAGAGGAGGCACTAGTGCAGCGGCCAGGACAGATACCCCTAATCCGGCTTCCCACCCACAGGCACGGCCAATTGTGCCCACATGGATGCTCGACAACACAGGGGCTCGAACCTGCGACCTTCATGTTGTAGGGCATGGAATCTGCCGCTGCACCACTGCACTAGCCAGACGCCCCAAACATATCTGATGTTGAATCAAAAGTTAATATCAGCCTGATTTATCAGCAAACCAACATCCTCTATCAGTCTTATTTGAACCATGAGAATGAGTGAAATAACGTGCTGTGCAGCGTAGCTGTGACAAAGAGAAGTGCATAGCTTAAGTGTATGGTGTTTACACGAGGAAAGAGCTTTTCCAAATCAGCTTCTTCATAGAACAACAACACCCCCAGGTGCTGCTCCACTTAAGCACAATGGAAAGGGGGGGAAATGGCCGCCCCTCTTGTTAGGCGATAACTGAGAGCTTGTCAAACATAAACAATGAAATATTCATACTTCACGGCCTCTCAGCGTTCCCCTCTTCATGCTTTCACTAATCACCCAGTTCAAACAGAGTTAAAGCACAGCGCCACCTCTCTCTCAGGAGGCCTGGAGCGCCAATCGTCATGATTCCCACTGGGCGTGGAATTCCTGGAATATCATGCGAGTTAGAGCGATGTATCCGCACAGTCAGGAGGAATGATGCGTTCTCTGGGGACGGCCAGGGAAGATCAGGGAATCAGGAATACAGAAGATTTCCAATTGGTTTCATATCGTCATTTCATATGGTGGTTTTCAGCCCCACTGGAGGGGAACCCAGACTGAAAAACACCATTAACAAACCAGGAGGGAAGGACATTTTTATTAAGACACGGAAAAGTCATGGGAATATTTTCACACCCTTTCTCATTCCTTCATGCATGAGCAGCAGCAGTGCTTGATGTAATGTCACAGGGCTGGAGAGTGCAGGCTCTGCTAGTGTCTCCGCCCAGGGAGTCCCCCTCCTGTGGTAACCACGCCAGGCTGACCTGGTGTTGACCTCACAGCGCCGCCAGCAGGAGGCGGAGCTCTCATGAATATTCACTTATTCTCAGGAGGAGTTTCATGTTGCTTTTTGTGACCGTCACCTTGTCCTGTGCCTGTAATATTTTTTATAATAAAGTAGCCTAAGAAATGCGGTGATGTGGTTGTCATCACAGCCATAGTTATGAGATCATTCATGTTTATTCAAGAAAAAATAGCTCTGGTATTGGAATAATATCGGTATGAGCAGATATCCAAATTCAGGTATCGGAAATCGGATCAGAACTGAAAGAATGTGGATCAGTGCATCCCTCATTTCGGATCACAAAAAACAACAACAACATTGCAATGGTACTTTTATTTTGAAAGTTGTAACGAAAATATCGCAATTCGTTCCAGATTGTATGTATCTGTGGATTGCAGAAATGCTGACATTTTCTTCTGGTGATGGGTTGCCTCTGGAGGCGAGGTTTAATCTCGTTGATTTATCTTCATTTTAGCTCTAAACTTCATTCACATCTGATCTAGATATGCTTTATTGTTCATCTGCCACTGCTGCTGTCTCCTGCTGTCCAAGGTGCAGTCTGTCTCCTGCTGTCCAAGGTGCAGTCTGTCTCCTGCTGTCCAAGGTGCAGTCTGGTTGATGTCAACCTGATGTTCTATTTCTACGTTATACCTCAGCAATACTTTACCAAAGCAACCCTGAGAGGCAGATTGTCCCCCTCCTGTAAATGAAGGACAATGAAGACCATCTCATGACAGTCAACATGGCCCAGGTCTGATCTAACCAGACGTATTATTAAGACGTCTTTGCGGATCACGTCTTCCTGGGTTTCCGTTATCCAAACACATTTTGGCTAGATTCCATCTGGTGTGTTTGCACGTTACTGTGACAGAGTCTGTGATATCCCCAGAGTCAACAGTCTATTATTCTTGCCGAAGGGCTGGTGGAGATAAATGCATCCGCATGCTGCTATGTTCTCCTCTCTTTAATGGACTCATATCTGGAGGAAATAGCTCTATTAGATTGAATGTTGAATCAGATCCTGTGAGAGGTCAAACCTGAGCCCTATATTTATATTTAGCTAGGATGTGTTTTTTCAGCTCCACATCACAGACTCACTGTCTGAGTTCTCTGCTCTCTGGCTGCTGGAGAGAGGGTCTCATTTTTCATACAATAATAATATATTGATTCCTTAACCCATTGATACCTGATGCAGCATTTGTGTGCGTATCCCTTTAAGACCGCGAACCGCGTTAACGCGGTTCGCGGTCTTAAAGGGATACGCACACAAATGAGGGATATACACACGCAAATGCTGCATCAGGTATCAATGGGTTAAAATGGTTTCTATCGCTCTCTGAAGGTGAACATTTTGGTTAGTTTGCTCAAGTGAGAGACATTGTAATCGTTTGATTTGATAACTGCTATACATTCATAACATGAAAAAGAGATAAATAAAAGAGTTTATAATTTTTTTATATAGCTTACTTAATTTGCCTTTTTCTCAAGAACATATTCCTTAGGTTGTACCTTTCATATGGATACCAAATGTGGTAGGTTTTTGCTATACTACATTTATTTTTATTTTGTAAGGCATCAAAAATACACAGTGCAACAAATCTCTCTATAAATTACCAGCCAGAAGTGTTCTGATTTGCACTTTTTAATATGACCTAATTTCAATATCTTAATTACAAAATAGCTAAACATCATTATGCAAAAAAACTATTTGTGTGCATGTGTGTGTGTGTGTGTGTGTGTGTGTGTGTGTGTGTGTGTGTGTGTGTGTGTGTGTGTGTGTGTGTGTATTCAACATATTACATTTCATGCTGAGGATGAAAGGAATGTGCCACACCTGTGGTCTATTAAATTCATACACCCCCACCCAGCCACCCCTCCTCCTCTCCTTTGTCTGTCTCACCTCAGTCCTATAGTGACATTTAAGCACCCCCCCCCCCCCCCCCCCCCCCCCGCTTTCTCTCTCTCTCTCACACACACACACACACACACACACACACACACACACACACACAGACACGTCTCTCTCTCTCTCACACACACACACACACACACACACACACACACTCCCCCCATGTTCTTTGTTCCCCATAAGTCCTATTCCACAATGCTGCTGGCTGCCTCCACTCTGAGCTTCCTCTCTACAGGACAGTTCTGATGATCCAGAGGGGCTGATGGGCTTTGATATATAAAATAGTGAGAATATTGACCTTCAGAAATGGGTTGAACCCTGATACTAATATGAACCCTGATACTAATATGAACCCTGATACTAATATGAAACCTGATATTAATATGAGTCAGGGGTACAGATACAGATTTAGCAGGTATAACAGAGCAGGAAGAGCAGAGCAGATGGAGCAGGATGAGAAGGGCAGGGTTTGAAGCCACTGTTGACACATTTAACTGGCTCCATAATCAGATCTGGACAAGTGGTTTCTCCATCTCCATTCTCCTTGTGTGTAATGTGGGCACTTAGATGAAACCAGAGTGGACACTGCATCATGGTAGCTGCTGTATCAGTGTGTTTTTTTCAGTCCACCAGCCTTTCCCAGATACCTGCTTCCTATTCTATCAGTTTATTCTTCTTCTCTCTCGCTCTGTATCTATCTATCTCTACATCATGTTCTCACAACACACACACACACGCACACACACACACACACGCACACACACACACGCACACGCACACACACACACACACGCACACGCACACGCACACGCACTCGCACAGGCACACACACACACACACACACACACACACGCACACACACACACACACACACACACACACATACACACACACACACACACACACACACACACACACACACACACACACACACATTCATCTTCAGTGAGTATATTTCCCATAGACCATATAAAAATCTGGACATAGCCACCAAATGGTTTGTGGACTCTGGTTTTGAAACCTCGAGTTTGCCATTTTGACCGTCGCCATCTTGGTTTGGAGCCAGCCTGCTATTGGTCCATGAGCGCGAGCTGCGCAATCACTGGGCAGGTGACCTGTCAATCACGCTGCTCTATTATCTATTTGACTCTACATGGGAACATAATTGACTAAATGAACATCAGGCTGTATTGAAGAAGACTTGAAACTAGTGATTGAGGCCATCAACTCTTTAGGAAAGTGTTGACTGAGGTCATCAATCAAGTGAGGAGGGTCATTTTCCCAGTGGAGTCGCCCCTGCAGGCCATTCGATAGAATGCAGGTTTAACACAAACATCAAGGTGTGGCAGAACTCTGTTACAGGCTCCTGCGTCTGCCTCAGCATGCTCTTAGATTCACTCATTAATATTCCACCGTATTCCCACGCGTTTCTCTCCACCTCGTTTATTTCTGTCCCAGCGGTTGCCGCTCCGAGTGGCAGGTAAGAAATGAAGGTTCATTTAATTTTGCGGAGGAGACAGCTCAGATACCTTTCCCCACCTAACAGGGCTCTGTGCTGTTTGTTGTGTCTCTGGGTCACGTCGTCACGGGCGCCTGTGTTCTGTTCACATTGTGATGAGGGAAAAACACTCACCGGTCGCACAGTGGACACTCAGCGAAGGCAAAATAACTAAATTCTTCACATCTGGGAAGGCAGGCGGGCTGGTTTGAGGCTGGGGGTGTAGGAGGCGGGCTGGTTTGAGGCTGGGGGTGTAGGAGGCGGGCTGGTTTGAGCCTGGGGGTGTAGGAGGCGGGCTGGTTTGAGCCTGGGGGTGTAGGAGGCGGGCTGGTTTGAGGCTGGGGGTGTAGGAGGCGGGCTGGTTTGAGCCTGGGGGTGTAGGAGGCGGGCTGGTTTGAGCCTGGGGTTGTAGGAGGCGGGCTGGTTTGAGCCTGGGGGTGTAGGAGGCGGGCTGGTTTGAGCCTGGGGGTGTAGGAGGCGGGCTGGTTTGAGCCTGGGGGTGTAGGAGGCGGGCTGGTTTGAGGCTGGGGGTGTAGGAGGTAGGGATGCAGCGGTTTCCGGTTTGAAGGTATACCCCGGTTTGAAAAAGTCACGGTATCAAAACCACTAAGATTTGCCGTCATACCTTCTCCACGGTATCAGCTGTTTCCCCAAAACAACGTGCCGGTTGCTTGCAGAGTGCAGCTTACGCGGCCCCTCCCCCTTGCTGCATGCCTACCTAGACGCACAGTAGTGAGGAGCTGTCCTTGACTACAACCGTGTGTGTGATAAAGCAGGAGAACGCAAGGAAGGACCCCCCTGAACTTTCCCCCCATCTAAAAAGACGACGTCGGCTGTATGGGAATATTTCGGCTATTGTAAAATCACAGATGGCCATAGCCTTAACGCGAGACTCACGCGTTGAGCCTAGGATGGCCAGGGCTTAGATCTGCGTGAGCACGACCCGTCGTTATTTGTCAAATTCAAGCTACATTAAAACGTTGTCTTGCTTCAACATACATCGCATTGAACATAAACTATTTCCACCCGCAGGTTTGAGGAGTAGCTAACAAACGTCAGATAAATGCTCTCTCTATGCTAACGTTACCTACTGAGGCAGCTAACATGGCTAATTAGCTAGCTAACACCAGCTATCTTTCTCCACTAACTAACGTTAACGTTAGTTGACTGAGCGAACTTCGCTGTACAGCGGTCGTTATCAAAACGTATTGCACTGAAGAGAAGTAACATTAGATAATGACGAAAGACTCCTCCAACCTGTCAGTGGAAAAGTATGCACAAACTTTGTGTGTGTGAGTGAGAGAGAGAGAGAGAGACAGAAACAGGGACAGAGGCTGTGTGTGTGTGTGTGTGTGTGTGTGTGTGTGTGTGTGTGTGAGGAAACAATAATTGTGTCCAGTGTTCACCCATTACAAAAGAGAAGCGTGTATTTGATATTATTATGATGTTTTAGTTTCACATCAAATTAATTCGATTAAATCGTTTACATTCATAAGTAAGAACAGTACTATATTAACATAGTATAATAACAAACTATATTAACACATACTTGCCAGTTAACTGTCATTACAGTTGGAGGTTACATTAACATTTTTTCTCAGTCCACAATTCAGCAAACTGTTAAAAATAAAACAAATTTTGTTCATTGGCATTTTTTACACGTAAAGGTCCGCAATACCGCGATACCGTGAAACCGTGGTATTTTTGTCCAAGGTTATCATACCGTCAAAAACTCATACCGTTGCATCCCTAGTAGGAGGCGGGCTGGTTTGAGGCTGGGGGTGTAGGAGGCGGGCTGGTTTGAGCCTGGGGGTGTAGGAGGCGGGCTGGTTTGAGCCTGGGGGTGTAGGAGGCGGGCTGGTTTGAGGCTGGGGGTGTAGGAGGCGGGCTGGTTTGAGCCTGGGGGTGTAGGAGGCGGGCTGGTTTGAGCCTGGGGGTGTAGGAGGCGGGCTGGTTTGAGGCTGGGGGTGTAGGAGGTGGGCTGGTTTGAGCCTGGGGGTGTAGGAGGCGGGCTGGTTTGAGCCTGGGGGTGTAGGAGGCGGGCTGGTTTGAGCCTGGGGGTGTAGGAGGCAGGCTGGTTTGAGGCTGGGGGTGTAGGAGGCGGGCTGGTTTGAGGCTGGGGGTGTAGGAGGCGGGCTGGTTTGAGGCTGGGTGTGGGGGGCTGGCTGGTTTGAGCCTGGGGGTGTGGGTTTTAACAGAGTTGTCAGCAGGCAGGGTCAGTTGTGTCAGCTTATTACTTGGCTACCTACTAAATAAATACATTATTTGATACAAAATATAACAACAACAACGTTTTTTTTTCTGATCCCCCCCCCATTTTCCTCCCCCTCTGCCGATCTGGGGAGAGCTGTAGACTAGCACCATGCTTCCTCCGACACATGCGCAGTTGCCAGCGACCAAGCTGGAGGTAACACGAGGGCGCAAACCTGCGACCCTCGTGTTGGTAGGCAGAGAATTACCCTCCCCGTACACCCATTTATATTTCATCATGTTTAAATGAAATAATAATGGAAATGGAAATAAACCATACAATTAAGATATTGAATGTCAGCACAAAATATCAGGTATCAGCAGTGTCAATCCAAAAACAATTGATATCGACCTTCGAGAACTCATATTGATCTAAACCTATGGGGATGAAATTGACTAGTTTGCTGCTCTTCTTAAAAAATGTCTTTCTTGCCATTCTGACCCAGGATAACAAAACATAATTATGGTTAGCTTCTCCATCTCTGTAGCTGTGCCAAACATGTCAAACACACTGCTCTGCTGTGTGTTGGTGTTGAAGCTCGTCTGCATGTAGCATCACGCACGGCACCCTAAACGAGCCGTGTAAATGCACCTAAAGGCATAGCTTGCTATTCTGACGAGCCTTATGAAAGATGTATGAACGTTTGTTTGTGCCTCTGGTACCCCATGCCTTTATCTAATAAACCAGACAGCGTTATTATTCCCCCCGTGTTCTGCTTAGGATGTCAACTGCACCTTGTCCAAATACCTCCTATTGTCAGTTTGGATCAGCATTCATTCATTTTGTTTTATATTGATATACAGTACTGTATATCTGTATATTGGAATGCTTTACAAAGAATCCCCCATGAGCGGTCTGAGATGCGCTCGGCCAAATCAACTCATTGGTGCAGTTGGGTGTGGAGAATGATACCATGCAATCATGTACAGACAGATCTATTTCCCTGCTCCCTTGTGGGAGGTGTTTGGTCTGGTGGGAGGACTTTGGTGAAGCTGGAACAGCACACGCTGCCGTTCTGTCATTTCCCTCGCAGTTCTTTTGATCATGCAGGCTGCACATCAAAGACTAAAGCTAACCTGAGAGAAACAAACAGACAAAGACACTAGTTAGCGGATAGTGAACACGCGACTCCAAATATGTTGTCTTCCACGAATCAGTCAATTAGTAACAAAATGGTAGCTTGTTTTGACCTGTAATTGTAGCGTCCTCTTTGTACCAGTCATTTTAATTTGAGAAACTATAGGCATCTCGCGCGCTATGCAAGATGCCTGCGTATGCTCGCCTGCCCTGCAGCTCGTGTACGCAGCTCGCCCGCTGCGAGGCCTTGCCCGCAGCTCGGCTGCTGCGTAGCCTCGCCTGCCCTCAAACAAACAGACAGAGCTCTATCTCCCTTTTAGATAGATAGATAGATAGATAGATATGTAAGAGCCAAAATCGCCATGACGTATTTGTTTTGTCAACACATGATAATTGGTGATTTATTGTATATTTCTGTTGTTTGTTCTGATGCGTAGCTTACTGAGTGTATTGCAATGTTTATTGCCGAAGTACGCCGCCTAGTGGCACAAGTGGGAATCAGCTAATCAATCTCATTTGTCAGTAGTTGGTGAAAGAAGGAGGTTGCTGCACAAGTTTGGCTCGATACAGTTTTTTGACCATCATCATTTAACTTGGAATACTTTTGGACTACTGTTCTGTGAAATATTGTTTTCTTGGACACTCATTTGGATTATTTCTACAGAAAGTTGTTTGCTTTGGACCTGTGCATTTTCACTGTAAAAGAAAGGATTGTTCACACCTGCTTGGAGAAACCAGTAAACGGTTAAAGTTATTTTTCTGACTCCGTGTGGATCTGTGAGTAACCTCTATAACTTCAAGTGGATACAGTGAAATGCAAGGGATAAGAGATGCGTCAAAACCACAGACAAACTAGTCATGCAACCATGTGGCTCACAAGGTTTACTTGATAAAATTGCCGCTACAAGATAGATAGATAAATAGATAGATAGATAGATAGATAGATAGATAGATAGATAGATAGATAGATAGATAGATAGATAGATAGATAGATAGATAGATAGATGGATGCGTGCTTTGGTTAGATGCACCATGGCATTTTCCCAAGTTTAGTCAAAACCTGATTGATGGTGTGAGATATTGTGAGTAATGACGAACAAACAAAATGATATTGTAGCACCCCTTCGCTTTTCTATGCTGGAATTCAGTTCAGTCAGGGCCACTTTAGTTTTGCCATTTGGAGTAGATATTTGGTGGTATGGCAGCTCTGTTCTGGGAGCTCCCTGCCCACAAAAAACAGGTACAGAACAGAGCAGCGACAATGACAACACAAATGACATTGTTTTAGTCAGCCACAGTGAAGGTAACTTCCTCGTCACCAGAGACCCAGTTGGCCTGCCGACATGTTCCGCTGTTTAACCTGAACCCAAACCATGAGTTGTTTCAGTTGCGTAAACATAACGGGGTCGTCCTCCCCTCTGAATATGTTGCGTGCATAACTGCATATGAGACGCTCCGTTTGGCTCATATGCTGTTTTAGGAGTCATTGGAAATCGATGTATACATTCTGTGGTTTCAGTAGAAGGACGTGTTGGACATACAGATGAAGAAAGCATGTAGCGCCCCCCTTGGGCCAGCTGGAGATGCAGCAGCATTACCCCAAGTTTCATCACGATCGGATCAGTCGACTCATCTAAGATCTCGTGTGTGATGGACAAGTGACTCCCTCTTTATGATGAAATCAACCAAAAGCAGAACAGAGAGAGGGAGAGGCCAGCAGAGATAGTCAGTGAGGGAGATAGTGAGTCTGACAGAGAGGGAGAGGCCAGCAGAGATAGTCAGTGAGGGAGATAGTGAGTCTGACAGAGAGGGAGGGGCCAGCAGAGATAGTCAGTGAGGGAGATAGTGAGTCTGACAGAGAGGGAGGGGCCAGCAGAGATAGTCAGTGAGAGAGATAGTGAGTCTGACAGAGAGGGAGGGGCCAGCAGAGATAGTCAGTGAGAGAGATAGTGAGTCTGACAGAGAGGGAGGGGCCAGCAGAGATAGTTAGTGAGAGAGATAGTGAGTCTGACAGAGAGGGAGGGGCCAGCAGAGATAGTCAGTGAGGGAGATAGTGAGTCTGACAGAGAGGGAGGGGCCAGCAGAGATAGTCAGTGAGGGAGATAGTGAGTCTGACAGAGAGGGAGAGGCCAGCAGAGATAGTCAGTGAGAGAGATAGTGTCTGACAGAGAGGGAGGGGCCAGCAGAGATAGTCAGTGAGGGAGATAGTGAGTCTGACAGAGAGGGAGGGGCCAGCAGAGATAGTCAGTGAGGGAGATAGTGTCTGACAGAGAGGGAGGGGCCAGCAGAGATAGTCAGTGAGGGAGATAGTGAGTCTGACAGAGAGGGAGAGGCCAGCAGAGATAGTCAGTGAGGGAGATAGTGTCTGACAGAGAGGGAGAGGCCAGCAGAGATAGTCAGTGAGGGAGATAGTGTCTGACAGAGAGGGAGAGGCCAGCAGAGATAGTCAGTGAGGGAGATAGTGAGTCTGACAGAGAGGGAGGGGCCAGCAGAGATAGTCAGTGAGGGAGATAGTGAGTCTGACAGAGAGGGAGAGGCCAGCAGAGATAGTCAGTGAGGGAGATAGTGTCTGACAGAGAGGGAGGGGCCAGCAGAGATAGTCAGTGAGGGAGATAGTGTCTGACAGAGAGGGAGGGGCCAGCAGAGATAGTCAGTGAGGGAGATAGTGAGTCTGACAGAGAGGGAGGGGCCAGCAGAGATAGTCAGTGAGGGAGATAGTGAGTCTGACAGAGAGGGAGAGGCCAGCAGAGATAGTCAGTGAGGGAGATAGTGTCTGACAGAGAGGGAGAGGCCAGCAGAGATAGTCAGTGAGGGAGATAGTGTCTGACAGAGAGGGAGAGGCCAGCAGAGATAGTCAGTGAGGGAGATAGTGAGTCTGACAGAGAGGGAGGGGCCAGCAGAGATAGTCAGTGAGGGAGATAGTGAGTCTGACAGAGAGGGAGAGGCCAGCAGAGATAGTCAGTGAGGGAGATAGTGTCTGACAGAGAGGGAGGGGCCAGCAGAGATAGTCAGTGAGGGAGATAGTGTCTGACAGAGAGGGAGGGGCCAGCAGAGATAGTCAGTGAGGGAGATAGTGAGTCTGACAGAGAGGGAGGGGCCAGCAGAGATAGTCAGTGAGGGAGATAGTGTCTGACAGAGAGGGAGAGGCCAGCAGAGATAGTCAGTGAGGGAGATAGTGTCTGACAGAGAGGGAGAGGCCAGCAGAGATAGTCAGTGAGGGAGATAGTGAGTCTGACAGAGAGGGAGAGGCCAGCAGAGATAGTCAGTGAGGGAGATAGTGAGTCTGACAGAGAGGGAGGGGCCAGCAGAGATAGTCAGTGAGGGAGATAGTGAGTCTGACAGAGAGGGAGGGGCCAGCAGAGATAGTCAGTGAGGGAGATAGTGAGTCTGACAGAGAGGGAGAGGCCAGCAGAGATAGTCAGTGAGGGAGATAGTGTCTGACAGAGAGGGAGAGGCCAGCAGAGATAGTCAGTGAGGGAGATAGTGAGTCTGACAGAGAGGGAGAGGCCAGCAGAGATAGTCAGTGAGGGAGATAGTGTCTGACAGAGAGGGAGAGGCCAGCAGAGATAGTCAGTGAGGGAGATAGTGTCTGACAGAGAGGGAGAGGCCAGCAGAGATAGTCAGTGAGGGAGATAGTGAGTCTGACAGAGAGGGAGGGGCCAGCAGAGATAGTCAGTGAGGGAGATAGTGAGTCTGACAGAGAGGGAGGGGCCAGCAGAGATAGTCAGTGAGGGAGATAGTGAGTCTGACAGAGAGGGAGAGGCCAGCAGAGATAGTCAGTGAGGGAGATAGTGTCTGACAGAGAGGGAGAGGCCAGCAGAGATAGTCAGTGAGGGAGATAGTGAGTCTGACAGAGAGGGAGGGGCCAGCAGAGATAGTCAGTGAGGGAGATAGTGAGTCTGACAGAGAGGGAGGGGCCAGCAGAGATAGTCAGTGAGGGAGATAGTGAGTCTGACAGAGAGGGAGAGGCCAGCAGAGATAGTCAGTGAGGGAGATAGTGAGTCTGACAGAGAGGGAGGGGCCAGCAGAGATAGTCAGTGAGGGAGATAGTGAGTCTGACAGAGAGGGAGGGGCCAGCAGAGATAGTCAGTGAGGGAGATAGTGGCTCAATTCCAATCCGCCCCCTAAAGACTCAAGCCCTGTACCCTCACTCCCTATAATGGCCGCCATCTGAAAGCGGTTGAGTCATCAGTCAAGTGTGGAAGGGATCCACATTGGATAAATAAGAGGATTGGGACAGCAGAGCCCTTTGCACATGACAAGATGATGTTGACTCTGGCAGGTTTGGGGCTTGCTATATATTGTTTATTGTCAAGACAACTAAAGTGTTTGAGGGATAGACTCCCTGATGAGTCTGTTCTCATCCAGGCTCTGGCTCTACAGAGTGGACAACAGGTCATTTAAAAATAATAAATGTAGCCTACTGCAAAATCTGCAATTGATAACTGTGTAATTATAATTAAAATAAGCTTAATAATGACATGTCACCCAACATTATACAGAGGGACAAAAAACCAGCACTCAAAATAAATCCTTTTGGGTTGTTTTATTACCTTCAAGCAGTGACAATGAACGTTTCGGCGTAAGCCTTCCTCAGCATTATACACAATGTCAATACTGTAAGATTCGGTAAAACAATTTCTCATTCATCAAAAAAGTTGTGGATTGCAATTGTAATTGAAATGATCGATGATCATACTAGGATTGTGTAATATAACTACTTGCATTCCTCTGATATAATATTTTGTCTAATCTGAAATCAGATTAGAATAAATGTAATGTTTCATTGTCAATTTAGGCATTCCAGCGCAGCCCGTATACGCGGCTAAACACCGCGTTCGTTTCGCGGGTATGTTCTTTTATTTTTTTCTTACAGATATTTGCGGAATTCCCCGGTAACCCCGTTTTATACGTCACAACGCTATGCATTGTGGGCAATTCCCTTTCCGTAAGTGGCCACAGCTGCTCCCTTACGGTAAGGGGGCAGAAAGGGCTCACTCCGAGCCCTCATTCACACAGGCTGACAGCACTACACAGGCTGGCTAAAAGCATTTAGGGGCGTTAGGTTAGTGAAGTCTGGCATCAGGACAGCATGGAGTCCTTAAGATGGCCTCTATAATAATATAATAATACTAGTGTTGAGAGCAGACAGCAGACACACATACTGTATAGGGCAGCCACATGCGCCTCCTTTATGGGTAGTTGTGGCTCTAATAAATAAATAAATAAATAACATTTTAATAAAAGAATGGGAGGAAAGGGATTTTTTTTGGATTGTGGCTCTTTCAACGCTTTTGTTTTTGTCAGTGTGGCTCCTGAGTCGGGCCAGGTTGAGTAGCACTGCTATACGGTAAGGTTACATCTCCTTCACGGATATGAAGAAGTAAGATGTGCCCATGCCACAGGAAGTAAGCAGGTATCTTAACCAGGCTTCTCGTCATAAAAGAATGAGCTCACCTGTGTTACTCTGCAGTAACTGAGCTCACCTGTGTTACTCTACAGTAACTGAAAGAGCTCACCTGTGTTACTCTACAGTAACTGAGCTCACCTGTGTTACTCTACAGTAACTGAAAGAGCTCACCTGTGTTACTCTACAGTAACTGAAAGAGCTCACCTGTGTTACTCTACAGTAACTGAAAGAGCTCACCTGTGTTACTCTACAGTAACTGAAAGAGCTCACCTGTGTTACTCTACAGTAACTGAATGAGCTCACCTGTGTTACTCTGCAGTAACTGAAAGAGCTCACCTGTGTTACACTACAGTAACTGAAAGAGCTCACCTGTGTTACTCTACAGTAACTGAATGAGCTCACCTGTGTTACTCTACAGCAGGGGTGCCCAAATTCTTTCCCATGAAGGGCCAAAACTCAATCTGGGTGGAGGGCCGAGGGCCAAAAATAAACATTGTGGAATTACATTAAAATGTATTGTGTTTTATAGAAAATTGACATTCTAAATCAAAAATAACATTTCAATATAATAATCTACTTTTTATCTGTTTGGTAATTGTAATAATTTGCAATTGGTTATATATATAAAAAAAAAACATCTGCATTTGTGGGGAGCTTAAACATTTAATCAGTAAACACCCAGTTAAAAACAGTTGTATTTTCCACCTTTGTAATCAAGAGAGAAATTTGACTTAATTCACAACTTGAAAAATCCTCAAGGTACTTTGAAAATCAGCTTTATTGTCCATCTTTTGTAAACAATTTGCCATGACAATTTGCAGGGATGCAATCTCAGGAGTGAACACAGTATCCGCAGCCACATTCAGACACTGTTTCACAAAGTCACCACATGAAAAAGTTCGTCCACCCTTTGCAATCAGTGCAGATATCTGATAACTTGCCCGAGTTGCATTCTGGATAAAAAAAATTGGGGAGATTATTATTATTTTTTTTCAAAATCCGTGGCGGGCCAAAACAAACAGAGCGCCCCAAATTGGGCACCACTGCTCTACAGTAACTGAATGAGCTCACCTGTTTTACTCTGCAGTAACTTAAAGGACGGCTTTCCCGTGGGGAATATGAATATATATTAAATCTCACGCCCCTAAGGTTTTCGAATCCGTTGAAATTTTTGAAATTGGTTGTTCACAGCCTGAGCAATCAACCATCTCTCACATATTTTTTGGCCTCGCTGACGCGTTTTATGTCAGAGAGGCCAAGTCCGCCTTGCGGAAGATGAGCACCAGTGAACTACAAGTGTTGTGGGGGTGTGCCGCCATGGTTCCGCCTCTAGAGGTCCTCCACGCCCCTTCACAGGTCCTGAAGAAAAACAAAAGGCAGCCATCTTTTTTCACCGCATAGCCTAGGCTAGCTAATGTTAGCTTCCCATAGCTCCTTGCAAAGAACCATATCTCGGGAACGGAAGCACCTACTGTAGAGACACGGGACTGGCGGCATTGGAAAGCTCGTCAAATTTTACATCTAGTAGAAGGTGCGTTCAAGTTACGAAATCAACGCTGAGCATTGATTTAGATTTTTGATTTTTTTTTACATGAAATAGTTACAACATCAGATGCTCATAACTCAGAGGAAAATGCCTTAAAATGCATGATTTCTTTTTTATGAAGACATCTCCCGACATATATACTACCGTTTAAATTTGGTGCAATTTGTTCTACTAATGTTTTTATGTCGAAGCCTTCTTCTTCTTCTTCTTCTTCTTCTTTGAGTTTTATGGCGGTTGGCAAGCATACGGTATATGTGCATTACCGCCACCTACTGGAGTTTGATATCAGCCAAATGCCTGAGGGGTGGGCGTGGAATCGAAGGCCACGCGAGCCCAGTGCATTGTGGGAACTGTAGGATTTCGGCTCCCCGCACCCGCCCCTCCCCCCCACAGAGTGGATTTTGGTTGATTGCCCAGGCTCTGAACAACCAATTTCAAAAATTTCAACGGATTCAAACTCCTTAGGGGCATGAGATTTAATATATCTTATATTATATTCCCCACGGGAAAGCCTTCCTTTAATGAGCTCACCTGTGTTACTCTGCAGTAACTGAGGTTTGTTAAATGCCTCGACCAAAACTAGGCTAGCGGGTAAAGGATGGTGTTGTCCATGTATGTTATTGTCAACCTACTTTATCTGCTGTTGAGTCTTGACTGACAGCTGCTGCTCACAGAAAAGAGCACAACATGCTGAAAGAAAGAAGCTGTCTGATTCTCTTGTGCCTATTTATTTTTGCGGCAGCTTTACGGCTCAAATAGAATCCGTTTATTTCCCTGTGATATGGAAATATTGTCTCTGCGTGAGGGCATCCAGGAGTTAATGGTAAATCTCTGACCTTTTCCCTCCGTCTTTATCGCAGACGTGTGTTCAACGCATGAATACAGATTGATCGCCTGCTGCTGCTGTCATTTCCCTCGCCTTCCCATCCAAAGACACTGGTGGGATGCACACCTCACACTGGTTCCCATCCAGAGACACTGGTGGGATGCACACCTCACACTGGTTCCCATCCAGAGACACTGGTGGGATGAACACCTCACACTGGTTCCCATCCAAAGACACTGGTGGGATGCACACCTCACACTGGTTCCCATCCAAAGACACTGGTGGGATGAACGCCTCACACTGGTTCCCATCCAAAGACACTGGTGGGATGCACACCTCACACTGGTTCCCATCCAAAGACACTGGTGGGATGAACACCTCACACTGGTTCCCATCCAAAGACACTGGTGGGATGAACACCACACACTGGTTCCCATCCAAAGACACTGGTGGGATGTACGCCTCACACTGGTTCCCATCCAAAGACACTGGTGGGATGAACACCTCACACTGGTTCCCATCCAAAGACACTGGTGGGATGAACACCTCACACTGGTTCCCATCCAAAGACACTGGTGGGATGAACACCTCACACTGGTTCCCATCCAAAGACACTGGTGGGATGTACGCCTCACACTGGTTCCCATCCAAAGACACTGGTGGGATGTACGCCTCACACTGGTTCCCATCCAAAGACACTGGTGGGATGAACACCTCACACTGGTTCCCATCCAGAGACACTGGTGGGATTTACGTCTCACACGGCTTTCAATTTTCCTGCTAAATGCCAGCGCCAATCTTTGGCACCATGGGAGAGGGGGAGGGAGGGAGAGGGGAGGGGGGGGGAGAACAGGTGGGAGATTTGGAGGGTGAGGTGGGAGGGATCTAAAAGAGTAATCCCAATATTGGTGGTGAAATCATGTCACACAGATCTCTTTTTGTGTGTGTGTGTGTGTGTGTGTGTGTGTGTGTGTGTGTGTGTGTGTGTGTGTGTGTGTGTGTGTGTGTGTGTGTGTGTGTGTGTGTGTGTGTGTGTGTGTGTGCTGTCAAGCTACAAAGGAGACGGCTCTGCTGGAAAACAACACACAACTGCTTTTCTTCTTGTCTCTCCCTGCTGTGGCAGTTATCAGTTATCTGTTATCAGTTATCGTGGGCCCGGCTTTCTGACAGCTATTAAGTATAACAGCATCAGACATATCTGTTCTCACACGTGCAGCTCATCTTCAAAGACACCATCATTTACTTTGTTCAAAGAGTGGCCTTTTTCACACTATTGATTTGTGGCCATCTGCTGAGCAAAGAAGTTAAAAAAATATATGTATACTGTATATATATTATTATTATTATTATTTATTATTATTTTTTTTATTATTTTTTGCGGGCGTGGGTGTTGTACAAAGAGGATTTTGGTATGAAAAACAGCAGGTGTTGAGCATTGAGAACAAAACATTCTCACTTGTAGAAACTGTGAAACTCGGGCTAATTAACAGTCAGTTTGAATGTAAGTATCTGACTTTTGTGTGAGGCTGATCGTATTAATGAGCTGTAGGTTTGAAGCACGATGAAACCTTATCATACATGTAGGGAGTAGGGTTGGGTACCGTTCACATTTGAATCGATACCGGTACGGTACCGGTACCTGGAATTCGGTACGGTACCAAAAACGGTACCTTTTTCAATACTTTTTTGAGTAAAAAAAAAAAAAAAAATTTTTTTTTTTTTGCAACAACAAAAATGTACAGTTGTAAAACAAATGAGTCCAAACTTCTCAATTTCAACATTGTTCTTTATTTAGATTTTTTTTTGTTTAGCAGCAGCACCCAACAAAATAAAATCCCTCCCTCCCTCCCTCTTCCCTCCCAAACCAAGAGTTTACTTGTCGCAGCAAGGTAGTGACTGTGAGGTAATGGTCTTGTGCCACACTGCTCCATCCATCAGCGGTCACTGCAATATGGTCAACTGCCCTGAGTTCCTCCTTCACATTCTTCTTCTCAACACGATACCAAGCTGGGATAAGTGTGTTTGTGAGAAGGTCTCTGGAGGGAGGGGAGTATTTTGGGTTCAGGGTCCCTGTCATCTCCCTATATATAGACAATAAAAATAACTATTGTTAGTAACTTAGCTTACTCTATGAATATCACACACACACATTATCACCCATTTATACATAAATAAATAATTTACCTGAACCATGGAGACTCCACCGTTGCGAAGGGCAACATGCCTTTTACAATGAAGGCAGTCACTGCCCTGTGGCACTCATTTACTTTCTGCCGGGGTAAAGCTGCTTTCTTCGCCAGGGTGAAGGGTGTCTCCTGTGCGACTCTCACACGGTGGCCTAGCAAAGAAAGCAAGAGTGTAACGTTGAATAACACGTCTCACGGTGACACGAACTGAGGATAATAATAACGTTAGCAACGCTAGTTACGCTACTAAACATGCTAAGCTATAAGCTACAACTATCCAGCTAACGTTAGCTAATTAAATGACGTTACCTGATGTTGAAGAAGTCGACGCCTCACTTGCGACACTTGAAGTTTCGTCGTCGTCGTTGTCCGTTTCAGCTAACGAAGCAGAGGAGCTGCTGGCTGTACTGTAGGTGCTTTGCTGCTGGTGGATGCAGCGTCCACCCTCAGGCTATCGAACACTTTACAGTCTTCCGCATTTAAAAAGATTTTATGCTTGACCAAGTGTTTCCTCAAGTTAGAGGTGTTCCCCTGGCCAGCTTTGCACTTCGCATCGCAAATGTTACAGCGAGCGTTGTCTGAGTCTATCTTTGTGAAGTGTAGCCAGTGCCACACTTTGGACCGCAAGCGAGAGGCCATCTTCTTCTCTTCTGCTTGTTTTGGCAGTGACGTGCTGACGTAACCCACCCTCGTGTGTGTTGCCTTCAAGTTTGCGTCGGAATTTCTATCTCGCTCGCTGTCTTTGTATCACTGAGATGCGTTCAAGTACCGACATTTTTAAATTATAATAGAAAAAAAAAAAAGTACCGAAATGAGGTACCGTTTCATGTCATGTGAACTGATACTCGGTAGTACCGCCCACTTTCGGTCGGTGCCTGTAAAAGTACCGAGTTCGGTACCCATCCCTAGTAGGGAGTGCTTCCAATCAGGATTGACTTTGAGATAGGGTTCATACATGTAGGGAGTGCTTCCAATCATGATTGACTTTGAGATAGGATAGAGTTTCCACTGGCCGTGATATTCTAGGAATATCATGGAAAGATCAGGGACAGTCAGGAAATGTGATCACTTCTCTGGGGAAGTCATGCGATATCAGGGAATTTTACAAATGGGTCACTTTCCAGGAATATAGCAGATTGTATTGAACTAAGGAGATGACTCCACTAATAGATGCTCACAGTAGAGCATCACAGGACCATGTGGGCCAAGAGGAGCCAGACTCTTTGGCTTTCTCTTCTCTTCATCCTGGTCTTCATCATGTCCTTTTCTTTGCTTCTGACTAAACCTGCTGGCATGGCTGTGGGGGGGGACGGGGGGACTAAGGATGGAGGCTGTTGGATTCGATGTGTCACATCACTCCTGCAGACACAGTGCCCTCCATTCCTCCTGGGTCTTCTCTGTGGGTGGGTGGATGGGGGACGATGTGGGCCAGTGTGAGGGAAGCCATCTCCTCTCACCACGGGCCTGCAGATAACCATGTCATCCCGTGACATGTTCATCAATAATGGTGAACACCTGCAGAGAGCGCACACTGTGGCTAGCAGCACCGTCAAGGCTACGGCTAGAAACACCTCGGCCTCCTCCCAGGGTTCAGGGCTGGAGATGGAGGAAACCCCCCAACCAGCCCAGATGGCTACTTACCCTGCAGCACGCCGCCCTTTGTCTCTTTCTTCATTTACACAATCAATTGACTGTTGTTGAGCCGGGCGGTTTTCATCACTGACCTCTGACCCAGGGCCGGTTCCAGAACAAGATGACTAGGGATGCATCCTAGATAGGAAGGGGTGCAGATGCCCGGCCGCCGGCTGCCCGAAAAATTTGACATGTTATTTTACTAAAAATAATACATTTTACCATCATTTCAAGTAGAATGATACCACCCAAGCAAGAATATTTCAAGTGTTTCAAGTGCTTTACTGAAATATTTGG
>NC_139643.1:51607771-51630271 GCF_964638095.1 Poromitra crassiceps | reverse complement strand
TTTTTTTTTTTTCGAATTTCGACTTTCAATAATAAAAGTCGACCTTGATAATAACAACGATTATTCGAAAATTCGAAATTCGATGCCCATCCCTAGTGAACACACTGTGTCATGTGACATGCAGTGAAGCTTTCACAACAAATAAATACAGTTGGCTCTAGTTGAAGGGAGACTGCAGCCAGGCCTGTTACTCATTCCTTTAGCCATATTAACACGTTCACTGCCGTGGACGAGATATCTCGTCAAGCAGAAACCAACGGTTGACTGCCAATGACGAGATATCTCGTCCAAAATTTTTTTTTTTTTTTTTGACGGTGGGACATCGATCAACCCCTTTTACATCTCCTATTAAAATATGGGAGGTATTGAATGTGTATAATCTATTTTACCGACCCACTAAGTGGCGACAGTGCTCTCCAGACGAGAGAAAGCCAAGCAAAAACAGCCGCGTGAGGAAGCCATTCTCATGAAAATGGATTGGCGAAAACGCTTTCGCTTTCGCGCAGGGAGCTGGCGGTGGGGGATTGCAAATTTTCATAATAGATTATGGGTGCAACACACTTTGAAACACGCAGCATACATGTAAATAAGACCAGAATCGCAAAAGCTTCATCAAAGCTCTCAACCGAAACCCCAAGAAACGAGCGAGCCCATCCAGACTCGCCCAAAGAGCGGCCGCCAGCAGACAGGCAGCAGCAGCAGCAGCAGCAGAAACTCGCTTGTGACACGCCCGCTGCAGAGCCAGGGAGGCAGGAGGAGAACACACACGGAGGGAGGAGTTTGAAGGAGAGGGGGGTTTCCTGCTGTTATGGAGGAAATTACTGTTCAAAACTATTGTTTAGATGTCTGACGTCTTACTGATGCCAAAAATGAATGGTTAAAGTGACTGTTCTATCGAATTTCACAAAAAGCCATTTATCTCAGCTTAAATTTTCAGACGCTGAAACCATGCTGTATTCAAGTGCTAATGCCTACATAACTACTAACTCTACAAACTAACTCTTTTAGACAGAGAAAGCACACATTCTATTAGTTCTTTTGAGATATTTTGTGTTCACAAAATCTTAGCAGAAAATAATCCTCGGCTGTTGAAAGATGAGCCAGAATCCTCAAAAAAAAACCTTGGCAGAAGCTACCTACAGTAAAAAAAAAAAACGGCTGGCAGTGAATGTGTTAATATGAATGATTTGACTTTACTGATAAATATTGCAAATATTGATGCCTCACCAGCATCCTCCCCTAAAAAATTCACAGCATTTCACAGCTATTTTTCCTGCAACCCACTACATGTATTTGACTTCCTGTAGCTTTTTAATAATTTATTTTTGTCTAACTCACTGCAGGTTACATAGCATCTGCCATCTTACCACAGGCGTGACATCATAATGTCTTGACTCAAGCCTGTAAGTAGCCTGTAAGTAGCCTAGAGAGAAAAGAGTCAAGGTGCAACTTCGACTCCATTAGTTCGAGGTCCTCGACCTAGACTCTAGGATACAAGCTCTTAGAGGCAGAGATCAACTTTCTGATAATCATCAGACAAGCATCAGGAAATGACATTCACTTTAATATCATGTGTCTTCACAAATCAGTACTGTCATAAGCCCGCTGTCGCTATTCACTTAAAACCCTGATTGCACCTCCAGGCTGATAAACAGTGTACCTTGGTCTCCTGGAAGACAAATACATGTTTAAAGTGGAAATATGTGAGATTATTATTATTATTATGATTATTATTATTTATTGTATTTTTTTTTTTTTTTTTTACTTTTGTGCTAACCTCATTGCTGTAGTGTTTCTGCGCTGCTCTTCCAAGAGAGTACCTGTCACTCAAACATTGGGGGGCCAAAGTCCAATATAGTTTAACTTTGGGAGCAAACCCTGGCAAAAAATCAAGATGGCGCCCTGGCTGTTACACGTTGTTTCCACCAGGGGGACGAGTCCCACACTAATGGAGATTCAGCTAAATCATGTCAGGACGATGTTTGAGTTTAATGAGGGGGAGGCGTCAACCGTCCTTTGACTCTCGCAACATCATGTAGACTTGTCACCGTCATCCATAAAAGGTTCAATAACACAATGCGAAGCCTCGGCAATAACGGCTAAAGGTCAGGGAGAAATTGCTGTCCGTTTCAATTAACGGATGTCCCATATCACGTTTGTAGCCCTCTTCCTCAGTGTATGTAGCGTAGCCTCTCCCCAGTCGATAACACCGGACAAATGTGCTGAAGCCTCTGTGTGAGACGTGCATTGAAAGATGTATGCTTTCTATGCATGCTTTATTGAATGGGGCCAAAGTCAATGTGGTGTCTGAAAGCCATGTTCTTTGTTGGGAGATGAATGCCCCCATTCTGTCTGGCTGTACTCTGGGCTGTAATAGAGGCCACTGAGCAGTATCCATTATACACTGAGCACTGAGCAGCATCCATCACACAGTGAGAAACCACTGAGCAGCATCCATCACACAGTGAGAAACCACTGAGCAGCATCCATCACACAGTGAGAAACCACTGAGCAGCATCCATCACACAGTGAGAAACCACTGAGCAGCATCCATCACACAGTGAGAAACCACTGAGCAGCATCCATTACACAGTGAGAAACCACTGAGCAGCATCCATCACACAGTGAGAAACCACTGAGCAGCATCCATCACACAGTGAGAAACCACTGAGCAGCATCCATCACACAGTGAGAAACCACTGAGCAGCATCCATCACACAGTGAGAAACCACTGAGCAGCATCCATCACACAGTGAGAAACCACTGAGCAGCATCCATCACACAGTGAGAAACCACTGAGCAGCATCCATCACACAGTGAGAAACCACTGAGCAGCATCCATCACACAGTGAGCACTGAGCAGCATCCATTACACAGTGAGAAACCACTGAGCAGCATCCATCACACAGTGAGAAACCACTGAGCAGCATCCATCACACAGTGAGAAACCACTGAGCAGCATCCATCACACAGTGAGAAACCACTGAGCAGCATCCATCACACAGTGAGAAACCACTGAGCAGCATCCATCACACAGTGAGCACTGAGCAGCATCCATTACACAGTGAGAAACCACTGAGCAGCATCCATCACACAGTGAGAAACCACTGAGCAGCATCCATCACACAGTGAGAAACCACTGAGCAGCATCCATCACACAGTGAGCACACTGAGCAGCATCCATCACACAGTGAGCACTGAGCAGCATCCATCACACAGTGAGAAACCACTGAGCAGCATCCATCACACAGTGAGAAACCACTGAGCAGCATCCATCACACAGTGAGCACTGAGCAGCATCCATCACACAGTGAGAAACCACTGAGCAGTATCCATCACACAGTGAGCACACTGAGCAGCATCCATCACACAGTGAGAAACCACTGAGCAGCATCCATCACACAGTGAGCACACTGAGCAGCATCCATCACACAGTGAGCACTGAGCAGCATCCATCACACAGTGAGCACACTGAGCAGCATCCATCACACAGTGAGCACACTGAGCAGCATCCATCACACAGTGAGCACTGAGCAGCATCCATCACACAGTGAGCACACTGAGCAGCATCCATCACACAGTGAGAAACCACTGAGCAGCATCCATCACACAGTGAGAAACCACTGAGCAGCATCCATCACACAGTGAGCACTGAGCAGCATCCATCACACAGTGAGAAACCACTGAGCAGCATCCATCACACAGTGAGAAACCACTGAGCAGCATCCATCACACAGTGAGAAACCACTGAGCAGCATCCATCACACAGTGAGAAACCACTGAGCAGCATCCATCACACAGTGAGAAACCACTGAGCAGCATCCATCACACACTGAGAAACCACTGAGCAGCATCCATCACACACTGAGAAACCACTGAGCAGCATCCATCACACAGTGAGAAACCACTGAGCAGCATCCATCACACAGTGAGAAACCACTGAGCAGCATCCATCACACAGTGAGCACACTGAGCAGCATCCATCACACAGTGAGCACACTGAGCAGCATCCATCACACAGTGAGAAACCACTGAGCAGCATCCATCACACAGTGAGCACTGAGCAGCATCCATCACACAGTGAGAAACCACTGAGCAGCATCCATCACACAGTGAGAAACCACTGAGCAGCATCCATCACACACTGAGAAACCACTGAGCAGCATCCATCACACAGTGAGAAACCACTGAGCAGCATCCATCACACAGTGAGAAACCACTGAGCAGCATCCATCACACACTGAGAAACCACTGAGCAGCATCCATCACACACTGAGAAACCACTGAGCAGCATCCATTACACAGTGAGCACACTGAGCAGCATCCATTACACAGTGAGCACTGAGCAGCATCCATCACACAGTGAGCACTGAGCAGCATCCATTACACAGTGAGCACTGAGCAGCATCCATTACACAGTGAGCACTGAGCAGCATCCATCACACAGTGAGCACTGAGCAGCATCCATTACACAGTGAGAACATCAAGCAAGGTCCTCATCATACATTTGCTTTGAAAGCCTCTGAGAAGGTCAGAATTCATAAATCATTGAAACCTCCACTCGTCATATTCCGGCTGTTCAAGTAGAATAGTGGTTGGTGCACAAGGATGAGGGGGAGAAGTGTTACGTGCTTTTAGGTCTTTTCCTGAAAGTAAAGAGATGTTTTCTGAGCTACGCAGGAAGCACAGATGGCTGAAATCTCGGAAGAGGCTCAGCTGATAGTGATGCGCAAATTCATGTTGGCCAGGACCCAGGATCAGGTTTATTTACAGTGACCCAGGATCAGGTTTATTTACAGTGACCCAGGATCAGGTTTATTTACAGTGAGAGCCATAAGGATGGGATTTCTCTTTTTATGGGAAGGTGCTAATTATGCCCGTGTGTCACACACGCATTTTAAAATGAGACTGAACTATGGTGAGTTTGGGCCTTATAAGGTGGTACCTCTAAAGAATGGTATAAGGTGGTACCTCTCCCCCCCCATCAACTCAAATCAACTCTCAATAACTGTCAATAGATGAATGACTTCAAAACCGTTTACATTTTGAGAGTTGATTTGAGTTAATGAGTTATTCATTTGAGTTAGTGTGGACCAGTGATGTCACTGGTCCACACTTTAACACTCAATAACTGTCAAATTAAATGACAGACTTCAAAACCGTTTACAGTTTTCTGATATACTACTGATGTTCTAATGATACAAAGCTGGTTGAAAATGGGCAGAGTGTTCCTTTAATGGCCTAGTTAGTAGTTGTAGAATATGATCATGCAGAATAAAGTGCTTAATAATGACTCATAAACAACCAATATGCTAATATGGATGCTAATAAGCCAACTAGTTTAGTAGAATGATTTGTACCTTAACACGTTCACTGCCGGAGATATCTCGTCAAGCAGAAACCAACGGTTGACTGCCGTGGACGAGATATCTCTTCAACAAAAAAAAAACAAAAAATTTGACGGTGGGACGTCGATCAAACCCTTTTACATCTCCTATAAAAATATGGGAGGTATTGAATGTGTATAATCTATTTTACCGCCACTAAGTGGCGACAGTGCTCTCCAGACTAGACGAAGCCAAGCAAAAACAGCAGCGTGAGGAAGCCATTCTCATGAAAATGGATTGGCGAAAACGCTTTCGCTTTCGCGCAGGGAGCTGGCGGTGGGGGATTGCAAATTTGCATAATAGATTACGGGTGAAACACACTTTGAAACACCGGCAGAAAGCCCAGAATCGCACGCAGCTTCATTCCAGCTGAGCTCACAACCGAAAAACGAGCCCCATCCAGACTCGCCCAAAGAGCGGCAGCCAGGCAGCACAGACAGGCAGGAGAGATTCGCTTGTGACAAATGCTGCAAAGCCACCAGAGACACACCCACGGAGGGAGGAGTTTGGAGGAGAGGGGGGTGAGGGTGCTGTTATGGAGGAAATTACTGTTCAAAGAACTATTGTTTAGATGTCTGATGTCTCACTGATGCCAAAAATAAATAGTTAAAGTGACTGTTCTATCGAATTTCACAAAAATGCATTTTTCTCAGCTTTTCTTCTCAGACGCTGAAACCATGCTGTATTCAACTGCTAATGCCTACATAACTACTAACTCTACAAACTAACTCTTTTAGACAGAGAAAGCACACATTCTATTAGTTCTTTTGAGATATTTTGTGTTCACGAATTCCTAGCAGAAAATAATCCTCTGCTCTTGAAAGATGAGCCAGAATCCTCAAAAAAAACCTTGGCAGAAGCTACCTACAGTAAAAAAAAACTGTTGGCAGTGAATGTGTTAATATAAAGTTTTACCAAAGAAGCATATCAAGACAAACTGATACAGGAAACCCTGGTGGAAAATTAGTGGAAGATCAATGTGTAGTTTTTATCTGTTTGAACTCTTGAAATGCTTCACAATGATAATAAGTTAATAACCATATGTTTTGGTCAGTTACAAGACTGCGCTATATATATATATATATATATATATATATATATATATATATATATATATATAGTATACTGTAGACTAGAGGAGCTCCACTAAAGACCTAAAAAAGCAAGCAGAGTTTAGCTTCAGAGAGAGAGAAAAAGCAACAACTAAAACCTAAAAACACTCTGGCAGCTGGACGCCTTCGAGGAAGAAAGATTGAACAGCAGTGTTGAGACTGGAAAAAACGCTGAGAAGAAGAGAGGCAGTATGTGTGTCGTTATCCCCAAATGGTCTATCGCCCTCTAACAACACACTCCAGAGAGAGAGAGAGAGAGAGAGAGAGAGAGAGACAGAGAGAGAGAGAGAGAGAGAGAGAGGAGAGAGAGAGAGAGAGACAGAGAGAGAGAGAGAGAGAGGGAGAGAGAGAAAGAGAGAGAGAGAGAGAGAGAGAGGGAGATGAGAGAGAGAGAGGAGAGAGACAGAGAGAGAGAGAGAGAGAGAGAGAGAGACAGAGAGAGAGAGAGAGAGAGACAGAGAGAGAGAGAGAGAGAGAGAGACAGAGAGAGAGAGAGAGAGAGAGACAGAGAGAGAGAGAGGGAGAGAGAGAGAGAGACAGAGAGAGAGACAGAGAGAAGAGAGATGAGAGAGAGAGAGGAGAGACAGAGAGAGAGAGAGAGAGAGAGAGAGAGAGACAGAGAGAGAGAGAGAGGAGAGAGAAGAGAGGAGAGAGACAGAGAGAGAGAGAGAGGGAGACAGAGAGAGACACAGAGAGAGAGAGAGAAGAGAGAGAGAGAGAGAGAGAGAGAGAGTCTTCTAAGCACTCTGTTCCACACAGCAGTCCCATCATCAAACCAAGTGGCGGTTGGCTGTGAAGCAGCTCGGGGGAAACAAGGAGAACAAATTGTTTGGATTTGTAACGGACAACGTTCAAATGGAGTTTATCCCAGCGGCCTGACTGAGACAAAGCAGAGCTGTTGGGATGGCAGTGCCATTTCACCCGCCTTAGTTTTCGCTTTGCAGTATCAGTATAATCCAGCACACCACACTCGCATATTCATTTACTCCTTACAAATCCACTGTGTGAATGTAGTGGTTTTTACCATGGTGCCAATTAAGTACTGCAGCCTCTCTCTCTCTCTCTCTCTCTGTTCCTATGTTTTCTCTACAGTAGAGACACATCATGTCATGGATATAAGCATTGTTTTTAAACCTTCACTCATACATTATGTTCTGGATACTTTGGAATTGTCAATAGTGTTGTTTTTAAACTACTTCACTACTTCTGTTGTATCCTATTGACTGAATCAATAAATCAAAAAATAATCGATTATAAGATGCATCGCGATGCGGACGTGCACGATTCTGCATCGATTCACAAATGTCAAAAATGGATTATTTAAAAAAAATAAGAAATCGAATAAAATATAATGGAAGTACATGCAGTTGTTTATTAGGATCATAATACAATGCAATTACAAATGCACTTTTATTTTTAAAAGTAGCCACACAGTGAGAAAAAAAAGAGAAGTGAGAAAAAAATAAATCATGTATTGCGGAAGAAAAAGTGATGCATCGATTGAAGATGCATCGAGATGCATCGATAATCGTAATCGAATCGAATCGTAGCCCTCTGAATGGTAATCGAATCGAATCGTGAGGCCAGTGACGTTGTGCTCACAACAACAGCCACTTCCGGGTAGACAACCGGCGACTGATGAGTGAATCTGGAGGAGAAAAGAAGGTCTTTGTACGTCACCAGTGTTGGTTTTGGCAGGCGGAGGCTGTTACCATGACAATGCTGCGGCAATAAGCCAGTGTCTTATCTGAGGGTGTTTTGTCTTGTTGTGTCCTCTACAGTCTGTGCTCTCAGCAGAGTCTGCCTGTGACCTATCAGGCCTGCGTCATGACCAAAGACTGCGACGCCACCGACTGGTCCGAGTGGTCTGCGTGCTCCAAGGAGTGCTACGACCTCAACGGGCCCCCGGGCCAGCGCAGCCGCACCCGCCAGGTCAGCCAGTTCCCCCTGGGCGGCGGGGGGGAGTGTCCCGAGCTGGAGGAGAGGGAGCCCTGCACCCCCCAGGGAGACGGAGTGCCACCATGTATTGTGTAAGTGTTGGAGAGGCGTGGGCAGAGGAGTAGGAGTAATAATAATAATAATAATAATAATAATAATAATAATAATAATAATAATAATAATAATAATAATAATAATAAAGTCAAAGTAAAACATAGTTCATCTAAAATTTTAAAAAAGTAATTCAAAAGAGTTAGGCTCTAGACCAGTGGTGCCCAACCAGTCGATCGCGGTCTACTGGTCGACCGCGGACTCACCCCAGGTTGATCGCGTCAAAATATATATATATATATATATATATATATATATATATATATATATATATATATATATAATCAAATAAAATATAATGGAAGTACATGCAGTTGTTTATTTTAATTATGGATCGTAATACAATGCAATTCCAAATGCACTTTTATTTTAAAAGTAGCCACACAGTGAGAAAAAAGAAAGTGAGAAAAAAAAATCATGTATTGGGGAAAAAAAGTGATGCATCGATTTAAGATGCATCGAGATACATCGATAATCGTAATCGAATTGAATCGTAGCCCTCTGAATCGTAATCGAATCGTGAGGCCAGTGAAGATTCACAGCCCTAATGTCAAGTGGTTGTGGGACAACGAGAAAGTGTTGTGAGGTTAGTTACTGCAGGCTGGAAACGATGTGTGTGTGCGTTTGCGATGTTGAAACTGGACTGGTAGATCTCTCGGGAGGCTGGCTACTTGAAAAGTAGATCTTCGGTCAAAAAAGGTTGGGCACCCCTGCTCTAGACATTTCACATGAACGATATAAATAGTTCAGCACACAGGTGCATGTGATTAGGCCGCAGCACAGTGACGGGTAACAACACGGCTGGTACCTGGGACAGCGACGGGCAGTCCTCTGGCTCCAGGGACGCCGCTGAGATCAGCACCACAGACAGCTCCCGTAAAGCTCCTGCCACTGACAGCTGCAGTTGTGCTGGTCCAGTCAGCTCAGAGTCTGACAGTACATGCTGCTCTGGCCCAACAGAATAGAGAGCAGCCTACTCATACAGGACTGTACATACACATTGACTCTCCCCCCATGACATCATGAGGTGATAATATTCTATGATGAAGTTGGCAAGCAGAGCTCAGGGTATGGTACATGCTACAGTATCCAAGAGGCATATAACCCATATATTTACTACACCAATCATATGGTCATTTCAGAGAGAGGTTTTTATGGGCCGAGTCAGCCATAATGTGAAGCAGTAAATCAGCGTTCATCCACTGTAGGAGGAGGAGCAGGAGGAGAGGTGAGACCCTGGTGGGCAGCAGCTCACACCATTTTATTATTTGATTGAAGCATTCCTCTGTGAGAGGGTCCCCATCTGTGCTGCTCAGAGACCCCACCATGCACTGCTCTCCCAGGGGCCTCATTGTCCCGGAGCAGAGAGAGACAGAGAGAGAGAGAGAGAGAGAAAGAGAGAGAGAGAGGGAGAGAGAGAGAGAGACAGAGAGAGAGAGAGAGAGAGAGAGAGAGACCTTGCTCATGAATATGGAGGCTTTCATTGGTGACCTCAAATGAATTCCATTATCACCAGCGAGATGGAGGCAGGGTGCACATCTTCTGACCTCAGGGTGGGACCATAAAGCCGACTGCACTGAGTTCAGTCCCAGACACAAACCCGGCCATATAGAAATGGCCGTTGCGATTAACAGTCTTCTTTCACTGGGGAAGGTTCTGGCCTGAGAGTGCTCTGCATTCTGCGTAAATTGCTCTGCCCCCGAGGCTGATTGTAAACAGAGATCTAAGGTCAATGACATGAACAAGTCATTCAAACAACACTTTAGAAATGCTTTGCCAACCACTCAGCTCACCCAGACACAAGCTAATGATGTTCACTGGCTGGAAAAAGCCATCTAGCTACATGCTTCATTATGACAACAACATGCTGCGCTAAAAGAAGCTTTTGCATGATAGGCTCCATTTTGAAGATTCAACCACAGTATGATCCATTTACAGTGCCATAGTCAAACAGCAGTTTAGTGGTTAAGAAAACATGGCTATTATTTCAATGAAGAGAGTGTAGCACACACAAAACATTGAAGGCAAATCTGAACACTTCAGGCGTTCATAAGACATTACAAACAGGTGTAAGCACATTGTGAGTGCATGATCATTATTAGAATGAGATCTTGATATACATGTAATAAAATAAAAAAATGAAGGGTTGTATATCATAAATGACATACTATTAAATTAAATTAAGTTCACCTACTTTGCCTCTAATCAGATTATGAATCTGCTGGTAATGCAACACAGTGCACTTCATGTATTGATAAGTGATAATATAATATGTCAAATATAGCAATTCATTTGGAATATCTGCTCTATGCATCTGGATGATGATCTAGATCTAGATGGTCAGTAGTCTACTCACTCCCTGTGTCCTGTCCCCCTCAGATACAGCTGGAAGAGCAGTGAGTGGACAGAGTGCAGGGTGGACCTGCTGCTGAGCCAGCAGGATCGACGGCGGGGGAACCAGACGGGGCTGTGCGGAGGAGGGATCCAGAGCCGAGAGGTGTACTGTGTCCAGACCAGTCCAGACACACCCCCCAACCTCAGCCCAGACACGCCCCCCAACCTCAGCTCACTCAGGAGCAAAGAAGGTGACGTTTCTTAGCACGCCTCCTAGTGGAGCAGATTATAGAAGAATCATTCACATCTGGAAAGAAGCACCAAAATTGGCGCAAATACTCCTTGGGGACTGTTCTTTCTGATAACAAGGGCAAATCCGGCCCAGGACCATGTGGAAACCGCGGGGGCAAGCATACCGCGCTAGGAGGCAACTAGCCTACTCCTGTGCCCCCTCCCTTGCTATTATCTGAGCTCCCAATGCTAAGACATTAGGCAATACCTCCACTCCAAGGTTTCTTTTCTATTTCCACATTCATATTTATGTCTATGATTCATACGCCTCAGATAGTCATTCATTAAAGATGCTTGCACAACACTTAAGCAGAAGGAAGGTGCTACGCGTATCATGTAAACATCATAAAGCATGACCACATTCATTTTGAGATATTAGCAGCCTATGACTTATTAAACAATATCACTGCATTTTACATTCATGTGCCACCAGAATATATGCTTATTGCTTTATGCAGATTGCTTTACCACACAGAGCATGGGCTGTTTTTACTTTGCAAGTAATCCAAAACTGTAGCCTCCTCCAGTATTCTAACTGCATAGTTTCACCTTGACGTTAGCTTACCTGCTCAGACGTTAGCTTACCTGGTCACAATGCATACTGAAAGTGAAAAGGGTCTTAATTTTCGAGGCACAGTAAACAACTTTATACAGCACATGTTCTGACGTGGTCTTGTCACAGCAGCACCATATCATCTCTGTGAAAGTAGACGTGAAGTTACTGTAAGCTTCTGGATCATCTGGTTAGGTCTGAATTTCACACACAAACAAAGCCATGTGATCTGCTGCAGCTCGGCAGACAGACGCTGATAATATCCTCCTGCATCGCCAACCATGTGTGAGGCAGAGCGGGAATTAAGATGGGTTTTACCCCATATTAAATCTGCAGCTGAGCTATATGAATATGCTAATGTAGCACTAATGCACACGGCACACAGCGAGGGGACCAGATGAAATATGAGCTTTTGCCTAAATTAGTGGCATTACTCAGTTTGGGTAGCAGGAAGTGGCTGCGTAGCACGGCCGTGCTTATCCAGCGTCCACACACTGAGTCCCAGTCCATCTGCTGCTGGTGGTGCTGGTGCTGGTGCTGCTGGTGGTGCTGGTGGTGGTGGTGGTGGTGGTGGTGGTGGGGGTGGTGGTGGGGGTGGTGGTGGTGGTGGTGGTGGTGGTGCTGGTGCTGCTGGTGGTGCTGGTGGTGGTGGTGGTGAGCGCGGAGGGGGCCAGTGGTGCTGGAGGCTGGACTGGCCACTGCTTGTAGAAATGATTCAAAACAGCTACTGCACGCCAGACAGACACTGTCATGTTTCAGTGTCAAGACTCCATATTGTTAAAGGAACACTCCGCCCATTTTCAACCAGCTTTGTATCATTAGAACATCAGTAGTATATCAGAAAACTGTAAACTGTTTTGAAGTCTGTCATTTAATTTGACAGTTATTGAGTGTTAAAGTGTGGACCAGTGACATCACTGGTCCACACTAACTCAAATTAATAACTCATTAACTCAAATCCACTCTCAAACTGTAAACGGTTTTGAAGTCATTCATCTAGTTTGACAGTTATTGAGAGTTGATTTGAGTTAACGAGTTATTCATTTGAGTTAGTGTGGACCAGTGATGTCACTGGTCACTCAATAACACTCAAATTAAATGACAGACTTCAAAACAGTTTACAGTTTTCTGATATACTACTGATGTTCTAATGATACAAAGCTGGTTGAAAATGGGCGGAGTGTTCCTTTAATATCATCCTCACACTTTCCACACTGTCTCTGTATTAGCATGCGTGCTGCCAACATTATGCTGTGAAGAAGACGGGGGATTTCTGGGATTAATGCATCCTCACTAAAATGTAGCCTAGCTTTGAAGTGTTATTTAGCCGCCTTCCTGACATGCCAGGTCATGTGGTATCTAGTTACCACAAACGTCGCTCTGGCTGTCAAACTAAGCGCGCTACAGCCTCGGAAAGAGAGTAAACCTATCGAGACCTACCTGTATGCTCAGAAACACCCATTTGATTGGTATCGCTATGAAATCGTGAGATGACGGGAGAAATGACCAATCGCGAGCACAGGGTTAAAAATAGATCGTGAGCACAGGGTTAAAAATAGATCGTGAGCACAGGGTTAAAAATAGATCGTGAGCACAGGGTTAAAAATAGATCGTGAGCACAGGGTTAAAAATAGATCGTGAGCACAGGGTTAAAAATAGATCATGAGCACAGGGTTAAAAATAGATTGTGAGCACAGGGTTAAAAATAGATCGTGAGCACAGGGTTAAAAATAGATTGTGAGCACAGGGTTAAAAATAGGGAGATTTATGTATTCGTATGAAATAGGAAAGTGACGCTCCAGCCAAGCTGCCCTGTCTGCATGTTAACACGGTAATTGCTATGGAGGGTGTTTTTTGGGTGCACGGGATACATTAATGAGGGCGTTATGACAGGTGAAACGTAGCAGCCAGGGTTTGGCCGAGAGGCGTCTCCTACAAAGGAAAGAGAGAAGTGAGAAGGAAGTCTAAGGAAGAGAGAGAGTGTGATAAATGAGGAGGGAAGCAGTGCTCCAGCTGCACACTGCTCTCCTGTCCTCTCCTCTCTGTCAGACAGCTTTGGTGCTAGTGTGTCTCTGTCCTCTCCTCTCTCACAGACAGGTTTGGTGCTAGTGTGTCTCTGTCCTCTCCTCTCTCTCTCAGACAGGTTTGGTGCTAGTATGTCTCTGTCCTCTCCTCTCTCACAGACAGGTTTGGTGCTAGTATGTCTCTGTCCTCTCCTCTCTCACAGACAGGTTTGGTGCTAGTATGTCTCTGTCCTCTCCTCTCTCACAGACAGGTTTGGTGCTAGTATGTCTCTGTCCTCTCCTCTCTCACAGACAGGTTTGGTGCTAGTATGTCTCTGTCCTCTCCTCTCACAGACAGGTTTGGTGCTAGTATGTCTCTGTCCTCTCCTCTCTCACAGACAGGTTTGGTGCTAGTATGTCTCTGTCCTCTCCTCTCTCACAGACAGGTTTGGTGCTAGTGTGTCTCTGTCCTCTCCTCTCTCACAGACAGGTTTGGTGCTAGTGTGTCTCTGTCCTCTCCTCTCTCACAGACAGGTTTGGTGCTAGTATGTCTCTGTCCTCTCCTCTCTCACAGACAGGTTTGGTGCTAGTATGTCTCTGTCCTCTCCTCTCTCTCAGACAGGTTTGGTGATAGTATGTCTCTGTCCTCTCCTCTCTCTCAGACAGGTTTGGTGATAGTATGTCTCTGTCCTCTCCTCTCTCACAGACAGGTTTGGTGATAGTGTGTCTCTGTCCTCTCCTCTCTCACAGACAGGTTTGGTGCTAGTATGTCTCTGTCCTCTCCTCTCTCACAGACAGGTTTGGTGATAGTGTGTCTCTGTCCTCTCCTCTCTCACATACAGGTTTGGTGCTAGCGTGTCTCTGTCCTCTCCTCTCTCACAGACAGGTTTGGTGATAGTGTGTCTCTGTCCTCTCTCACAGACAGGTTTGGTGCTAGTGTGTCTCTGTCCTCTCCTCTCTCTCAGACAGGTTTGGTGATAGTGTGTCTCTGTCCTCTCCTCTCTCACAGACAGGTTTGGTGATAGTGTGTCTCTGTCCTCTCCTCTCTCACAGACAGGTTTGGTGCTAGTGTGTCTCTGTCCTCTCCTCTCTCACAGACAGGTTTGGTGATAGTGTGTCTCTGTCCTCTCCTCTCTCACAGACAGGTTTGGTGATAGTGTGTCTCTGTCCTCTCCTCTCTCACAGACAGGTTTGGTGCTAGTGTGTCTCTGTCCTCTCCTCTCTCACAGACAGGTTTGGTGCTAGTATGTCTCTGTCCTCTCCTCTCTCTCAGACAGGTTTGGTGATAGTGTGTCACGTTTAATTTTAGCTCCCTCCTCACTTGGCCACTGCATCCTGTAGATGCAAGCCTTTATCCATCCCCCCGTGCACACTTCAACCCCTCGTCTGGTCTGTTTCTCTCATTCCTTCAGACTCATCTTAAAATAGAGGGGTTTCAGGTGGCAATCATCATAAGATAGTATAGTATACTATAGTATACATAGTATATACATTACATATATATACTATATATACAGTACTATATATATAGTATACTAGTATAGTATACATGCATTTGCTACCAATATGGTTCTGGCTGCTGCTGTCATTTGATTACGATCACTTGTTAATATACTATTGTCAGCTGTTATTGTCCTGCCAAGATGGCCGTAACAGTCTCCCCTAGTCTCCCCTAGTCTTGTTTATTAGCACAATATGCTACATGTAGTATGTAGATATGAAGCTCCACAGATCTAGGACACTGATTCTCTCTTCTACATCTCCATATCAAGGACCCCTCATTTAGTCCACTTTAGGGCCATGGACTCCAGTGGCTATATCTTCCGACAGGCGCTATCCCGCATTGGTGCTTGCGCATCAGTTTGCGCATGCTTTAAGGCATGGGAAGATAGCCTTGCGCCGTCCGCCAGTACAGTTATCACAGGCATGCGCTTGTGTCCGCCCCCAATTTGCATTGCGCACGGCGTTAAACGAGCGTAAACGCTAAATTAGCGCTTTTGGGAAGATAGAGGCCCAGATCTCTTGAATAGGGGTGGGAATCGCTGAGTAGCTCACGATACGATATCGTCACGATACTTGGCCCTCGATAACGATATATCACGATACTGCGATACTGCGATACTGCGATATATTGGAAGACGATACATCACGATACCTGTGTAACAAGTGAAAAAAATACCTCTGAAGGCAAAAAATCATGTATTATGCATTTATTAGCAGAATTGACATGAACTCTCTGAGTTCACTCACTCACTCATACCATTTTCGATACCACGGAGGAAAAGTTACACATTAAGTCTTTTTATTATTACTATTAAAACAAGAAAACCTATATAACCTACCTACCTACCTATATAATTTCTAAAAGTAGATATTAATGATCAAACATTTCCATTCATGTAGCCTACAGTAGTTATGTTTTTGTTTCAACTACAAACATAAATAAAGTCAACTTGAAACTATGTTTCAACTACCACACACAGCATAATATTTTAGCCTGTTTATTAAAAAAAAAAAAAAAAAAAAAAATTAATAAACATATCGATACTTGGCGCCAGTGTATCGATAACGTATCGCGGGTGGAAATATCGCGATAACGTGGGTATCGATATTTTGTCCCACCCCTACTCTTGAACTCAAATCTGATAAAACTTCTATACGATTTTGTCCAGAATTCCATATCTCTAGGTAGAGAACAGTGAAACTATCATCAAAATAGTCGTCCTTCTACATTCCCTAATTGTGTCCTAACTTCTTGTAAATGAAATCATGGTGACTTTTAAGAATTTGTCCAAACTCACGTGAGTGTGCGAGCACGCTCACAACAAGAGTTCCACTTGGGTGCAGGGCCAACACAAGTCACAAGAGCAAAGATGGAGCAGGCCAGCTTCCAAAATGTCCTTTCAAAGATTTAACAAGTCACCTGGGACAGAAGCACAACATTTCAGCTTCAAGCCTTCATCAGCGTTGCCACAATTTGCTAATTTGCTGGGGACTTCCTGGAACGCCGAAAACCCCTGGGGGTCCATGGAGCCCACTTTGAGAATTCACAAATAGTTTGTTCAATGTTAACTCAAGCTTCAACTTGTTTGGAGTCGAGACTAGAGCGAAAGCCAAGACACTTTTGTGTCGCAGTAACCTACATTTGGAAACAAATCCACCTGATCATAATGACCTACCTGTCCTGCACTACAATCATATTTTTTGGGGGGTATCTTTCGTTTTATTTTTTCAGTTTTGTCTCCAATTGTAGTTTCTACTGGCCAATTCTCCGCAGCCTGCTAAACCAGCTGGTCACGTGAACTCACATTTCATTTCACGTGACCGCCTGGTTTACCAGACTCAATTCTCCCTGCTGTCCCGGTCGTTGCTCCCCCGCCTCTGCCAATCTGGGGAGAGTTGTAGACTAGCACCTGCCTCCTCCTCTACATGTGCAGTCGCCAATGTCTATTACAAGTTGTAATAGACGTGCATAAAATCACACGCAAAGAGTCCCTGAAGAATCAGCCCCAAATAGTTGTCAATTTGTTAAGCGAGCTAAAGAAAAAAGTCCCTCAAAATAAGTTTTAAGTTTTAAGAACTACGATGGTTCCCAGTTCCTGCAGTGCCAAAACAACAAAAAAGGCTGCAGTTGAACCAACTGTTCCTAGAATATGAAAAGGTTTGTGCAGTCTGGAAGCACCTCATGATGCTTTCAGACGTGGTTGTTAGCAGATTTATGAGCCTCAGAACTTCAAAACAGGTTATGTGATCTGAATGAATGAATGAATGAATGAATGAATGAATGAATGAATGAATGAATGCACTGTAAGACCACAGTCGCTCTGCAATTTCAGCTATGGACAATTTCATTGTGGTGAGTCCAGGAGGGAGCTCATGGAGGGACTCTGTGGTCCTGATTAAGCTGATGTAATCTAACCCTTTGCTTTCAAGGATGATCAGCAAATCCCAGGTGACTGAGAGCGGATAGTCCAGCCGCTCATGTCTTTGAACTCACTGAGGGCTCCTGGCAAACAGGGCTCCCAGTCTGATTAGCACAAGCTACCACCTACTGTCTATCTACATCTACATCTACCACCTACTGTCTACATCTGCCTGCCTCAATCTGATTTACTTAGATTTATTTAGACCTGAAAATCTGTCTCAATCATTCAGGGATTACCGCTGGCTTTACCCTGTGCATTATGAACACCGAAACACTGTTGAAATGTATTTTCCATGATCATAAGCATAATAATGATGATATGATTCATCCTCCCTGCCAACACAGTATCAGACACTGTTTCTTTCCAAGCATCTTAGGTTACTCTCTGTGGGGGGTCTTAGATATGGACAACTGGGAAAAAGGCTGCTGTGGGGTGTGTGTGGTGGTAGGCGGGGGAGGGAGGGTGTGTGTGGTGGTAGGCGGGGGAGGGAGGGAGGGTGTGTGTGGTGGTAGGAGGGGGAGGGAGGGAGGGTGTGTGTGGTGGTAGGAGGGGGAGGGAGGGAGGGTGTGTGTGGTGGTAGGAGGGGGAGGGAGGGAGGGTGTGTGTGGTGGTAGGAGGGGGAGGGAGGGAGGGTGTGTGTGGTGGTAGGAGGGGGAGGGAGGGAGGGTGTGTGTGGTGGTAGGAGGGGGAGGGAGGGAGGGTGTGTGTGGTGGTAGGAGGGGGAGGGAGGGAGGGTGTGTGTGGTGGTAGGAGGGGGAGGGAGGGAGGGTGTGTGTGGTGGTAGGCGGGGGAGGGAGGGAGGGTGTGTGTGGTGGTAGGCGGGGGAGGGAGGGAGGGTGTGTGTGGTGGTAGGAGGGGGAGGGAGGGAGGGTGTGTGTGGTGGTAGGCGGGGGAGGGAGGGTGTGTGTGGTGGTAGGCGGGGGAGGGAGGGAGGGTGTGTGTGGTGGTAGGCGGGGGAGGGAGGGTGTGTGTGGTGGTAGGAGGGGGAGGGAGGGAGGGTGTGGTGGTAGGCGGGGGAGGGAGGGAGGGTGTGGTGGTAGGCGGGGGAGGGAGGGAGGGTGTGTGTGGTGGTAGGAGGGGGAGGGAGGGAGGGTGTGGTGGTAGGCGGGGGAGGGAGGGAGGGTGTGTGTGGTGGTAGGCGGGGGAGGGAGGGAGGGTGTGTGTGGTGGTAGGCGGGGGAGGGAGGGAGGGTGTGTGTGGTGGTAGGAGGGGGAGGGAGGGAGGGTGTGTGTGGTGGTAGGCGGGGGAGGGAGGGAGGGTGTGTGTGGTGGTAGGCGGGGGAGGGAGGGAGGGTGTGTGTGGTGGTAGGCGGGGGAGGGAGGGAGGGTGTGTGTGGTGGTAGGAGGGGGAGGGAGGGAGGGTGTGGTGGTAGGCGGGGGAGGGAGGGAGGGTGTGTGTGGTGGTAGGCGGGGGAGGGAGGGAGGGTGTGGTGGTAGGCGGGGGAGGGAGGGAGGGTGTGTGTGGTGGTAGGAGGGGGAGGGAGGGAGGGTGTGTGTGGTGGTAGGCGGGGGAGGGAGGGTGTGTGTGGTGGTAGGCGGGGGAGGGAGGGAGGGTGTGTGTGGTGGTAGGAGGGGGAGGGAGGGAGGGAGGGTGTGGTGGTAGGCGGGGGAGGGAGGGAGGGTGTGTGTGGTGGTAGGAGGGGGAGGGAGGGAGGGTGTGTGTGGTGGTAGGCGGGGGAGGGAGGGAGGGTGTGTGTGGTGGTAGGCGGGGGAGGGAGGGAGGGTGTGTGTGGTGGTAGGCGGGGGAGGGAGGGAGGGTGTGTGTGGTGGTAGGAGGGGGAGGGAGGGAGGGTGTGTGTGGTGGTAGGCGGGGGAGGGAGGGAGGGTGTGTGTGGTGGTAGGCGGGGGAGGGAGGGTGTGTGTGGTGGTAGGCGGGGGAGGGAGGGAGGGTGTGTGTGGTGGTAGGCGGGGGAGGGAGGGAGGGTGTGTGTGGTGGTAGGCGGGGGAGGGAGGGTGTGTGTGGTGGTAGGCGGGGGAGGGAGGGTGTGTGTGGCCGCCACTCGGAGGTTCTTCATTTGGCGGCTGGAAGCTCAGTGCAGCGTGGGGAAGTCTAGACCATCTGGCAGCAGAGTCACCTGAGCAAGGTCAGCCTGCAAGGAGACAGCCATTAATCAGCCTGTGTTACGGCCGTGGAGAGCTGCTTCAGACCGGCCGAGGAGGGAGCAGCACAAAGAGGCAGCTGTGTGCCCACATGTGCAACACCAAGCGCTCGCATAGTTTGATAAGGAGGGGGTCATAGTTTGATAAGGAGGGGGTCATAGTTTGATAAGGAGGGGGTCATAGTTTGATAAGGAGTGAGTCATAGTTTGATAAGGAGTGAGTCATAGTTTGATAAGGAGGGGGTCATAGTTTGATAAGGAGGGGGTCATAGTTTGATAAGGAGGGGGTCATAGTTTGATAAGGAGGGGGTCATAGTTTGATAAGGAGGGGGTCATAGTTTGATAAGGAGGGGGTCATAGTTTGATAAGGAGGGGGTCATAGTTTGATAAGGAGGGGGTCATAGTTTGATAAGGAGTGAGTCATAGTTTGATAAGGAGGGGTCATAGTTTGATAAGGAGGGGGTCATAGTTTGATAAGGAGTGAGTCATAGTTTGATAAGGAGTGAGTCATAGTTTGATAAGGAGTGAGTCATAGTTTGATAAGGAGGGGGTCATAGTTTGATAAGGAGGGGGTCATAGTTTGATAAGGAGGGGGTCATAGTTTGATAAGGAGGGGGTCATAGTTTGATAAGGAGGGGGTCATAGTTTGATAAGGAGTGAGTCATAGTTTGATAAGGAGGGGGTCATAGTTTGATAAGGAGTGAGTCATAGTTTGATAAGGAGGGGGTCATAGTTTGATAAGGAGGGGGTCATAGTTTGATAAGGAGTGAGTCATAGTTTGATAAGGAGGGGGTCATAGTTTGATAAGGAGTGAGTCATAGTTTGATAAGGAGGGGGTCATAGTTTGATAAGGAGGGGGTCATAGTTTGATAAGGAGTGAGTCATAGTTTGATAAGGAGTGAGTCATAGTTTGATAAGGAGTGAGTCATAGTTTGATAAGGAGTGAGTCATAGTTTGATAAGGAGGGGGTCATAGTTTGATAAGGAGGGGGTCATAGTTTGATAAGGAGGGGGTCATAGTTTGATAAGGAGGGGGTCATAGTTTGATAAGGAGGGGGTCATAGTTTGATAAGGAGTGAGTCATAGTTTGATAAGGAGTGAGTCATAGTTTGATAAGGAGGGGGTCATAGTTTGATAAGGAGTGAGTCATAGTTTGATAAGGAGTGAGTCATAGTTTGATAAGGTGGGGGTCATAGTTTGATAAGGAGTGAGTCATAGTTTGATAAGGAGTGAGTCATAGTTTGATAAGGTGGGGGTCATAGTTTGATAAGGAGTGAGTCATAGTTTGATAAGGAGTGAGTCATAGTTTGATAAGGAGTGAGTCATAGTTTGATAAGGTGGGGGTCATAGTTTGATAAGGAGGGGGTCATAGTTTGATAAGGAGTGAGTCATAGTTTGATAAGGAGTGAGTCATAGTTTGATAAGGAGTGAGTCATAGTTTGATAAGGAGGGGGTCATAGTTTGATAAGGAGGGGGTCATAGTTTGATAAGGAGTGAGTCATAGTTTGATAAGGAGGGGGTCATAGTTTGATAAGGAGGGGGTCATAGTTTGATAAGGAGGGGGTCATAGTTTGATAAGGAGGGGGTCATAGTTTGATAAGGAGGGGGTCATAGTTTGATAAGGAGTGAGTCATAGTTTGATAAGGAGGGGGTCATAGTTTGATAAGGAGGGGGTCATAGTTTGATAAGGAGTGAGTCATAGTTTGATAAGGAGGGGGTCATAGTTTGATAAGGAGGGGGTCATAGTTTGATAAGGAGTGAGTCATAGTTTGATAAGGAGTGAGTCATAGTTTGATAAGGAGTGAGTCATAGTTTGATAAGGAGGGGGTCATAGTTTGATAAGGAGGGGGTCATAGTTTGATAAGGAGGGGGTCATAGTTTGATAAGGAGTGAGTCATAGTTTGATAAGGAGTGAGTCATAGTTTGATAAGGAGGGGGTCATAGTTTGATAAGGAGGGGGTCATAGTTTGATAAGGAGGGGGTCATAGTTTGATAAGGAGGGGGTCATAGTTTGATAAGGAGGGGGTCATAGTTTGATAAGGAGTGAGTCATAGTTTGATAAGGAGGGGGTCATAGTTTGATAAGGAGTGAGTCATAGTTTGATAAGGAGGGGGTCATAGTTTGATAAGGAGGGGGTCATAGTTTGATAAGGAGTGAGTCATAGTTTGATAAGGAGGGGGTCATAGTTTGATAAGGAGTGAGTCATAGTTTGATAAGGAGGGGGTCATAGTTTGATAAGGAGTGAGTCATAGTTTGATAAGGAGGGGGTCATAGTTTGATAAGGAGTGAGTCATAGTTTGATAAGGAGGGGGTCATAGTTTGATAAGGAGTGAGTCATAGTTTGATAAGGAGTGAGTCATAGTTTGATAAGGAGGGGGTCATAGTTTGATAAGGAGTGAGTCATAGTTTGATAAGGAGGGGGTCATAGTTTGATAAGGAGGGGGTCATAGTTTGATAAGGAGTGAGTCATAGTTTGATAAGGAGGGGGTCATAGTTTGATAAGAAGGGGGTCATAGTTTGATAAGGAGTGAGTCATAGTTTGATAAGGAGGGGGTCATAGTTTGATAAGAAGTGAGTCATAGTTTGATAAGGAGTGAGTCATAGTTTGATAAGGAGGGGGTCATAGTTTGATAAGGAGGGGGTCATAGTTTGATAAGGAGGGGGTCATAGTTTGATAAGGAGTGAGTCATAGTTTGATAAGGAGTGAGTCATAGTTTGATAAGGAGGGGGTCATAGTTTGATAAGGAG
>NC_139643.1:51600271-51602771 GCF_964638095.1 Poromitra crassiceps | reverse complement strand
ACATGCTATTTGTCGTGCGTTGTGATAGGTTGTGCTATTCCATCGGTGGGTTGACATGCTATTTGTCGTGCGTTGTGATAGGTTGTGCTATTCCATCAGTGGGTTGACATGCTATTTGTCGTGTGTTGTGATAGGTTGTGCTATTCCATCAGTGGGTTGACATGCTATTTGTCGTGTGTTGTGATAGGTTGTGCTATTCCATCGGTGGGTTGACATGCTATTTGTCGTGCGTTGTGATAGGTTGTGCTATTCCATCAGTGGGTTGATATGCTATTTGTCGTGTGTTGTGATAGGTTGTGCTATTCCATCAGTGGGTTGACATGCTATTTGTCGTGCGTTGTGATAGGTTGTGCTATTCCATCAGTGGGTTGACATGCTATTTGTCGTGCGTTGTGATAGGTTGTGCTATTCCATCAGTGGGTTGATATGCTATTTGTCATGTGTTGTGATAGGTTGTGCTATTCCATCAGTGGGTTGACATGCTATTTGTCATGTGTTGTGATAGGTTGTGCTATTCCATCAGTGGGTTGACATGCTATTTGTCGTGTGTTGTGATAGGTTGTGCTATTCCATCAGTGGGTTGACATGCTATTTGTCGTGCGTTGTGATAGGTTGTGCTATTCCATCAGTGGGTTGACATGCTATTTGTCGTGCGTTGTAATAGGTTGTGCTATTCCATCAGTGGGTTGACATGCTATTTGTCGTGGGTTGTGATAGGTTGTGCTATTCCATCAGTGGGTTGACATGCTATTTGTCGTGTGTTGTGATAGGTTGTGCTATTCCATCAGTGGGTTGACATGCTATTTGTCGTGTGTTGTGATAGGTTGTGCTATTCCATCAGTGGGTTGACATGCTATTTGTCGTGCGTTGTGATAGGTTGTGCTATTCCATCAGTGGGTTGACATGCTATTTGTCGTGCGTTGTAATAGGTTGTGCTATTCCATCAGTGGGTTGACATGCTATTTGTCGTGGGTTGTGATAGGTTGTGCTATTCCATCAGTGGGTTGACATGCTATTTGTCGTGTGTTGTGATAGGTTGTGCTATTCCATCAGTGGGTTGACATGCTATTTGTCGTGTGTTGTGATAGGTTGTGCTATTCCATCGGTGGGTTGACATGCTATTTGTCGTGTGTTGTGATAGGTTGTGCTATTCCATCAGTGGGTTGACATGCTATTTGTCGTGCGTTGTGATAGGTTGTGCTATTCCATCAGTGGGTTGACATGCTATTTGTCGTGTGTTGTGATAGGTTGTGCTATTCCATCAGTGGGTTGACATGCTATTTATCGTGCGTTGTGATAGGTTGTGCTATTCCATCAGTGGGTTGACATGCTATTTGTCGTGTGTTGTGATAGGTTGTGCTATTCCATCGGTGGGTTGACATGCTATTTGTCGTGCGTTGTGATAGGTTGTGCTATTCCATCAGTGGGTTGACATGCTATTTGTCGTGTGTTGTGATAGGTTGTGCTATTCCATCGGTGGGTTGACATGCTATTTGTCGTGCGTTGTGATAGGTTGTGCTATTCCATCAGTGGGTTGACATGCTATTTGTCGTGCGTTGTGATAGGTTGTGCTATTCCATCGGTGGGTTGACATGCTATTTGTCGTGTGTTGTGATAGGTTGTGCTATTCCATCGGTGGGTTGACATGCTATTTGTCGTGTGTTGTGATAGGTTGTGCTATTCCATCGGTGGGTTGACATGCTATTTGTCGTGTGTTGTGATAGGTTGTGCTATTCCATCGGTGGGTTGACATGCTATTTGTCGTGCGTTGTGATAGGTTGTGCTATTCCATCGGTGGGTTGACATGCTATTTGTCGTGTGTTGTGATAGGTTGTGCTATTCCATCGGTGGGTTGACATGCTATTTGTCGTGCGTTGTGATAGGTTGTGCTATTCCATCGGTGGGTTGACATGCTATTTGTCGTGTGTTGTGATAGGTTGTGCTATTCCATCGGTGGGTTGACATGCTATTTGTCGTGCGTTGTGATAGGTTGTGCTAGTCCATTGGTGGGTTGACATGCTATTTGTCGTGCGTTGTGATAGGTTGTGCTATTCCATCGGTGGGTTGACATGCTATTTGTCGTGCGTTGTGATAGGTTGTGCTATTCCATTGGTGGGTTGACATGCTATTTGTCGTGCGTTGTGATAGGTTGTGCTATTCCATTGGTGGGTTGACATGCTATTTGTCGTGCGTTGTGATAGGTTGTTCTATTCCATTGGTGGGTTGACATGCTCCAGGCGTCACAGGCGTCAGCATTGACTAATGCATATTGACTCTCCCTTAATGAAGCGCCTCAAAAGAAAGGCGTGGCTGCAAGTTCTGCTCCGTGCGTCTTCATGATGGATCTGCTCCCACTCGCTCGTTTACACACTCCAGAACACACACACACACACACACACACACACACACACACACACACGCTCCACCACAGAACACACACACACACACACACACACACACACACACACACGCTCCACCACAGAACACACACACACACACA
>NC_139643.1:51497771-51597771 GCF_964638095.1 Poromitra crassiceps | reverse complement strand
AGGGAAGTTAATGTGCTTACAGTTGCACATTAGTTTCTTTCCAAAGCGAGTTGTTGCCGGGCGGATCACAGAGGGGTTAGCGCGCTTGATGAGTGCGGGGGATGCTGGTGACTTCATTAAGGTGCCCGTTGTTCCCTGACAGGGTTCAAACTGAGGAAGAGGAGGATCGTCAACGAGCCGACAGGCGGGACGGGGAACTGTCCCCCCCTGGTGGAGGCCATACCGTGCGACGAGCCCAGCTGCTACGACTGGCTGCTGCTCAAACTGGAGGAGTGCCTCCCCGATAACGACAGAGAGTGCGGACCGGGAACCCAGATCCCTCAAGTGCAGTGCGTCAACAGCGACGGTGAGTAGACGGATGAAACGTCTTCATTTTAGGTCCGGGAATAATCTGTCATTCTCACTTGTGCTCTGACTGAGTAAAGCAGACAGGTTTTGAAGTCCCATCTCTACATGTTGTATCATCATTAACTCAGTTCAAATGCTAATCCTCGAGATCTTCATTTTTAAACAGTGCAGCTGCTTCTATAAGTGACTATGTGTGTTTGAGCACGAGATTATGAGGCTAGTCCAATGGTAGACTGTCAGTTTATACAGAGGCTAGTCCAATGGTAGACTGTCAGTTTATACAGAGGCTAGTCCAATGGTAGGCTGTCACTTTATACAGAGGCTAGTCCAATGGTAGACTGTCACTTTATACAGAGTCTAGTCCAATGGTAGACTGTCAGTTTATACAGAGGCTAGTCCAATGGTAGGCTGTCAGTTTATACAGAGGCTAGTCCAATGGTAGGCTGTCAATTTATACAGAGGCTAGTCCAATGGTAGGCTGTCAGTTTATACAGAGGCTAGTCCAATGGTAGGCTGTCAATTTATACAGAGGCTAGTCCAATGGTAGGCTGTCAATTTATACAGAGGCTAGTCCAATGGTAGGCTGTCAATTTATACAGAGGCTAGTCCAATGGTAGGCTGTCAGTTTATACAGAGGCTAGTCCAATGGTAGGCTGTCAGTTTATACAGAGGCTAGTCCAATGGTAGGCTACATATAAAAATGGCCGCTGCTACGATGATCGTGATTTGAATGGGAATGGCCGACCGTTCAAGTTCTGTGGTTAAACTACTTCTGCTGGCAATGTGGTAATTTTATGTAACAAGTAGTGTAACTGTACTTTTTTTGCAGAGTAAATTAATTAATTACTTTTAAAAAGTATTGAGTAATGTGTGATTTGTTACTTTTTCCAGTCACCCAAACACTGATTATGACTTAATTCTCTATTGGATCTACATGTTAACGACCAAATCAGTTCTAGATTTGGTGTGTTCAGAGGTTGTGCGCAATTGTGTGTCATTGTACTCCAGCTGCTGTATACCTCAGGCTTGGCCTTGCCTTGAGAAGCAGCATGCTTCAGAGGCCTGGGCCTTGGCAAGCTGCCCGACGTTGTAATAGCTGTGTTTGTTGTTGGTGCTGCTCTGAGGTGGCACAGGGCTGCCGAGGCTGCTGCCAGTCATGTACTGTACAGCTGCTCTCCCCTGGGCTCCTGCACAAGCCACCGGCCAGCACTGTGCCAGCCAGGCACTCTGGCACTGCCTGAGGGATCACGCACAAGCTCATAGTCAATGCATCCAGGGCACAGAGGCAGAAGGCAGCCAGTCTTCTCTGATCAACACTGATACATCCTTTCCCTGGGAGACACAGCGAGCCTGTGATGCTGTTTGCCATTACAAAGGCCTGTGATGCTGTTTGCCATTACAAAGGGTTAGGGTTAGCCTAACCCTAACCCTAACTCATTACAAAGGGCATCACATCATTCTGCACAGTGAAGCTCAGACGTCCAACTGAAGGAGCGAGAAGAAAAACACATTTTTGACTTTAGGGGGTCTTTAAAAAAAAAGATATATATTGTTTTTCTTGAATTTAAAATTATTTTAAATCTTTCTAATCAACTAAGGTTAGGATGAACTGTGGTCTCACAGTCAACTCTTTTTCCAAAACAGTTATTTTATATATATATAGCGATAAAAAACAAAAAAAGTTGGCTCACAGACCTTTGCGACAACTTTGCCCTCATTTCTCTGAGCCGAGAACATCCTCTCTGTTCATTTGTGTTTTTGGTCGCGATCTGAGGTCGCCTAAATCAAAGGGATGTTGAATAGCTCAACTCCGTTGCTCGCGCATTGTTCTCCGAGGCGTTCTGATGCAAAGCAAACATTTGTTATTGTGCGTGTTCCAGGAAGCCGTGCACCTCCAGAGAATCCTTCTGATGCATTTTAATTAGGTATTGGGGGGGGGGGGGGGGGCTCACACATTCTTTAGCGAGCGACAGTTTTGTCAGCGTTAGTTGTAAGTGTTAATAATAAAAAGCTGATTCAATTGTCTGTTAACAATGGAAGGGAAAGAAGAACAACATGGCGGTTAGGCTAATAAGGCCTGAAATATCAATGCTAATGATATAACCTGGGACAATAGACAGCAGAAGATGACAGTGAGAAATGTGTGAGACAGTTGAAAAAGGGAAGGGACTTGCTTTACATTAACAAATCAATTACCGCCCTGGATATTGTAATTGCAACCAATCTTTTTTGTTCTTACTGTATATTTCTACCAAAACGACACGCGCGTCCGTGGATGTGAATATGGCAATTTATGAGTAGATTCCTGAACCATAGCACAGTAGCTGCTAATGAGGCTCCAGGGAGAAGGAAGGAGATGGTGGTGGTGGGGGGGAGTTTATCACTTTCCATATTATACGCACAATCAACGTCCCCATTCACAGCCTGCACTGCACCATGCTGGGGCAATGGCAGTGATTAGCAGCCATCTTCCTCGTCTCAGCCAAACGGACATGTTTTGTACAACTCATTTTCTGTGCTCTCTGTTGCCTGAGAAAAGAAGAAGAAAGAGAATTGCCCTTGAAGGTTAATTTGTTGTTTGTAAAGCAGCTGCACATATCATCATATCATAGTAGTTTGATGTTCATTTGTTGAAAGGTCTTGTTGCAGGTCTTGATCCTCTTCCAAGAGAACTGCAACTGCAAACCCAAAAAGCCAGGAGTTATTTACAACAAATTGAATTGATGGCAAGATTAATTTTCCTTTATCTTATTCATTTTTAGCAAAAGACTAAGCTACCTCTAAATACTAGGCTCCCTCTAAAGACTAGGCTACCTCTAAAGACTAGGCTGCCTCTCAAGACTAGGTTGCCTCTAAAGACTAGGCTGCCTCTAAAGACTAGGCTGCCTCTAAAAACTAGGCTGCCTCGACTAGGCTGCCTCTAAAGACTAGGCTACCTCTAAAGACTAGGCTGCCTCTAAAGACTAGGCTACCTCTAAAGACTAGGCTGCCTCTAAAGACTAGGCTGCCTCTAAAGACTAGGCTACCTCTAAAGACTAGGCTGCCTCTAAAGACTAGGCTGCCTCTAAAGACGAGGCTGCCTCTAAAGACTAGGCTACCTCTAAAGACTAGGCTGCCTCTAAAGACTAGGCTACCTCTAAAGACTAGGCTGCCTCTAAAGACTAGGCTGCCTCTAAAGACTAGGCTACCTCTAAAGACTAGGCTGCCTCTAAAGACTAGGCTGCCTCTAAAGACTAGGCTACCTCTAAAGACTAGGCTGCCTCTAAAGACTAGGCTACCTCTAAAGACGAGGCTGCCTCTAAAGACTAGGCTGCCTCTAAAGACTAGGCTACCTCTAAAGACTAGGCTACCTCTAAAGACTAGGCTGCCTCTAAAGACTAGGCTACCTCTAAAGACTAGGCTGCCTCTAAAGACTAGGCTACCTCTAAAGACTAGGCTACCTCTAAAGACTAGGCTGCCTCTAAATACTAGGCTACCTCTAAAGACTAGGCTGCCTCTAAAGACGAGGCTGCCTCTAAAGACTAGGCTACCTCTAAAGACTAGGCTGCCTCTAAAGACTAGGCTACCTCTAAAGACTAGGCTGCCTCTAAAGACTAGGCTGCCTCTAAAGACTAGGCTACCTCTAAAGACTAGGCTGCCTCTAAAGACTAGGCTGCCTCTAAAGACTAGGCTACCTCTAAAGACTAGGCTGCCTCTAAAGACTAGGCTACCTCTAAAGACGAGGCTGCCTCTAAAGACTAGGCTGCCTCTAAAGACTAGGCTACCTCTAAAGACTAGGCTACCTCTAAAGACTAGGCTGCCTCTAAAGACTAGGCTACCTCTAAAGACTAGGCTGCCTCTAAATACTAGGCTACCTCTAAAGACTAGGCTACCTCTAAAGACTAGGCTGCCTCTAAAGACTAGGCTGCCTCGACTAGGCTGCCTCTAAAGACTAGGCTACCTCTAAAGACTAGGCTGCCTCTAAAGACTAGGCTGCCTCTAAAGAGTAGGCTACCTCTAAAGACTAGGCTGCCTCTAAAGACTAGGTTACCTCTAAAGACTAGGCTACCTCTAAAGACTAGGCTGCCTCTAAAGACTAGGCTACCTCTAAATACTAGGCTACCTCTAAAGACTAGGCTCAACTCATCGCTATCATCTCATACTCATCCCTCTTCCTAACTTGGTAGGGCCACTCTGTATTATCTTGACCCATTTAAGAAGACATGAAACATTTGATCATATGACTGTAGTTCATTTGCATTTCACCTCAGACAAGACAGGACACTGCTTTCAAGTCTAAAATTTACATACAGTAGATTTGCTAGAAAGATGAACAACAGCTCAGCTTTTCACCAATAGGGCGGCGCTAGATGATGTCACTATACGTTGACTGTACAGTACAGTAGTAAGGATTTCCAAGTCAGAAGCACAACAGCATACTGTACTGTATGCTGTGAGCCTGTTTGAATTCAAAAGCCTTACTACCAACACTTAACTAGCCTGTACTCTACTACTGTACTGCACTGCACTGCACTGTGCAGTCAACCCAGAGACATCATCCAGCAGTGCCCTAGTTGGCAGAAAGGTGAAATGTTGTAGGTACATTTCAGACTTGAAAGCCGTGTCCTGTCTTGTCTGAGGTGAAATTTAAATGAACTCGAGTCATATGATCAAATGTTTCATGTCCTCAAATGGCTGGCGATCAAATCCAGGTAAGTAGTTTCAGTTTCAGACAAAGAGAAATGTTCGAGGTGGCTTCCATCTTCATCTGTCATCTCCCCTTCCATCTTCTGAGGGGCCCTCCACTGAAGAGGTGTGGGCTGGCTTTCACGGCGCCCTGTGGAATCAGACTTATTGGTAAATGCGATTAGCACGGACCGCTCTGCACAGTCAGCTCGGATTTAGCTCGCCTTTCTTCCCCATTACCTCCCACTGCACGCCAGCCAATCTCCCCCGGATGTAGCAGAATGAAATAGAGGAGATGTCGGCCTCTGTCTGCTACGTTTCCGTCAACAGAGGTTCACACTGAGGTTGGACTTTGTCTGATGTGTGTAACATCAACAGAGGTTCACACTGAGGTTGGACTTTGTCTGATGTGTGTAACATCAACAGAGGTTCAGACTGAGGTTGGACTTTGTCTGATGTGTGTAACATCAACAGAGGTTCACACTGAGGTTGGACTTTGTCTGATGTGTGTAACATCAACAGAGGTTCAGACTGAGGTTGGACTTTGTCTGATGTGTGTAACGCTAGAAAGACAATTTGATCGCTCAAATTGCTCGCCAAGCGCAGGGCAGACGGATATCGCTTTTCAGATGTGTTGAGTTTAGCGTTTGGTCTGTGGGATTCTTTCTTTTTCAATACGCCATTGATTTCTCTTGAAGTGATACATTGTTTATAATCTGTATCACTGATAATAACACATCATGATTGATTTCTTTTAAAGTGATACATTGTTTATAATCTGTATCACTGATAATAACACAATCATCATTCCTGCAACTCTTCCCTTCAAATGTGAGAGATAAATTGTGGGATTGAGTGCACTCAATCTATTCAAAAAGCCTCGATTCTATTTGGCTACTTATAGAGTAGTAGTATCTTATAAGGATACTTGGATTGCAATAATCTGACTATTCAATATTTAGATGAAGGTGTTTACCTACATGAGTTGCTTATAGAATATATACCATTCATATTGCCTGTCTGATGAATGACTGACATGCACATGCATACATGCCCATACATGCACATGACGTCATACGTCCGAGACAAAGAAAACTACAGAAACTCAAACTGCATCGACAGCAAATCCAAGGAGAAAGACGTCAGCACCGCCCACACTGATTGATTGATTGATTGATTGATTGACAGATGATCCACAGTGCTGTACGAGGATCTGAAGGATTAGCACTTTAAAACACGTATGCATTATTAACCACCTTCTCCCCACAGCCCCGCCCCCTGCTGGACAACATCTTCCTCTGGTTATTGTCCGGGTATAGATCGCCTATCAGCCCTCTAATCATTCACACAGTCAGCAGCTATGTGCTCACAAAAGACATCATCAAAGCCATCAGTGTCACACAGACAATTGAATGATTTCCTCCAGCATCTGTCTCACGGAAGACTTCCATTACACCCATCAACCCCCCCCCCCCCCCCCCATCAACGCCCCACCACCGAGCACCCCACCTTCCACCCCCACCTCCCCCCCCCCGTGCCCCGCGCGACCCTGTGGCATCCCTCACAGTCCCTCTTCACTGCCCTCTTATCGATCTCTTGTTGTCTCTTTCTGATGAAAATGGATCTGTTTTCCCCCCACGGGGGTGTCCCAGACGTGTCATCTGACTCACTGGTCGCCCATTCCCCCCCCCCGTCCCCCCCGTCCCTTCAACAATGGGATGTTCCACTGATACGGTCCTTCAGAGAGAGAATGGGATTGGCTGGGATACGGGGAGGTGGGGGGTGGGTGGGGGGGTGTTTCTGCACATCTAGATCAATACAGGCCAGAGCAGCTGCCCCCCCCCCCCCCCCTCCCAAAATCCTTGAAAAGACCTCAAATGTAAACCAGTAAGCCTTCTCAGTCCTCCAAGTCCCCTTAAGCCATTTAGGACAATCTGTATCTCAGCACAAATTCTGTCCTGCAACTCAAGTTTCACCTTCAAGCAATAGATCTAAGCCTCCAGCAAGTCTCTGTCTTAAAGAACCAAAGAAGACACATTTGACATTTAATCACTACTTATAATTGGCACTTGACTGCTGAAAGCTGATTTTTACGACAGCAGGAAACGAGACATTTTAGCCGTTCAGGAATCCACTCCACATCCAAGGATCCTCAACTCAAAACTTGTCTAATCTAATTTAGCGAGCTGTGTGTATGATGTCATGCTTAATGTGTATGATGTCATGCTTAATGGAGCTGTGTGTATGATGTCATGCTTAATGGAGCTGTGTGTATGATGTCATGCTTAATGGAGTTGAGTAAACTTGCCGTGACACTCTCCTCAGTTATACAGTGTTGTGATGAAGTGGTGCAATGCATTAAACATGCCAAATGCAAAAAACTAGCCATGATCTAGAGTAGAGCAGAGATGTTGTAGTTCGCAGTTCAAATCACATGTACACACACTTTCCATGTTTTATATTATGCAATATCACAATGTGTTATGTTTTATTATTGAAGGCCATTTCAGTTCCTGTGTGCAGGCACCATTCACCAGGCATCATATTCACGGATACGTAGAATCTTACATTTCTGAAGGAAAAATATGTTGCGTACAGTATCACGTTTCTAGATATGTGTATATCAACGTTATACACCTCATACAGTCTGCTATTGAAATAGCGCGGGGGCTAATATAGGGTGTTGTGGCCCGGGTGTTATTTTAGTTGTTTAATGTTTGAAGGGCAGCAAGGTTTTGAAATTAACTGCCGTTTGGTTTTAAGTTTGTCGACTGCACAAACGTACAATGCCGCCATTAATTTTATTTTGGCAATTGGGTTGATTTAACACACAGCTACTGTACTTCATATGATGTTTGTGTATTTCTGTGTTCAAATGAGCGTTCATGATCTATTGTTGGGCTGTTTGAGCACAGCAGAAGATACATAAGCCAGCAGGCCGTCCTCCAGAGACGCACTGATTTAGAAAGTAGCTGTCACAGGCACCAGTAAGGGATTATCTTAATCTAGACGCACTCGCTCACGTCCAACTCACCACTGTAAAGATCACTATTCATTTAGAAAGTCATCAATATTGCCCTGTTTCCCAGTGTGCACAACACAAAAATATAGATATAAAAAAAACAATCACATTAGCAGGAGTAATAAAACACATATTTTTATATTTATATTTTAGAACTTCAGTGCCCAACCAACCTTCCTCCAAACCATGTCGTTTTTATTGCGGTACCATCCTAACCACTGGTCCTAATGTGTTATGAGGGACCAGCCAGTGACGGCTTGAGACTGGCTGCCACAGCTGTCAATCATCCCTTTTTATATCGTCAAATAACTACCTAAAAACAAACTGATCAGAACAATTTGCACTTGGACATGATAAGAACTACCGAAAATGATAGAAACCACAGTTGGGAGGGAAAATGTACGTGTACTTTGATTGTTTATTTTGGTTAATTTCCGATCCACTAACATGGCAGAGGCGGGACTTGTGACCTACACGTATACTGGGACCGCAAGAGTGGCCGATCTAACACGCTGTGGCTTCACTATAGAGAGCTGAGACGATCTAACATGCTGTGGCTTCACTATAGAGGGTATGCACACCCACTGGAACACGCCCCCTCAATCGGGAACGAGTGTCAAAATGAGTGTCAAGTTCCTCCCTGAGCAGCAGGTGTCAGTTATCTAGGCTGATTACTGCATTCAAGCTCAGTCTTGCTGTGACTCAGTGGGCGTGACCCCACAGTGACTTCTGCCTCTGTGACATCACATGCATACCCTCTATAGAGAGCTGAGACGGCGTCCATCTTTTATGTCAATTCAGTTAGCTTTGCACAGAAACGGGTAGAAATACTTTTTACTTTTTATCATTTGAGTACATTTCAGAGCCTGTATTTATTTATTTTACTTTTACTTGAGTAAACAAGTTCAATCAGTACTTCTACTTTTACCAGTCTTTTTCTTTTACACAAGTAACTGTACACTTTCCTAATGCGTTTATGGTCTCAGTCTCTCTGTGGGAAAGCCCTCGTGGCGTGCTAGCTGCTCCTGCCTCCTGCCTCCTGCCTTCTGCTAGCTGCTCCTGCCTCTAAATAACCAATGGTCAAAATCTCAAACTCGAGGCTTCAAAACGGGAGTCCACAAACCAATGGGCGCCGTCACGGAGGTTACGTCCCGTCACGGAGGTTACGTCCCGTCACGGAGGTTACGTCCCGTCACGGAGGTTACGTCCCGTCACGGAGGTTACGTCCCGTCACAGAGGTTACGTCCCGTCACGGAGGTTACGTCCCGTCACAGAGGTTACGTCCCGTCACGGAGGTTACGTCCCGTCACGGAGGTTACGTCCCGTCACAGAGGTTACGTCCCGTCACGGAGGTTACGTCCCGTCACGGAGGTTACGTCCCGTCACGGAGGTTACGTCCTGTCACGGAGGTTACGTCCCGTCACGGAGGTTACGTCCCGTCACGGAGGTTACGTCCCGTCACGGAGGTTACGTCCCGTCATGGAGGTTACGTCCCGTCACGGAGGTTACGTCCCGTCACAGAGGTTACGTCCCGTCACAGAGGTTACGTCCCGTCATGGAGGTTACGTCCCGTCACGGAGGTTACGTCCCGTCACGGAGGTTACGTCCCGTCATGGAGGTTACGTCCCGTCACAGAGGTTACGTCCCGTCACGGAGGTTACGTCCCGTCACGGAGGTTACGTCCCGTCACGGAGGTTACGTCCCGTCACAGAGGTTACGTCCCGTCATGGAGGTTACGTCCCGTCATGGAGGTTACTGATCAGTTACAAACTGATCGGTTACAAACTGATCAGAACAATTTGCACTTGGACATGATAAGAACTACTGAAAATGATAGAAACCACAGTTGGGAGGGAACATTTACGTGTACTTTGATTTTTTAGTTTGGTTCATTTCCGATCCACTAACATGGCAGAGGCGGGACTTGTGACCTACCAACACAGTCTCACAGAAAATTGTATAATACCAACGTTTTGGACCAACGTTGCTATTTTACAATTTCGGCTCGAAAATTGTAAAATAGTAACGTTCTGAGATTTTGACCGGCCAGTGCTGTGGCTTCACTATAGAGAGCTGAGACGGCATCCATCTTTTATGTCAATTCAGTTAGCTTTGCACAGAAACTAGTAGAAATACTTTTTTCTTTTGTACTTTGAGTACATTTCAGAGCCTGTACTTTTTTTTTTTTTTTACTTTTACTTGAGTAAACAAGTTCAATGAGTACTTCTACTTTTACCAGTCTTTTTCTTTTTTACACAAGTAACTGTACACTTTCCTAATGCGTTTATGGTCTCAGTCTCTCTGTGGGAAAGCCCTCGTGGCGTGCTAGCTGCTCCTGCCTCCTGCCTCCTGCCTTCTGCTAGCTGCTCCTGCCTCTAAATAACCAATGGTCAAAATGTCAAACTCGAGGCTTCAAAACGGGAGTCCACAAACCAATGGGCGCCGTCATGGAGGTTACGTCCCGTCACGGAGGTTACGTCCCGTCACGGAGGTTACGTCCCGTCATGGAGGTTACGTCCCGTCACAGAGGTTACGTCCCGTCACGGAGGTTACGTCCCGTCATGGAGGTTACGTCCCGTCACGGAGGTTACGTCCCGTCACGGAGGTTACGTCCCGTCACGGAGGTTACGTCCCGTCACAGAGGTTACGTCCCGTCATGGAGGTTACGTCCCGTCACGGAGGTTACGTCCCGTCACGGAGGTTACGTCCCGTCATGGAGGTTACGTCCCGTCACAGAGGTTACGTCCCGTCACGGAGGTTACGTCCCGTCACGGAGGTTACGTCCCGTCACGGAGGTTACGTCCCGTCACGGAGGTTACGTCCCGTCACGGAGGTTACGTCCCGTCACGGAGGTTACGTCCCGTCACGGAGGTTACGTCCCGTCACGGAGGTTACGTCCCGTCATGGAGGTTACGTCCTGTCATGGAGGTTACGTCCCGTCACGGAGGTTACGTCCCGTCACAGAGGTTACGTCCCGTCACGGAGGTTACGTCCCGTCACAGAGGTTACGTCCCGTCACGGAGGTTACGTCCCGTCACGGAGGTTACGTCCCGTCACGGAGGTTACGTCCTGTCATGGAGGTTACGTCCCGTCACGGAGGTTACGTCCCGTCACGGAGGTTACGTCCCGTCACGGAGGTTACGTCCCATCACGGAGGTTACGTCCCGTCACGGAGGTTACGTCCCGTCACGGAGGTTACGTCCCGTCACGGAGGTTACGTCCCGTCACGGAGGTTACGTCCCGTCACGGAGGTTACGTCCCGTCACGGAGGTTACGTCCCGTCACGGAGGTTACGTCCCGTCACGGAGGTTACGTCCCGTCACGGAGGTTACGTCCCGTCATGGAGGTTACGTCCATACAGTTTGTATATGGTCTGTGATGAAAACCCATACTGTATGTGGTCACATCTGGCTTTTCACATGTTGGTCCACATGTGAACATGTGGCTTTCACATGTGACCTGTGGCCCCTTGACTCTAACCCTATCATCTCCTGTCTGCCTGTTTCCCTCCAGGTGAATATGTGGAGAGGCAGCTGTGCCGCGATGCCATCCTGCCCATGCCGGCCATCTGTGAGGTACCGTGCCCAAAGGACTGTGCCCTGAGTCCCTGGAGCGCCTGGTCGCTCTGCTCACACACCTGCTCCGGGAAGAACACAGAGGGCAGGCAGACCAGAGCTCGCTCCATCCTGGCCTACAACGCAGGAGAAGGTAGGAGCTTCTGACACCACCAGCAGAACACAGCAGCTTCAGATACAGCAGACCCAGACAAGGGGGCTGGTATTGACTTTGCAGCCAGGCTGTGCAGTGTATCTCTGCCTCTCCTCCTATATGCATGATTGTGTGTGTTCCTCCATTCACAGCGACTGCCAGAGTGGTGGCGTGGGTGACTGTGATGCAGGGTAAGGAGACAGACCGGAGCGCTAACAGAGCTGGATAGCTGTTGCAAGATTGATACCCTATGTTTATCATCAGCTTGTCAAACTTTAATGTACAGCCCTGAACTTATAAAACATGCATGGCCGACTATAGAATTCATAACTACTTTGCCTTTACTTCTCTTCAAAGGTGCGTCCCTGCTGTCAATGGTCCCGCCGATCTTTGGTACATCCATATCCGATGTTCTTAGACGCCAGTAGTGTTCTCCTAAGTGATTTCTGCTGATGTAGTATGTAGCCTCCGTAATATGAATTAGAAATATGTCTACCTAGATACAATCTTCCCCTCCCTGATCTGCTGGCCCAGCATAATTCCTACGCTTGTAGAATATGAAAAAGCAGTAGCGTAGTTGGAGTAATGAGCATTCCTTAGTGTGAAGAGCCTTCAAACCCCCAGGCGGAGCAGAGCTGTGGAAGTGCTGCTTGTCTGAGTGCTAATGGAATGATACTAAAGTGAGTGCCTGTGGGTTCAAGCCCAACCCTCCAATCTGCCAATCACACCCCGACAACTGAGCCATTCACACCCACAAACCCTGTTATGAGCTAGAAGAGCTAGCATAGCGTTGTGTTGAGGGGGAAGAAACCCAGTTATATGAGGGGGAGAAACGGGAGGCCGCACAGATGGTTTGCGTCCGCCTTGGCAGCAGATGAGAATTTGATCTTTAATAGTCCTGCTAGCATTCTAACAGCGCGTGTCGTCTGAACCATGTTGCGTGACGCGCTGTCTTTGGCATCTTCACAACACAGCATCCAGGCTGGTACGGAGACGTCTCATACATAATGCATTACTCCCTGAATGGAGGCTTGCCGAGGTCCGTGCCAGAACGCTATCAGGGCGCGTGTTGCGCCTCGTTTATTAGCCTTCCTACCACGCCGACGCCGTTTCGGCCGGCGAGTAGACGGATGACAAGCGATATACAGCATGGAGCCAGACGGGCCCATGTGTTTGTTGAATGAAGCGTCAAGTCCCATAGACCTCTCCTCTCCTCGCCATCTGCTGCCAGACCCACACTGTCCAGCTTCCTGCTGCCAGACCCACACTGTCCAGCTTCCTGTGGGGGTCACAGTAGCCCATCCTCACAAGGAAAACGACGACATTTGTCGATTTTCAACGGGGTTAAATTTTTTTATTTTTTATTTAACCTTTATTTAACCAGGCATGTCTCATTGAGATTAAAATCTCTTTTACAAGAGAGACCTGGCCAAGAATGACCGATGTTTACGAATGCGGTCGTGTGAGTCAGTGCACGCGTGCAGTGCATGCGCCAGAGTCGAGAGCTGTAACCAGGAAGTAGTGGCGACCTCTGGTGGTCTTTAACGTAACGACAGTCTGATATTGAAATAGCTCACTGACACTAAGGGTGAAGGGGTGGGATTGGTGGACTGGTAACTTCCTCGTCCCCAATTTCAACACGGGACGTATGAGGAAAGATTCTAACAGCATTATTAAGGGTTGCAAAATAGGATTTATTGGAGCAAAGAAGAAATGGGTGCAGACTATATGATATGAAAAAAAATACCAAAATATGTATAGCTTTCAGTTTGCTAAGCATGAGTGTAACAGACACATATCTGCACAGTTCTCAAGCAAGTTTGCCATATTAACCCTTAAAATTCCATAATCAGCCAAATTAGCATAGCAAACGATGCAGGAACCCTTCTATGCATTCAAGTTCTATGGGCATACCTCATCGGCCGAGGTTTGAGCTGTGAGTTTTTTTTCAACCAGCTCTTGATAGTTTAATTGGTAGCACTTAAATATTTAACACTTAACTCTATTTGATTAGCCGAAGCATCAATAATGGCACAGCCAACTCTCTGTTAATGAGCTCCAAGCCTGATAAATGAGCCTGCTGATGAGATCAGTGAAGGACATCACCTCTGTGCGTTACATAGAGGTCAGGCATATCTTCTGTGGGAGGTTCTCCTACATCACCTCTGTGCGTTACATAGAGGTCAGGCATATCTTCTGTGGGAGGTTCTCCTACATCACCTCTGTGCGTTACATAGAGGTCAGGCATATCTTCTGTCACGTCCAGCTCAGTGACTGCTAGGTCTCGTTCACTGCCTCCCGCCGTGCTTAATGGCTGACCTTCTCGTCGGGGGGTCTCTTTTCCCAAGGTGACGGCAGCTGCTAATGGGTCACATGGTGTACATAGCCCACCTGGGTCCAAGTCCAGGATGCTGGCTTTGGTATAGACGAGCCCCCCCCCCCCCCCCCCCCCCCCCCCGGGTCAGCTCGTCTCTGTCAATCCTTCAGGCTAGCTGTCCCCTAGAGACCTGCAGGTTTAAATCTCTCATGCTGCTTTCAGTCCTATTTGTTTTCTACCAAGCGGGGGGAGGGGGGGGGGGGGGGGGGGGGGGGGGGGGGGTGGGGGATGAAGGGGGGGGGGGGTGTCAAAGCTAAAAGCTAATCTGTAGCGCTGCACACAGACTCACGCGGCGGGATGGGATGTCAAGGGGGAATCTGAGGAAAGAGAAAGGATTGAATGGGAATTGTACAATACCTTGATGCTAGCCAACCTCTATTATGCTGTCGTCGGATCATTAAAACTGTCCTGGGCATGTCAAATTAAATACACCCATGCCTTATTATTCTCCCAGTCTGCACATTATTTATTTATTTATTTATTTATTTATTTATTTACTTACTTACTTACTTACTTACTTATTTATTTATTTATTTATTTATTTTTATAAATGCAGCAGCATATGCCTACTTGAGAAAGGTCTTGTAACCAAAATGTTGGTGAAATGTTGTACGGGTGCCTCCCTGCAGAAGCAACATTATGCATAAACGTTGTGGCTATTGTCTTCTTCACTGTGCAGGCTTCTATTATTTAATACCAGAGTAGCATTCTGTATCCTTAAAGCAGCCAACGCCAAGAGGCAAAGTGACCGCCTACTTCCTGCTTCAGCACTGTACCAGAGATTTTCATCCGCCATTTATTTTCCCATACACATTTCGTAAAATGCGTATAAAAATAGTTTTACTGGTTCAAACCAAACGGTTCAGCTATATTTAGAAACAGGAGAGATCGCATAACATTTCACTGGGACCAAAACATAAAAAAATGCGGGTTTAAAGAAAACAATTTTTTCGATGTTGTATTTTTAAGTTTTGGTCTGAGTGAATTGTTCTATGGTCTCTCCTGATTATAGCGTTAGCTGAACCGTTTGGTTGGACAAAGTACAACTATTTTATAAACATTTTCCGAAATGTCTATGGGAAAATAAATGGCGGATGAAAATCTCTGGTACAGTGCTGAAGCAGGAAGTGACGTTCCACTTTGCCTCTCTATAGAGACACTGCATGAAATAGGCCACACCCATCACGGGGGAAAAGCTCCATTCATTTCCACACACCAGCGTCATTTTCCTTGAATTAAACATAGCTAAAAGCTGTTGTGTGGTGGGCTGCGCAGACAACAAATGTAAAAAATCGCCAGTTAAAGTTTTTTTGTACTCCTGAGGAAAACAAGGAAGAGAATTGGCGAGAAGAAAAATGTGGATGTTGCTGTCAATGAAGTAAGTTGGAGTGTTCATCTTCCGTATATACGATCTTTTTGTACAACACCCGACCGTGCACGCGACATAGGAGAACGCCAGGATTGGACGGGAGTTTGTGTTTTCCCCCGTTTTGGGCGTGGTTTCTGAATGATGACGCGCTCCGCAGTGTCTCTATATCATGAGAAGCTAAGAAGCATTCAAGTTTCAAGTCACTTGAAATGTGAAACTAAATGCTGTATACTTAGAATACGTCAAGGGCCTAAAGTGACTCGTCAAAGCTTCCTCTTGGTGACTTGGTGACATGGGTGTGTCTCGTGTGTTTGACAGGTCTCTTGGTGACATGGGTGTGTCTCGTGTGTTTGACAGGTCTCTTGGTGACATGGGTGTGTCTCGTGTGTTTGACAGGTCTCTTGATGACATGGGTGTGTCTCGTGTGTTTGACAGGTGGGATCCAGTGTCCAAACAGCAGTGCCCTGCAGGAGGTGCGGAGCTGTAACGAGCACCCCTGCACCGTGTACCACTGGCAGACGGGCCCGTGGGCTCAGTGCATCGAGGACTCCTCCATCCCCGCCACCAACACCTCTGTGGCTCGAGCCAGAGGCCACGACGCAGCCTCCTGCTCCGTGGGCATGCAGACCCGCAAGGTCATCTGTGTCCGGGTCAATGTGGGCCAGGTGCCCCCCAAAAAGTAAGGACCACAACAACAACAACAACAACAACAACAACAACAAAACATTATGTATGTTGCTGGTGTCTGGCAGAGTGTTAGCTGACTGTTTGTCTGGCAGAGTGTTAGCTGACTGTTTGTAGACTTTGCTTTGTCTGATGTTGCTGGTGTCTGGCAGAGTGTTAGCTGACTGTTTGTAGACTTTGCTTTGTCTGATGTTGCTGGTGTCTGGCAGAGTGTTAGCTGATGAGCTTCTGGTCAGTTGTTTTAAGCATCTGGGTGTGTTTCCCCCCTTAAGGCATCTGCTGGGAGCGTGAATTCTCTATTTATTTATTCAGCAGAACAGTAGCAGTGCAGTGCATGCTGGGTATGGAAATGAATCCTGCTGTATTCCTGCAGTTACTCTTAGCCCCTCTGTTCCATGCTGAGCGCTGAGCCTGCTGCCCTGGGACACACGTTGAGAGGAGCATCCAGTATAAAGCAGCAGGAGCAGATGTGGACATGTGGACTGTCTGCCACCAATAAGCACAAGCAGCATTACAGCATACTACTGTAATGCAATATCATGATTATAATGAATGATATACAGTATATAAGGGCGTAGGTAGTAGTGACGTGCGGGTCAGGGTTTTTTTAACGCCCGCACCAACCCAACCCGTCATTGGAGACAGTCCGCACCGCCGGGCCCATTAAAATATCTGAAAATGCCCAACCCAACTCAACCCAGCAGCCCGCGAACGGACAATTTAATGTAATATGTCTCCGGACTCAGGAGGAGCACCGCAGAGCTCTCCAAGGTGTCCACACTCTGTCTCTCCCCCCTCTCTCTCTTTCTCTCACACAGCAGTGCGGGCGAGGGGCGAGGGCGGGCGAGGTTTCTTCTATAGTTATAATCTCCCAAAAAGAGATAGCGGTGGGGGTAGGCACATTTGGGAGTCTCTAAGTCTGCCAGGATGGTTTCTTTGGCACCAATCCAGCACATCTTTCTCCGATTCTCAAGGGCGATACTCCTCTGTGTGTCTGAGCATCAGAGTGATACTCCTCTGTGTGTCTGAGCATCAGGGCGATACTCGTCTGTGTGTCTGAGCATCAGAGTGATACTCCTCTGTGTGTCTGAGCATCAGAGTGATACTCCTCTGTGTGTCTGAGCATCAGGGTGATACTCCTCTGTGTGTCTGAGCATCAGAGTGATACTCCTCTGTGTGTCTGAGCATCAGAGTGATACTCCTCTGTGTGTCTGAGCATCAGGGCGATACTCTGTCCTCTGTGTGTCTGAGCATCAGAGTGATACTCTGTGTGTCTGAGTATCAGAGTGATACTCTGTGTGTCTGAGTATCAGAGTGATACTCCTCTGTGTGTCTGAGTATCAGAGTGATACTCCTCTGTGTGTCTGAGCATCAGAGTGATACTCCTCTGTGTGTCTGAGCATCAGGGTGATACTCCTCTGTGTGTCTGAGCATCAGAGTGATACTCCTCTGTGTGTCTGAGTATCAGGGTGATACTCCTCTGTGTGTCTGAGTATCAGGGTGATACTCCTCTGTGTGTCTGAGCATCAGTGTGATACTCCTCTGTGTGTCTGAGCATCAGGGTGATACTCCTCTGTGTGTCTGAGTATCAGGGTGATACTCCTCTGTGTGTCTGAGCATCAGGGTGATACTCCTCTGTGTGTCTGAGCATCAGAGTGATACTCCTCTGTGTGTCTGAGTATCAGGGTGATACTCCTCTGTGTGTCTGAGCATCAGGGTGATACTCCTCTGTGTGTCTGAGCATCAGGGTGATACTCCTCTGTGTGTCTGAGTATCAGGGTGATACTCCTCTGTGTGTCTGAGCATCAGGGTGATACTCCTCTGTGTGTCTGAGCATCAGAGTGATACTCCTCTGTGTGTCTGAGCATCAGGGCGATACTCCTCTGTGTGTCTGAGCATTAGAGTGATACTCCTCTGTGTGTCTGAGCATCAGAGTGATACTCCTCTGTGTGTCTGAGCATCAGAGTGATACTCCTCTGTGTGTCTGAGCATCAGAGTGATACTCCTCTGTGTGTCTGAGCATCAGGGCGATACTCCTCTGTGTGTCTGAGCATCAGAGTGATACTCCTCTGTGTGTCTGAGCATCAGAGTGATACTCCTCTGTGTGTCTGAGCATCAGTGTGATACTCCTCTGTGTGTCTGAGCATCAGAGTGATACTCCTCTGTGTGTCTGAGCATCAGAGTGATACTCCTCTGTGTGTCTGAGCATCAGGGCGATACTCCTCTGTGTGTCTGAGCATCAGAGTGATACTCCTCTGTGTGTCTGAGCATCAGAGTGATACTCCTCTGTGTGTCTGAGCATCAGAGTGATACTCCTCTGTGTGTCTGAGCATCAGTGTGATACTCCTCTGTGTGTCTGAGCATCAGAGTGATACTCCTCTGTGTGTCTGAGCATCAGGGCGATACTCCTCTGTGTGTCTGAGCATCAGGGTGATACTCCTCTGTGTGTCTGAGCATCAGTGTGATACTCCTCTGTGTGTCTGAGCATCAGAGTGATACTCCTCTGTGTGTCTGAGCATCAGGGCGATACTCCTCTGTGTGTCTGAGCATCAGGGTGATACTCCTCTGTGTGTCTGAGCATCTCAATCATGTCCTTTCAGGTGTCCAGAGAGCCTGCGCCCAGACACCGTCAGGCCCTGCCTGCTGCCATGCAAGAGGGATTGCATCGTCACCCCGTACAGCGACTGGAGCCCCTGCCCATCAAGATGCCACGCAGGTAGCCACAGCTCAATATGCCACACAGGTAGCCACAGCTCAATATGCCACACAGGTAGCCACAGCTCAATATGCCACACAGGTAGCCACAGCTCAACATGCCACACAGGTAGCCACAGCTCAACATGCCACACAGGTAGCCACAGCTCAATATGCCACACAGGTAGCCACAGCTCAATATGCCACACAGGTAGCCACAGCTCAACATGCCACGCAGGTAGCCACAGCTCAACATGCCACACAGGTAGCCACAGCTCAACATGCCATGCAGGTAGCCACAGCTCAACATGCCACGCAGGTAGCCACAGCTCAACATGCCACGCAGGTAGCCACAGCTCAATATGCCACACAGGTAGCCACAGCTCAACATGCCACGCAGGTAGCCACAGCTCAACATGCCACACAGGTAGTCACATCTCAATATGCCACACAGGTAGCCACAGCTCAACATGCCACGCAGGTAGCCACAGCTCAACATGCCACACAGGTAGCCACAGCTCAACATGCCACACAGGTAGCCACAGCTCAACATGCCACGCAGGTAGCCACAGCTCAACATGCCACACAGGTAGCCACAGCTCAACATGCCACACAGGTAGCCACAGCTCAACATGCCACGCAGGTAGCCACAGCTCAACATGCCACGCAGGTAGCCACAGCTCAACATGCCATGCAGGTAGCCACAGCTCAACATGCCACACAGGTAGCCACAGCTCAACATGCCACACAGGTAGCCACAGCTCAACATGCCACACAGGTAGCCACAGCTCAACATGCCACACAGGTAGCCACAGCTCAACATGCCACACAGGTAGTCACAGCTCAACATGCCACACAGGTAGCCACAGCTCAACATGCCACACAGGTAGCCACAACTCAACATACCACACAGGTAGCCACAGCTCAACATGCCACACAGGTAGTCACAGCTCAACATGCCACACAGGTAGCCACAGCTCAACATGCCACACAGGTAGCCACAGCTCAACATGCCACACAGGTAGCCACAGCTCAACATGCCACACAGGTAGCCACAGCTCAACATGCCACACAGGTAGTCACAGCTCAACATGCCACACAGGTAGCCACAGCTCAACATGCCACACAGGTAGCCACAGCTCAACATGCCACACAGGTAGCCACAGCTCAACATGCCACACAGGTAGCCACAGCTCAACATGCTATGCAGGTAGCCACAGCTCAACATGCCACGCAGGTAGCCACAGCTCAATATGCCACACAGGTAGCCACAGCTCAACATGCCACACAGGTAGCCACAGCTCAACATGCTATGCAGGTAGCCACAGCTCAACATGCCACACAGGTAGCCACAGCTCAACATACCACACAGGTAGCCACAGCTCAACATGCCACACAGGTAGCCACAGCTCAACATGCCACACAGGTAGCCACAGCTCAACATGCCATGCAGGTAGCCACAGCTCAACATGCCACACAGGTAGCCACAGCTCAACATGCCACGCAGGTAGCCACAGCTCAACATGCCACACAGGTAGCCACAGCTCAACATGCCACACAGGTAGCCACAGCTCAACATGCCATGCAGGTAGCCACAGCTCAACATGCCACACAGGTAGCCACAGCTCAACATGCCACGCAGGTAGCCACAGCTCAACATGCCACACAGGTAGCCACAGCTCAACATGCCACACAGGTAGTCACAGCTCAACATGCCACACAGGTAGCAACAGCTCAACATGCCACACAGGTAGCCACAGCTCAACATGCTATGCAGGTAGCCACAGCTCAACATGCCATGCAGGTAGCCACAGCTCAACATGCCACACAGGTAGCCACAGCTCAACATGCTATGCAGGTAGCCACAGCTCAACATGCTATGCAGGTAGCCACAGCTCAACATGCTATGCAGGTAGCCACAGCTCAACATGCCATGCAGGTAGCCACAGCTCAACATGCCACACAGGTAGCCACAGCTCAACATGCTATGCAGGTAGACACAGCTCAACATGCCATGCAGGTAGACACAGCTCAACATGCCACACAGGTAGCCACAGCTCAACATGCCACACAGGTAGCCACAGCTCAACATGCCACACAGGTAGCCACAGCTCAACATGCCACACAGGTAGCCACAGCTCAACATGCCACACAGGTAGCCACAGCTCTTGACTGGCTTCAGCACACACGGGCCATGCTTTGCAGGACACCACACAGGGCTAAAATGTAGCAATGTCAAGAGAGAGTGTGTGTTTGTGGAACACAATCAATGAAGAGTACAAAATGTACAGAATGCTAAATTGTGCCATCATCAGAATCAACAATCAGATGATGAAATCATGACATACACGCAGACAGAAGAGCCACAATTATCATATTGTTTGAGCCGTGACGTGTTCTGCAAACGTTGCCAAGAAACCCTCTCTAGAAAGCACTAGAACAAATGCTGTTAATGGGTTTGGCTCATTTGGAAGCTATTTGCCGCTCAAATCAGCCGTGTTAAGAGCTCCAAAACAGCTTTAGTGGTGGACGTTTAATTAGACATTTGTGTGGCTGCCATTGCCTCCAGTGATGTGCTGTATGTATGGTTACTCCACAGAAGCATCTGCTGGACACATCTTTTTAACCCCAATCAAAAGCTAAAGTGTTTCACAACAAGCCATAACTCTGTGTAGCTAGCAACACTTGGGAAACTGACTAATACCTGGAACAAGCATTAGCATCCTGTCAGTTTCTCATGCAATGGAAACGTGTTTGCTGTTCCAGTAATTAGGATGACCCTTGGATACAAGCCGGTATGGTGCAGGAAGCTAGTCCGCTCAGCTCCTAGAAGTGTGATTAGACTTGAGCTGGACTACATGTGCATTATGTAAGGGATAATGTATAGTGAGGCGGTGATTACGGGGGAAATAATGACCGACAGGTGATGATTGAGCCCGACGCGCAGCGGAGGGCTTAATGATTCACCTGAAGGTCATTATTTCCCAGTAATCACCGGCTCACTATACATTATCCCGCTTAGAACACGGCCTACAACTAAATCATTCAATAATCTGACAAAAATAATTATTCAAATAGATTTTTTAATAGCGTTTTCAACGACAAAGCGGTTTCATTCGTAATTGGCACACAAGACACCACAGCTGCAACTGGTTGGCCTAATTAGTAGTGTCTGCTGACAAAAGGCTCTTATCAACTGATTAATCCAGGTGTGGCAGAGCAGCGGTCGGTTGTCGAGAAATAATGACCGGTGAATCTTGTTGATTGACCAATCAGAATCGAGTATTCAAGAGAGCCGTGTTCTAAACGGTTTTAATGCACACCTGCTGGCCAATCAGAAACAAGTTAAATCAGTTAAAATGAAGAAATAGCTGCATATGAGCTTCAGTCCAGATTGTGGTTTGTCCTCCTCACTTCATTTTGTTGTGCTAGGCTTTCTAAGCTATCAGACGCCAACATCTGTTTCCTCGTACCCATAAACTTTGTGTTTGGGCTCATTTCCTGTGGTTGCTTCATGTCCTGCTCTCACTCCAAATGAACCATTGGCTTGGCATTGTCCGCACCTGAGTCAGATCAACCGCTCCTGACAATGCCTGCTCAGAACACACCCATATATTAGCAGCTTTGATTATGAATCATCTCCGTTTCCTCTAGAACTGGAAAAGACACTTGTTTGTGTAGATACAGTATGAATGTGTTTTTTTCTTCAAGGTGGCAACACTAAGAAGAAGCAGCACAGGAAACGCATCATCCTCCAATCACCGGCCAATGGGGGACAGGACTGTCCAGAGGTGCTCGCCCAAGAGAGAGAGTGCGACGCCCCATCTGTCTGTCAAGGCTACAGGTCAGCAGTCTTCTCCATCATATAAGCATCTCTGCATTATTCATGTGCATGACAAACAGGCATAAGGCATAAAGATAACTTTCCTTCCTCAGGTTCCTCATCTTCCTCATGTTCCTCATGTTCTCATGTTCCTCATGTTCTAGTTTATTTGTTTATTTAGAAGGATCCCCATTAGCTGACGCCTAAACGACCCTTAGTCTTCCTGGAGTCCAAGACAACAACACAGATTATTACATAACAAACAAAGAATAAAACAAAATGACAAAACAGAACACACAAAAATAAAATAAAAGCAAATAAAAATAAGAATAAATATCTTTCCGCAGGTGGAAAACCCACAAGTGGAGACGCTGCCAGCTGGTTCCCTGGTCAGTTCGACAGGACAGTCCAGGTGCTCAGGAGACATGTGGGCCAGGCCTGCAGGCTCGAGGTAAGGACAGCCACTATCATAACTATCATACACTATCATAACTATCATACACTATCATACACTATCATACACTATCATACACTATCATACACTATCATAACTATCATACACTATCATACACTATCATACACTATCATACACTATCATAACTATCATACACTATCATACACTATCATACACTATCATACACTATCATAACTATCATACACTATCATACACTATCATACACTATCATACACTATCATAACTATCATACACTATCATACACTATCATACACTATCATACACTATCATACACTATCATACACTATCATAACTATCATACACTATCATACACTATCATACACTATCATAACTATCATACACTATCATACACTATCATAACTATCATACACTATCATACACTATCATACACTATCATAACTATCATACACTATCATACACTATCATACACTATCATACACTATCATAACTATCATACACTATCATACACTATCATACACTATCATACACTATCATACACTATCATAACTATCATACACTATCATACACTATCATAACTATCATACACTATCATAACTATCATACACTATCATAACTATCACACACTATCATACACTATCATACACTATCATACACTATCATACACTATCATAACTATCATACACTATCATACACTATCATACACTATCATAACTATCCTACACTATCATACACTATCATACACTATCATACACTATCATACACTATCATACACTATCATACACTATCATACACTATCATAACTATCATACACTATCATAACTATCATACACTATCATAACTATCATACACTATCATAACTATCATACACTATCATACACTATCACACACTATCATAACTATCATACACTATCATACACTATCATACACTATCATAACTATCATACACTATCATACACTATCATACACTATCATAACTATCATACACTATCATACACTATCATACACTATCATAACTATCATACACTATCATACACTATCATACACTATCATACACTAACATACACTATCATAACTATCATACACTATCATACACTATCATACACTATCATACACTAACATACACTATCATACACTATCATACACTATCATACACTATCATAACTATCATACACTATCATACACTATCATACACTATCATAACTATCATACACTATCATACACTATCATAACTATCATACACTATCATACACTATCATACACTATCATACACTATCATAACTATCATACACTATCATACACTATCATACACTATCATACACTATCATACACTATCATACACTATCATAACTATCATACACTATCATACACTATCATAACTATCATACACTATCATACACTATCATACACTATCATAACTATCATACACTATCATAACTATCATACACTATCATAACTATCATAACTATCATACACTATCATACACTATCATACACTATCATACACTATCATACACTATCATACACTATCATAACTATCATACACTATCATACACTATCATACACTATCATAACTATCATACACTATCATACACTATCATACACTATCATAACTATCATACACTATCATACACTATCATACACTATCATACACTATCATAACTATCATACACTATCATACACTATCATACACTATCATACACTATCATACACTATCATACACTATCATAACTATCATACACTATCATACACTATCATACACTATCATACACTATCATAACTATCATACACTATCATACACTATCATACACTATCATAACTATCATACACTATCATACACTATCATACACTATCATACACTATCATACACTATCATAACTATCATACACTATCATACACTATCATACACTATCATAACTATCATACACTATCATACACTATCATACACTATCATACACTATCATAACTATCATACACTATCATACACTATCATAACTATCATACACTATCATACACTATCATACACTATCATAACTATCATACACTATCATACACTATCATACACTATCATACACTATCATACACTATCATACACTATCATAACTATCATACACTATCATACACTATCATAACTATCATACACTATCATACACTATCATAACTATCATACACTATCATAACTATCATACACTATCATACACTATCATAACTATCATACACTATCATAACTATCATACACTATCATACACTATCATACACTATCATAACTATCATACACTATCATACACTATCATACACTATCATACACTATCATACACTATCATAACTATCATACACTATCATACACTATCATAACTATCATACACTATCATACACTATCATAACTATCATACACTATCATAACTATCATACACTATCATACACTATCATAACTATCATACACTATCATACACTATCATAACTATCATACACTATCATACACTATCATAACTATCATACACTATCATACACTATCATAACTATCATACACTATCATAACTATCATACACTATCATACACTATCATACACTATCATAACTATCATACACTATCATACACTATCATACACTATCATACACTATCATACACTATCATAACTATCATACACTATCATACACTATCATAACTATCATACACTATCATACACTATCATAACTATCATACACTATCATAACTATCATACACTATCATACACTATCATAACTATCATACACTATCATACACTATCATAACTATCATACACTATCATAACTATCATACACTATCATACACTATCATAACTATCATACACTATCATAACTATCATACACTATCATACACTATCATACACTATCAATGACACAGAGCTCAACAGTCACGTGACTTTCTGTGAGGTCTCCAGCCCCGGAAGAGAGTTCCTCCGTTCATTTTCAGTTTTATTTTTTGTTTTTGCTCCAAGTGAAATGTTTTATGGTCACTCATGATTTAGTGGGTCACTGGTTGGCTTGGTTCCAGCATTAAAACTCGTTATATAAGGATTTTTTTCTAAAAGTCTTTGGAGAAAATGAATGGGGAATTACCTTCTGCGGCTGGAGACGTCACGGAAAGTTGAGCTCTATATTGCTGACTATACTTATCCACACTGTAAGCCCTTCACTACAGTGTACCAGATGCTTGGCACACGCATCAGGAGGGGTGAAGAGTTTGATCTGATATAATATAGACGGTTTTAATTTGACACACCACTCACTTCCTGTTGCAGTGTTTGCTATGGATATAAAAGAAAAAAAAATTAAAGTGCAGGACTGACCATTCCGTTAAAACCGTCTATAGGTCTTGTGCTTGGGTGTGGCAAGATGGCTCAACAATACCCCCCCCCCCCCCCCCCCCCCCCCCCCCCCACACACACACACACACACACACACACACACACACACACACACTAGGACAATAGGACCTACATCACTACAGCAAGACACTATCAAGCCTCTCATTTGGAATTGAGGCAGACGGTTAGTTCACTCCAGTGTTATCTTGCACACACTCTAAAGACATTAAAGACAGAAAAGTCATTATCTGATTCCAACCATGAGCATCCTGCTCCTCCATCTTGTCATTATGTACCATTACCTGTAACAGTAGACTCTATAACCCTCTTACTGTTCACCCACTCACTACAGTGTGTTTGTGCAGAAGGCAAGAGGCATTTTACCGTTTGAGAACAGTTTCCCGTGTCTGCCTGCCTATGTGTGTGTGGCTGCGTGAAGAAGCAAGAGAGATGGAGAAAGAAGGTTTATTCTATTGTTTAGATTTCAGCCACGCTTTCTCTACCAGACGTTTTTAAGATGATTAGTTTGGCTTACGGGACAGGAAAGCTAGGGAGAGAGAGAGGGGGTTGGAGCCACCATCTTGGTTATTTGGAGCCAGAAGCAGCTAGCGTGCGACCATGGCTTTCCCACAGAGCCACAGCGCCGCCTGCTATTGGTCCGTGATCGGCGAGCTGTGCGATCACTGGACAGGTGACCTGTCAATCATGCCCCAAAGCATAGTCTGCTTTATCGTCTATTTGACTCTAAATGGGAGCATCATTTAGAAAATAAACATCGTGCTGGATTGAAGAAGACTTGAAACTAGTGATTGAGGCCATAAACTCATTAGGAAAGTGTTTACTAAGGTCATCAATCAAGTGAGGTCATTTTCCCATTGACTTCTATCCAATCGGACTTCTATTTGCAGCCAGTGGAGTCGCCCCCTGCAGGCTATTAGAAAGAATGCAGGTTTATGGCACCTCCGCGTTGGCTTCATTTTTCAGAACCAGAGGTTGCCCCTTGGGTAACTCTTAGCTTATAGCCTAATATCTTGAGTGATCTAGACTCCATGCTAACAGTGCTAACACTGCCTTCCTCTCCTTTCCTCTGTAGCTGTGTGATGTAGGCGCCATGCTAACACTGCTAACACTGCCTTCCTCTCCTCTCCTCTGTAGCTGTGTGATGTAGGCACCATGCTAACAGTGCTAACACTGCTAACACTGCCTTCCTCTCCTTTCCTCTGTAGCTGTGTGATGTAGGTGCCTTGCTAACAGTGCTAATAGTGCTAACACTGCCTTCCTCTCCTTTCCTCTGTAGCTGTGTGATGTAGGCGCCATGCTAACAGTGCTAACAGTGCTAACACTGCCTTCCTCTCCTTTCCTCTGTAGCTGTGTGATGTAGGCGCCATGCTAACACTGCCTTCCTCTCCTCTCCTCTGTAGCTGTGTGATGTAGGCGCCATGCTAACACTGCTAACAGTGCTAACACTGCCTTCCTCTCCTCTCCTCTGTAGCTGTGTCATGCAGGAAACAGGACGCTGGGCAGGCAGAGCTCGGAGCTTGTCTGAAGCTGGGCTCCATGCCGCCCCTCACCCAGCCCTGTCAGCTGCCCTGCCAGGAGGACTGTCAGCTCAGCAGCTGGTCCAAGTTCTCCTCCTGCACAGCCGACTGCGTGGGCGTCCGCGCCCGCAAGAGGATGCTGCTGGGTGAGTGGCAGATTTTCACTCCACTGTGACGTCCACATTCCACCAGCCTTTGGGATAAGATCACTGGATCCCAGCCGCCGAGCACTGCATGCAAACTGGAAGCGACCTGCTACAACCACAGTCTCCTACTGTTGGCCACTGAGCAGCTCCAGCCTGCAGGCTACCGCTACTGCCTTAGAAGAAGACAGAAGATGATAAAGCTGAGGGGGGGAGTAGATTTGTTATGTAAGGGTTTAAGAGCCCTTGAGGAAATACCTGATGGTCTTATGGATTTCTTTATGACTATATGGGATGAGCTCATAGGCTTCTAAGTAGGCTTTCGATGCACTCCTCTGTTCCCTTGTTATCTCCCTTGAACAGTGACTAGTGCCACAGCAAAATCCTCAGTGTGAATTTAGGTCTGTAGAAAGCAACACTTTTCCACTCATCGCTAGTTTCCATCAGTCCATCTGGCAATGTCAGGTTATCAGTCCACTCCATCACTTATTTCCACTCTAGATTTAGCTCTGACAACTCTTCAATCAATGCTGTCAACTCCAAATAATCCATTAATGTCAACGCTAACACTGGAGAATCAGGGGCGTAGGCAGAAATTCAATTATGGGTGGGCCTGGATAAAATTGGGTGGGCCTGCATCAAATTGGTGGGGCAATTGCATGACGAAATTTTGCGCGCGCCGCGAAGCGCGCAAAATTCCTAGATGTCATGAAGTCGTCATGCATTAGACTCTGGAGATGATGTGCCCTGTGTTTTTAAGCTACAAAACCATTAGCTAGCAAGGCAGCAGCAAGTTTGCCTCTAGAAAACAACCAATTTTTTATTTTTATTTTTTGGGTGGGCCAGGGCAAGAAGTGGGTGGGCCTGTGCCTACCCAGGCCCACCCGTAGAAATGCCCCTGTGGAGAATATGCTGTGTAGTACCATGCATCTACATCATGCTCTGTAAAGCCAAGCATCATACAAAGTTATGTGTAAGCGGTGCAGCCGCTCCTATAAGTGACTGTGTGTCCATCTGTTGAAGCACGAGATGTGTGTGTACGAGATTTAGCCTAGGCCCCTCCCCCCTCATTCTAACGGACAAGGAAGTGATGCACGGGCCCGATCTGCGCAAACCTGCACTATTCTTCGTTGTTATTGTTGCATATTGTGTTTTGTTATCGTGCTTTGGGGTTCAGTTAGGTGCCAATGACCACGACATTGCACGATCTTGAGTATGTTTTTGCTTAAATGCCTGAGGTTTGGAAGCGGACATGTTACAGAGTATTCCTCTTTTGCAGGGAAGAGTAAAAAGCGTGACCAGTGTAAGAACAACCAGGTGTATCCAGTGACGGAGACGCAGTACTGTCCCTGTAACAAATACAACGCCCAGCCTGTGGGCAACTGGTCTGACTGCATCCTGCCTGAGGGCGGCCGCGTGGAGGGACAGCTGGGCATGAAGGTCCAAGGTGACATCAAGGAGTGTGGCCAAGGATACCGTTACCAGGCCATGGTGTGCTACGACCAGGACAACCGCATGGTGCAGACGTCTCGCTGCAACAGCCACGGTGAGTGACTAGAGAGCCAAAGTCAAGCCTGCTTCCGGTTTAGGCATACAAACCAAGGGATTTCATCCACCATTTATTTTTCCATAGACATTTTGTAAAATGCTTATGAATTAGTTTTACTTGGTCAAACCAAGCAATTCAGCTATATTTAGACTCAGGAGAGACCATAACATTTCACTCGAATCCATTGACGGACAAATACACAGCAATGTGCACATTTTAACATCTGTAAATCATTATCACATATGTTTTTTAGACAGCAGTATAAACAGAGTGCATACCTCCATCACCCTTTCTACAAAGTTACGTGTAGCCTATTGGCTAGTGGACATGGCCTATTGGCTAGTGGACATGGCCTATTGGCTAGTGGACATGGCCTATTGGCTTGTGAAAACATAACCTTATCATAAATAAACAAGACCATCACTGAGAAGTCTGGCAGCCTCTACTGTCATTTGCTCTGCATTGTACCCTACATTGTGTAAAAATGCAATTTGAAATATTTCAAATATTATTATTCTCTTCAGGTAAACAAGCATTCCTGTACTCACATAATATGTGATCCATGAATCCAGAATGAATGGCAGGAAGTGGACAGCAGTCAGAGCACCTGGTGGTGTAGCATTCTGTAGATCTGTCACAGCACCTGGTGGTGTAGCATTCTGCAGATCAGTCAGAGCACCTGGTGGTGTAGCATTCTGTAGATCAGTCAGAGCACCTGGTGGTGTAGCATTCTGTAGATCTGTCAGAGCACCTGGTGGTGTAGCATTCTGTAGATCTGTCAGAGCACCTGGTGGTGTAGCATTCTGTAGATCTGTCACAGCACCTGGTGGTGTAGCATTCTGTAGATCTGTCACAGCACCTGGTGGTGTAGCATTCTGTAGATCTGTCAGAGCACCTGGTGGTGTAGCATTCTGTAGATCTGTCAGAGCACCTGGTGGTGTAGCATTCTGTAGATCTGTCAGAGCACCTGGTGGTGTAGCATTCTGTAGATCTGTCAGAGCACCTGGTGGTGTAGCATTCTGTAGATCTGTCAGAGCACCTGGTGGTGTAGCATTCTGTAGATCTGTCAGAGCACCTGGTGGTGTAGCATTCTGTAGATCTGTCAGAGCACCTGGTGGTGTAGCATTCTGTAGATCTGTCAGAGCACCTGGTGGTGTAGCATTCTGTAGATCTGTTAGAGCACCTGGTGGTGTAGCATTCTGTAGATCTGTCAGAGCACCTGGTGGTGTAGCATTCTGTAGATCTGTCACAGCACCTGGTGGTGTAGCATTCTGTAGATCTGTCACAGCACCTGGTGGTGTAGCATTCTGTAGATCTGTCACAGCACCTGGTGGTGTAGCATTCTGTAGATCTGTCACAGCACCTGGTGGTGTAGCATTCTGTAGATCTGTCACAGCACCTGGTGGTGTAGCATTCTGTAGATCTGTCACAGCACCTGGTGGTGTAGCATTCTGTAGATCTGTCAGAGCACCTGGTGGTGTAGCATTCTGTAGATCTGTTAGAGCACCTGGTGGTGTAGCATTCTGTAGATCTGTCAGGGCACCTGGTGGTGTAGCATTCTGTAGATCTGTCAGGGCACCTGGTGGTGTAGCATTCTGTAGATCTGTCACAGCACCTGGTGGTGTAGCATTCTGTAGATCTGTCAGAGCACCTGGTGGTGTAGCATTCTGTAGATCTGTCACAGCACCTGGTGGTGTAGCATTCTGTAGATCTGTCACAGCACCTGGTGGTGTAGCATTCTGTAGATCTGTCAGAGCACCTGGTGGTGTAGCATTCTGTAGATCAGTCACAGCACCTGGTGGTGTAGCATTCTGTAGATCAGTCACAGCACCTGGTGGTGTAGCATTCTGTAGATCAGTCACAGCACCTGGTGGTGTAGCATTCTGTAGATCTGTCAGAGCACCTGGTGGTGTAGCATTCTGTAGATCAGTCACAGCACCTGGTGGTGTAGCATTCTGCAATATATTCCAGGGAAGAAGGCAGAAAAGGGAATTAGCGATCACAGTGCTGTGGTGCTCTGCATCTTGGTCCTCCTGGGGAAATACAGAAGATGCTCTGGGGAGTGAGTGTGTTTCTGTTTGCTCTCTGTAAAACACATCGCTTTGTGAGCCACAGCTTTACTTCCCAGTATGGGGCCGGTTGATGGTAACTGACTGTAAGATCAGATAAGATCAGATCAGATCAGATCAGATCAGATAAGATCAGATCAGATAAGATAAGATCAGATAAGATCAGATCAGATAAGATAAGATAAGATAAGATACTGGACTCATACTACATTCAAGACAACTCAGAACTCAGAACTTTCAACTCAGATGTTCCAGCATCCGACACAGTTGCGTACTTCACGCTGTTTTTAACTCGGAGTTACAAAAACATACACAGCTAGCTAATTTCAATTGGTAAAATAGCTGTTGAATTCAACATATTGCTATAATCAGTGGGAAATATAAACAACGTAAATGCATATTGCATAATTACGCCTCAAATCTAGGTCAACAAACACTTTTTGAACTCGACAAACCGGAGCTCTGAAATTATACCCCAATTTCCCACCTGTAATTGCCACTCGACAACCGTTCCCAATTCATTTCTTTTACAGGTCAGGGGCCGGTTGCACCAACTGGTCTTAACTATGCCTGGTCGTAACTCCTACGTCGGTCTTAGTTAAGACCATGGACTTACGCCTGTTGCACCAACACGGCTTACTCTGGTCTTAACTACGCTGGTCATAGCAATGCGCGTTCATGTGAATTGTCGGGGAATGCCCTCTGATTGGCCCACATGTGCCTCGCGCCGTCACCCACTACTGTATGTGCGTCACTACACCCTCCCTCCTCCCACCCCCCTCCTCCTGTGGAAGCCCCGGGGGAAAATGGCGGCGGCGATTAGTGTCAGGGAGTCTGAATGAAATTGAATGTAACGTTCCCAATTCTATGTATTAAATTCTAAAAGAATTAACGCCAACATTTGGGAAGGCTAAGCCACACAAGTAGTTAGTTATAATCTAATGTCGTGCTTTCAAAGACGGCGAACTGGCGATGTTACGACGATGACGGTCAAAAAGGTCTCCGCGGAGATCTCTGTTACAGGCAGGCTCTACGCCTCCTCCTGACGAGGCGTAGGAGTTACGCCTGGTCTTAGTGAAAATAAGGCTTAAGTCGTCTTGGTGCAACCGGCGTAGCTGTAGGTCGTAAAGTTACGACCAACTTAGCTTAAGACCAGTGTAAGACCAGTTGGTGCAACCGGCCCCAGAGCTGCTTCTTAGTTTTTTGTTCAGTTTTCTTGACTGTTCTTACTGCTGCTCCTGCTAGTGCTGCTCTCCTTCTGATGTAGGAGTCTTTGATTGGGACTCTCTCATCAGAGAGCATTGTGGGTGTCACATGACTCTCTCATCAGAGAGCATTGTGGGTGTCACATGGTCTCATCAGAGAGCATTGTGGGTGTCACATGGTAATTTGCCGGCTCCTTGCTGCTGACATGTCGCCTTGGGCTAGAGCTGGAGATCAGTGATGCTAGCTTTGTTTATGGAAGCAATCAGCAGTGTAGCTGAATCCAGAGTCAGCAGTTGTGAATAACAGCAGGAGTTCTTTCACGCCTGAGGAGCTTTTCTGATTGGCAGCTTATTCGATGCAATCAACAGACAGTAAGGCTACAACTTCTTTCATGTAGTCTTACAAGGAGAATCCACCTTTGGATCCATGTTCCACTTTTAGACATGATCCATTTTGGATGTTCAGTGCAGCCCAGGAGTCCTGATGAAGTGTTGTCATTTCCTTGTTTTGTTTTGTCCCCTCCACCTGTCTGGTCTAGCTCTACTGCAGTTAGTGATTTCCCACAATGCCTTTCCACAACTCACAGAGGAGTGTCAACTAGTTGCTTTCAATTTCAAAGCTGCCCAACTAGTTAGTGATGATGAAGCCCGCACTGACGGTACTGACAACAAAGATGAACGTTTCATTAATATTTTGTATTGCTGGAACATTTTCTGCTGTCAAACTCCACTGTGACTGAGCCAATAAGAAAAAGACATCACCACACAATAGACAAAACGGAGCCCTAAATGCAAGATACATCGCCAACAACTTTTAACTGTATTAAAGAGTTTTAGGATATTTTCTTTGGAAAAATAGGAGAGACATCAAAACTATGAAATAACATGGATGGAATTATGCAGTGCCCAATATACTCCTCCTCTAATCATACATCAAACCATAATCAACCATGTCAATGACAAGATAGGAGCAGGTAGGGAGACATTTGATTGCTCTGACTAATGGAATACCTCATCCAATCACAATGCACGTTATCTCATTCTATGAGCCCAATTATTCCTTTTGGGTCATTTCCATTCTTTTTTGCAGTTTTGTACTTGTCTTGTCACTACATTATTATTAATATTATTATTATTATTATTATTACATTGTGCTCTCACAACATCCTCTGTCTAGTTGACAGCCCTCGACTTACTTATTTTATAATTCCTTATTTTGATCATTCTTAATGTATGCGTCTTGCAGATTGTTGCTGCTGCCTGTTTACTTGAATGGTGAGGGATCACTTAGTTCACCTGCTGCAAACTGCTGCTCATGTCTCCATGTTGTGCTTATGTTTAGATTTGATATCTGCTGCACACAAATTGCCCTTCAGGGACAAATAATAAAGTGAACTTGAACTTGAACCTGTCCAACGCTGCAGAATCTGTTTAGACCTTCATGACCCTCCCATCTTCTTTCAGATGAATAATTGATGAATTTCCCATCCATCCGTGTGCAGTCAGATGAGCATCAAGTAGACTCAGGCAATATCCACCCCCACCAAAAAACAATCCCAAATCTTCCACTTAAAAAATATTGTATTTGTTGTTTGATGTTTTATATTTGATGTTTGGTTGCTTTGGGGCGAGCGAGCTCCAGTACCGCTGGCCGGCTCTCTCACCTCGTCCAAATGCAACAAATCAAATGTCAACATTGTACATTTGTGAAACGTGTCATTTGAGGTTTGTGCAAAGCGACAATGTTGATGTAAATGTGACAGAAAACTGTGTTCATTTGAAGACCTTCAACAAAGAAAACGACTTTAACAACTTTGGCTACTCGTGGAATACTCCTTGTGTGACTGGCTATTTAGTGAGGCCTCGCTCACAGAGTTGGCATGCAGCCTCTCCTCTCTCATAAAGTCCACTTCCCTGATTACAACTCTGCTCAGCTGTGTGCTGCTCAACTCTGCAGCTCTCCATGGTGCTGATTCTGTCTTCAGCCATTTTGGCCACTAATTTGCAATTTTTGCCACAAGATACCACAAGATAACCAGCTGTTATCTTGTGGTTGGTTGCAGGCTATATAACCAGCTGTTATTTTGTGGTTGGTTGCAGGCTATATAACCAGCTGTTATATAGGCTGCAACCAACCACAAGATAACCAGCTGTTATCTTGTGGTTGGTTGCAGCCTATATAACCAGCTGTTAGCTTGTGGTTGGTTACAGCCTATATAACCAGCTGTTATCTTGTGGTTGGTTGCAGGCTATATAACCAGCTGTTATCTTGTGGTTGGTTGCAGCCTATATAACCGGTGCCGCGTCTATGTGCCGACAGGCCGCAGTGCCGACAGGTCGCAATGCCGATAGCCCACAAGCAGAACCAGCTGAGCGAGGCGGCGTGCAGCGTGTCGGTGGAGCTATACCTCTCCCAGCCCCCACGCCAAACTTAACCTCCCCCCATGCCTAAACCTAACCTCCCCCAGACCCTAACCCAAAACCTAACCTCTCCCACCCCCACGCCTAAACCTAAGGTCGGCATTGCGGGTGGTCGGCATAGCAGGTGGTCGGCATAGCGGGTGGACCCCATATAACCAGCTGTTAGCTGTGGTTGGTTGCAGCCTATATAACCAGCTGTTATCTTGTGGTTGGTTGCAGGCTATATTGAGGAGGCTTGCATCATTCCCTGCCCGTCTGACTGTAAGCTCAGTGAGTGGTCCAACTGGTCGCGCTGCAGCAAGTCCTGTGGCAGCGGGGTCAAAGTGCGCTCCAAGTGGCTCCGGGAAAAGCCCTACAACGGCGGGCGACCATGCCCCAAACTGGACCACGTCAACCAGGTGAGCTACATGTAGGGGGGTTCTCACCTCGAACATGTCAACCAGGTGAGCTACATGTAGGGGGGTTCTCACCTCGAACAGCGCTGCAGTACCTGGGCTGTGTTTTAATGTTGTATTCAAATATTAGAATGTAATGTTTCTCTTTGTTGTAGACATTTGGTGTGCCAGACATGTTTACATGTTTTATTCACTAGCTAAATTGCGGTTTGTTCTCTCATGGCATGCCACCCAGCAGATAGATCCAAGTGCTTGTAGCTACTTTTAACGTACAGTTCTGTTTAGTCACAATAATATAACTGTTCTTTTTCTGTTATTCTTTTTCCCTTGGTGGATCGATGATTGGATTCCATCCACAGGCTCAGGTGAGTACATTGTTGACATCGATTTATTTTCTTGCTTGTTTTTTTTTATCCATACTTCTCAATTATTTATTTTAAGGAGTTCTCCTCATCTTGTGATATTGGTTATCTTGTTTCTGTGACTCACTTTTTTTCATGAATAAAATGTGATTTACCGTAAATTCCGGACTATAAGACGCACCGGTCTATAAGCCGCGGGACCAAAATTGACTATTTTTTTCTTCTATAAGCCGCACCGGTCTATAAGCCGCGGGTGTTTTGATGTTTAATTACCATATGAAAGGGTTCGTGCACAGAGAGGAATGTCGGGAAAGAGATGGCTGTTTGGGGAAGCTCCCATTTATTAACATTTCAACAAAACAAAACAAAAGTCAGGTCACTAATCCCCAGACAAAATCACACAACAATAGGCTATATGTGCAGCAAACCTGTAACCAGAGAAGTCAAGTCACTAATCCTCGTCTTCCTCTTCTTCCTGCGTACTGAAACCACCAAAGTCCTCATCTTCAGTGTCGGAAACGAACAGGTTCAGGGTGGCTTCGTCGTCAACCACTCTCCTCTCTCCTTCATTGTCACTCAAAACCAACGAACTCCTCTTCATCACTGTCGGCATCGAACAGCCTCTGAAGCCTCTGACGGCCCTCAGCGCCAGCTGTGGCGGCGTCATCCTCTTCATCCCGCAGCAGTCCAGCGTTTTGGAACCCGTTGGTGATTGTGGATGTTTTCACACTCCTATAATATTCCGTGATCTTCCTTTGTGTTTGTCCTCCTGCTGCACCGTCCAACGCCTCACCATTGACTCATCGATGCCCAGGTTACGCGCGGCTGCTCTGTTTCCCTCTTTTAATGCGAGATTGACTGCTTTCAACTTGAAAGCTGCGTCGTGTGAATTTCTGCGTACCTTCCCCATGGTAAGTGAGAGTGTTGCTTCTACTGCTCGTCTTGTTGTGAATATTCCTTGATCTTCCTTTGTGTGAATTCGCCGAAGTTTGTGATTTTCTCCTGGTAGTCGGGGGAGGGAGTTGTTGGCCGAGTGGCCGTTTGCTTACCGTAATTACCATATGTAAGTGGTCACGCACAGAGGGGATTGTCGGGAAAGAGATGGCTGTTTGAGGAAGCTCCCATTTACCGTATTACCGTAACATTTCAACAAAACAACATAACACAACACCACCGTTGTTTATTTTTACAGTGCACACAGTGTCCGCGGTGTGGTGAAAAGAGGGCAAGAGAGGAAATTAAAACAGAAGTGGATTTATAGTTAGAAAGAGTGCTAAAAAAGAGAGATTTTATTTGTATTTTTTTTTTTTTTTCTGAAAAAATCCATAGATAAGACGCACCGTTATATAAGCCGCAGGGGCCAAAAAACGGGAAAAAAGCCGCGGCTTATAGTCCGGAATTTACGGTAACTTTCTTATTGAATGTCAAGAATCACGGGTAGCCCCAATAAATACGCATGGTGGTCATTGCCGATCGATATCAGAGCTTCAATGCAATTGACACGTTTGCTGTATTTTGTGTACAAGCGCAGACAGGTAAGTGTGTTTCTACATGGTACTGTAGGTGTATGAGGTGGTGCCGTGCCTCAGCGACTGTGGTCAGTACGTGTGGGTGGCAGAGCCCTGGAGTGTCTGGAAGGTGAGCAACGTGGACCTGAAAGAGAACTGCGGTGAAGGTGTCCAGACTAGGAAAGTCCGGTAAGACCAGCACAGCTACAGCTACAATTCCTACTAAAATCCACAAATTCCACTACAAAGCCATACATTCCTACTACAAACCCAGGCTCCCTTCTTGTCCAGGTGTATGCTGAACACCATCGACGGGCCATCGGACCAGGTGGAGGACTACCTGTGTGACCCAGAGGAGATGCCGCTGGGGGCCCGGGACAGCCGGCTGCCATGCCCAGAGGACTGTGTGCTATCAGACTGGGCAGCCTGGAGTCCATGCCCACTGGTAAACTTAGAACTATCTAATAATAACAACAACAACAATACATTCAATTCAGTACTCAAAGTCGCTTTACACACAATCAAATATTTTAATTTAAATAAAAATTAAATACATTTTAATTTAATGTACAAAACTACAACGTTTTGAGCTGGACCAATGTTGATACGTCAGATTTTTTGGGGAGACTGTCTTGGCTACGGTAAGTAGGCAAAGAGTAGAAAACATGCAAATACGGGAAGGGGAAATGTTGATTCTCCAGCAGATAACGGCATTCATAAAGTTCCCGGGTGTACTTCTCCTACAGTGTAACTATGTTCTTCTCCCCTCCTTCCTCAGCCATGCAGTGGAAACAGCACGCGGGAGAGGACTGCTTACCTGATCCGGCAGCCTGGGGAGGAGAAGGAGTGTCCGCCCACCAAGGAGACAGAAGCCTGCAAACACAACAGCAACTGCTTCCACTACTCCTACAATATCACCGGTGAGACTGAAACACCTGGGTAGAATATTGGTTAAAAAAAGGAACATAATATCTGTGTGACGCCCAGCATCTCATAAACAAACCAAACAGTCATGACAGCAGGGTTGAAATGGTAGCATCGATTTTAAGAATTTTAGAACATCAAATTACAAATCAATGGTGAAATTCTAATCATGAGCAAGTGTGGTTTCGTTAGCCAAGGTGCCGTCTCCTAATGCGGTAGGAAGCCGTTTTGGTTTGGCAAACAATACGCTTGTGAGCAATTACCCTAACTGTAAGTTGAACAGGTACACATTTTATTTTGTTCCGCTATTAGTCAAAATACTGAACAGTAGGAGATGAAGAGGGCATCTGGGTAGTGTAGTAGTGGTAGATTCCCTGCCTACCAACACGAGGGTTGCAGGTTCGCACCCCCGTGTCACCTCCGGCTTGGTCGGGCGTCCACACAGGCAGGATTGGCTGGTGTCTGCGAGTGGAAGCCGGATTGGGGGTATGTGTCCTGGTTGCTGCACTAGCGCCTCCTCTGGTCGGTCGGGGTGCCTGGTCGGGATGGAAGGGAACTGGTGTGGGAATAGCGTGATCCTCCAACGTGCTACGTCCTGCCGGTGAAGCTCCTCCTGTCAGGTGAAAAGAAGCGGCTGGCAACTGCGCATGTGTCGGAGGAAGCATGGTGCTAGTCTACGGCTCTACCCAGATCGGCAGAGGGTGGAGCAGCAACCAGGGCAGCAGGGGGAAATTGGCCAAACAACAAAACAGTAGGAGATGAAGTGCCATATCTTGCGCCCAAGTGCACTTGGTCACTGAAACACAAGTGCACTGGGTCACTGAAACACAAGTGCACTGAGTCACTGAAACACAAGTGCACTGAGTCACTGAAACACAAGTGCACTGAGTCACTGAAACACAAGTGCACTGAGTCACTGAAACACAAGTGCACTGAGTCACTGAAACACAAGTGCACTGAGTCACTGAAACACAAGTGCACTGGGTCACTGAAACACAAGTGCACTGGGTCACTGAAACACAAGTGCACTGAGTCACTGAAACACAAGTGCACCGAGTCACTGAAACACAAGTGCACTGAGTCACTGAAACACAAGTGCACTGGGTCACTGAAACACAAGTGCACTGAGTCACTGAAACACAAGTGCACTGGGTCACTGAAACACAAGTGCACTGAGTCACTGAAACACAAGTGCACTGGGTCACTGAAACACAAGTGCACTGAGTCACTGAAACACAAGTGCACTGAGTCACTGAAACACAAGTGCACTGAGTCACTGAAACACAAGTGCACTGGGTCACTGAAACACACGTCTTTGATGTACTGACCCACTGCTCATTCAGAGACAAAAAGGGAGATTTACAGTAGAGTGCTTTTGCACTGAAGATCTGGCCTGAAGTGGGTTTTTTCTTTTCGTCATGGTGTCGGTAAGGCATCTGTGCAATATCTAACTTATCATTATCATACTCATTTCTTGGGGGGGGTTTGTGCAATACAGTATTAGGTCATATTGTTGGTGTATAGGGATATCAGTTACTGAATGTTAATTGTAGTTTGATTTTACATGCACTGTGTGTATATGTGTGCTACAACGCCACCTACTGTATGTTCTCTCGAATGTCCAAGACAAGTGTATCGTACTGTAAGGGAGACTGTGGTTAACACAAGCTTATGGAAGTGGGACATTTGTGTTTCGCTGGATAATCTTCACAAACGGACCACTTTTACAACTTTTGAAGCGTTTTCAAAAAACCGCATTTACGCTTCAAAAGTCATAAAAGAAGTCCACGTTTGTGAAGATTATCTTTATTATCTAAGTTAATTACTTACTAATTTTACTTCGACTGTACATTGATTGGTACTGTGTGATATAATTCAGAAAGTACATTCCATTGAATAGTGCTTTGTTCAGAAAGACTCACTGTCGGGCCTGTTTCCATGTCTTCCTGCAGATTGGAGCACGTGTCAGCTGAGTGACAGAGCTGTGTGTGGAAGTGGCATCAAAACACGCATGCTGGACTGCGTGCGCAGTGACGGCAAATCTGTGGACCTCAAGTTCTGTAAAGAGGTGGGAGCTGTTTCCTGTTCCTCTCCTCAAAACCTTGTTCATGTCTCATGACAGAAATCCAACCTGTCTCCTCCCTCTCTCTCTTTCAGCTGGGTCTGACCTGTCTACTCCCTCTCTCTCTTTCAGCTGGGTCTGACCTGTCTCCTCCCTCTCTCTCTTTCAGCTGGGTCTGACCTGTCTCCTCCCTCTCTCTCTTTCAGCTGGGTCTGACCTGTCTCCTCCCTCTCTCTCTTTCAGCTGGGTCTGACCTGTCTCCTCCCTCTCTCTCTTTCAGCTGGGTCTGACCTGTCTCCTCCCTCTCTCTCTTTCAGCTGGGTCTGACCTGTCTCCTCCCTCTCTCTCTTTCAGCTGGGTCTGACCTGTCTCCTCCCTCTCTCTCTTTCAGCTGGGTCTGACCTGTCTCCTCCTGTCTCCACCTTGTTCATGTCTCATGACAGAAATCCAACCTGTCTCCTCCCTCTCTTTCTTTCAGCTGGGTCTGGAGAGGAAGTGGCAGATGAATTCTTCCTGTGTCGTGGAATGTCCCGTCAACTGCCAGCTCTCTGATTGGTCACTGTGGTCTGAGTGCACCCATACCTGTGGGCTTGCAGGTATGCCTGTAGTTATGTCTACAGTATGTAGGTCTATTTTCCCATGCCAGAATGACCCAGCTACGGGTCATTTCTCTGGTTAAACTTATAATAATCTCCTTCCACAAACCTTTGATTGAGTCTCCCTGTTGCCATAAGTAAACAGGAATGCCCCCCTCTTTCTTTGACTGACCCATATACCTGTAATGTTGGAAATAAACGATTATTCCTATAGAGACAGTCCGCATGTCTGGGAACGCCCACAAAATGTTAAACGGCTGGTGCGCGAGTGGGGTAAAACCGCCGATATATCTCATGGGCTGACTCACCAAAAGACGGTGCTGCGGCTCTAAACTACATGTTTGGGGGTTCTAGAGCAGAACACAAGACGTCTGCTCAGATGTGCGTTTACTGCGGTGGTTAAATCCCCGATCGTGTCTGCCTGGGCTGGGCTATCAGCTAAATTCTAACTTTGCTGAATGGATAGAACGGGGGAATTTACCCCACCCTGACCCCGCCCCCAGCAAGGCTGAGCCAGCTAACCCAGCGTCTATTGTGGGCGTTCCTAGAGCCTGTATGGGCGTTCCCAGACATGCCGACTGTCTCTATAGTAATAGTAAGTATTGCTCCCTGCCATGTTTTTGTTGACATCAGAATGTAAAGCTGTGTGTGTGAGGTTGCACAGACCTCACAATGAAATGTATGTAAATGCAATTTTATGATTCACTATAGTCATTGTGTTGAGTTTCCTCTGAGGCTCCACCGTGGTAGCTGTCTCTGCGTCGGCACGTTGTCTCGTCTGTGAGTCATGGCCTCCTTCCTGCAGGTTGGCAGTGCACTCTCCTCTCCCAGTAATGGTTGAACGCAGAAAGGCTTTATGAAATGACCGCGCGATACGATCGCTCTAAAGCAGCTGAGGGAGCCTGGGATAATGATGTGCTTGCGTGTAATTCCATCGGATCAGAACATTGATTGGCGGTCCATTACGGCCGTGTGCTCAGGGCCTCGGGGAGGAGCTCTGCTCTCCACGAGTCCTTGAGAAGAGCAGGAGCCAGACGCGGGCGAGAGCAAATAGCAGCACAGATATGAAAACCCATACAGGCTTTAGTTATTGTGGTCTCCTTAATCTGTCCCCGGGCGACAAGGATCTCTTTCTGAGGATGGTAGAAGAGCAGAGGAGGCCTCCTCGCTTTACCCTGGTGTGGTCGTTTGTGTCTCCAGGCTGGAGGAGATCATTACTGTTGGTGAGATAGGAATAGAAACGTGTTGGATTTGTTATTTCAAGAACATGAACATGCAGTACCTGGAAGTGGCAAGGTGCTCTTGCAACATAATCGCCACAATCAAATGCCGGCATTGTATCTTTCTGCAATATGTAACAATCTCAACGTCAATTTGAGACAAAACGGCAGTTCATTTGAAAAGCTTGCTGCTTTTCCAACATTAAATACAAATAAAACATCTTTAACAATGTCGGTCATCGTCTGACTCGACTCCCCCCTCCTGTATCAAGTTAATTGCTGTATTAGCCCTGTGAGAAAACAACCACTTTGGCGCTTGTTTCAACTCGGTATTCGCTCTCCCGGAGGCAAAATGCCCTCCCTGCCCTGAGCTGAAGGGCGAGCAGAGTGAGCAGAGCTCCTCACTACTACTCGCCTCGCACAGCTCCTCCCCGCTCGCTCTACTCTACTTCTGTCACCAGTGCCCTGAGCTCCAGCTGACTCAAAACAAACATTGCCCACATACTCAATTTCATATATAGAGATTTGGTCCAATAACATTTAGAAAGTCTAGAAGTGCTGCATGATTCAATGATTTTAGTCTGTTTGATGTCGCTTCCCTAAATTGATATTAGAAAGGAAAGAGAGATTCTGTTGGAGTTAATTGTCTGACCTTTTGGAGGTGGATCAAGGCGTGGAGTGGCTGGTGCTGGTGTACGTCACATGAATGGAGGTGCCCTTTAGGCCCGTTCGCTCAACTGACTGTACGCAGAAATCACGTCTCAAATCAAAAGCGTACTTAACTCATTGAGTGCCATGGACGTCCTTCGACGTCCAATTAAATAGTGACGTAGAGTGCCATGGACGTCCTTCGACGTCCAATGCGTTTTTTGACGGTGGGACGTCGATCAAAGCCTTCCGCAGCTCCTGTACAACTATAGTAGCTATTGGAGGTCTATAACCTATTTTACAGAACCCTTAGGTGGCGACAGTGCTCTCCACATAACAGAAAGGCAAGGAAAAAACAAAGAAGAAGTCGTTATGGAAACGGAAATCGCATCGCATCCGTATGCATCGATATGCTGAAGCACGTTACTGCAGCTGTGCCTGCAGCAGCCAATCTGCTCCCACAATTGAGCCGCTCCGTGTCGGTTGCGACAGCACATCCGCACATCCACACCGTGGAGTTGTTATTATTCTCAACTGGAAGCATTGTTGCCGGTGACAAACACACGCGGAACGCTGTAAAAAAACGGGATGTTGCGCACCCTTCACTGTGCGCACAGCAAACTCAGCAGAGAGCCACCACAGACAGGAGGAGGAGTGTGCAGGCGAGGCGAGGCGGGGCGGGGGGGGGGGGGGGGGGGCACGCAGAGCAGCACGCAACGGCCAGACAGACCCAGGCAGCAGGACAGGATTGACAAACGCAAGCCAGAATATCCGATGCCCACCAGCAGCAAATCAAGACCAGCAAGAAGCTGCAACCAGCAGCGCACGCAGGGGCCAGCGCTGCTGGTTGTAGCTAAAAATATTATTCTGCCAAACAAAATTCCCTGGCCTAAACTGTTTTATTGAAGGAAATTATTTTTGAGGTGTGACTACATTAGAAAAGATTAGCTTCAGAGTCAGTGATGTGCTTGAAATGTTTAATTTCACAAAAGGCCAATTATCTCAGCTTCTAGGAAAAAATTACTGTTTTTGGATGAATCAAGCTATCTTCTCCGGCTCATAACTAAAGAACGGAAAATGGGATCAATAAACTTTTTTTTGCAGATGATAGAATAGAGTCTCATCGTTCTTTGTGTGTGTTCAGTGTTTACATAGTAATATCACACAATATTCTGTGGGCCTCGAGAAATCACTGAAAACGCTCTGAAACTCTGGCACTGGGAGCGTCCGTTCTCCAAAAGTGGCTGGCACTCAATGAGTTAAAAGCTCCCCGTCGAAGAATTTCATGGAGGGTTTTGCAGTCTGAATTCATGCTGAAATGGCCCACAAAAACGCAGTTATTTCAATGTTCTGAGAGTGTTGAGTTATCTTTGAGACCTACTTTTATATTCTGTGTAGTATTGCTGAATGTATTATATATTTTCGGGTGGTTTAAATGAGGTCGCAGGCAAAAGGAAGAAATGCATTTGTTATGAGACGGCAGCTAATTGAATATTCTCTCATATCCCTTGGGACTCCATTTTTGTATTCTGATCCCCATTAATTTGCAGCTCTTCTTCTTCCCTCCTCAGGCAAGCTGTGGCGAAGGCGCACGGTGACCCAGGCTCCGCAGGGCGATGGCAGGCCGTGCCCGGCCCAGAGGGAGCAGTGGAAACCCTGCCCGGTGAAGCCCTGCTACCGCTGGCGCTACAGTGCCTGGTCTGACTGCAAGTCTGAAGTGAGCCCCAGCCTCCACTATCGTCCTAGTCCTAGTTGGTTGGTAGGTAGCAGCAGCAGTAGTAGTAATAGTAATAGTAGTAGTAATATTAGTATTAGTAGTAGTAGTAGTAGCAGTAGTAGCACTACTACCACTACATTTCCAACCTATGTGCAAAGTTTGGCTGCTGTGGGCCTTATGGTTTCTGACGTGCTTGGACCCCGTCATTGTCGCTTGCAGGCAGCTATATTTATTATTATTATTCTCCCCTAAAACAGCATGTACCTCAGAAACTATAAGCCCAAGAGCAGCCAAACTTTGCACATAGGTTGGAAATGTCACCCACTACAATCTACCAGATTCTGACGCTATAACAGCCCATTTTATGTTTTGGCCCATATGTGGCCCATAGCTACTACTACTACCACCACTACTTACTACTATTACTACTACTGCTGCTGCTACTACTACTACTGCTGCTGGTGATTGGTGATGTCACTCAAGCACTCAATGATGATGTCATCAGTAATGTCACTCAAGCTGATGTGATCAGTGAGTGATGTCATCAGTTCTACCGCTACTACTACTGCCACTACTACTACAACTATTACTACTACTACTACCATTACTACTATTACTATTACTACTGCTGCTGCTACTACTACTGCTACCACCACCACTGCTACTACTATTACTGCTACCTCCACTAGTACTAATACTACTGATGCTATAGAGCTCAACAGTCACGTGACTTTTTGTGATGTTTACGGCCCCCGGAAGTAAGTTCCCCATTCATTTTCTCCATAGACATTTAGAAAAATCCTTAGGCCTATATAACGAGTTTTAAGGCTGGAACCAAGCCGACCCGTGGCCTACTGAATCATGAGTGATCATAAAACATTCACGAGCAGGAACAAAATATAACAACGGGGGGGTCAAATCGAAATGTCAGCCCCCCTCAAACTGTTCAAAACTGTTCCAGTGCTTCTCAAACTGTTCCACTGGTTCTCAAACTGTTCCACTGGTTCTCAAACTGTTCCAGTGCTTCTCAAACTGTTCCACTGGTTCTCAAACTGTTCCACTGGTTCTCAAACTGTCCCAGTGCTTCTCAAACTTTTCCAGTGGTTCTCAAACTTTATCAGCCGTTCCCAAACGTATAGACACAGACACAGACATTTCTAGCTATAGTCTGGAGGTTAAAAAGTCCGTACAGACTTATCATGGGTGTGAGGACCATCAACTCATTGTAAACACCAGCAAAACAGAAGAGATGATTTCTGAGCCAGGGCATGGGGATCATTCTCTACTGGTCCACAAGGTCCATATTGCTCCAGTTAGATGCCTGTTGTCTCTGCTCCTCCAGGGGGCGCGCTGTGGGGAAGGCCTGCGCTTTAGGAACGTCTCATGCTTTGTGTGGGACGGCTCGGGCCCGGGCGAGGGCTCAGCCCGGGCTGAGGACAGCCTGGTGGAGGACGAGCTGTGTGGAGACCTGGAGCCCCTAGTGGATGGAGACAGACACATCATCCTGCAGGAGGGATGCACCGTCCCCTGTCCAGGTACGTCACCCGCCTGGGGTACCAATACTGTAGCAAGCCCCCAACCTCCGCTTCTGAAAAATGAAGACAACGCAGAAGTACCAAAAACTGCACTTCCTCAAATCACCACTTGAGGCTGGCTCCATAAACGAGTGAATCCCCTTATACCCCCATGTTAAAATGCCTGACTTTACAGCAGAAAGAAACATGTTTACAGCCTGGTACGGGGGGAAAAACGGTTTTGGTCTCTGTAGCTAATTTCCCCGTTCATGACCCATGGTGGCTACGTCTATTCACCTTATGTAGAAGAGACTAACAGGAAGGAACTGAGAAACTCACACGAAGTGTAAACACAATCAGAAGTTCCGATTGCGTTTACACTTCCTGTGACTCATAAACCTAGTCTGACTCATGTGAGTCAAAATAGGTTTGACCAGGTGAGTCAGAATAGTTTGAGCAGGTAAAACAGCCGGCGTTTTGAACAGGAAGTCGTGACACAATGGGTCAAGTGGGCGGGGCTACATAAGGTGAATATATTTTATACAGTCTATGATTTCAATAGGTTTCACTTCATTCATGCCAGTATGACTTCTTTCAAGAAATCATAAAACAATTAAGAAAATCTGGAAATGAGAAACTTTCTCCAAGTAAATGTCCTGAAACCAGTTAAATTCTCCTGAGGGGAAAAAAGATTAAAAATAAAGGCAACTTTGTTGAAATGGGTAAAATGATCTGCCAGTGCAGTAAAATTATTTCACTAAGGAAATCCTAAATTAACTTTGATAAGTCTGGGTACAAAATAACTTCACGAGTCTGTTCGTTTCTGCAGTGCATTACATATTTATGAGTGTTTGTTTTTCCACTTAGTGATGCTTGTATGCAGCGCCCTCTACTGCTTCATGAAACAATCATGACAATCTGCTTATCATCAGTCCCATACATACCTGTGTCAGTGTATCAGCTGTTAAGTCCATACATACCTGTGTCAGTGTATCAGCTGTTAAGTCCATACATACCTGTGTCAGTGTATCAGCTGTTAAGTCCATACATACCTGTGTCAGTGTATCAGCTGTTAAGTCCATACATACCTGTGTCAGTGTATCAGCTGTTAAGTCCATACATACCTGTGTCAGTGTATCAGCTGTTAAGTCCATACATACCTGTGTCAGTGTATCAGCTGTTAAGTCCATACATACCTGTGTCAGTGTATCAGCTGTTAAGTCCATACATACCTGTGTCAGTGTATCAGCTGTTAAGTCCATACATACCTGTGTCAGTGTATCAGCTGTTAAGTCCATACATACCTGTGTCAGTGTATCAGCTGTTAAGTCCATACATACCTGTGTCAGTGTATCAGCTGTTAAGTCCATACATACCTGTGTCAGTGTATCAGCTGTTAAGTCCCATACATACCTGTGTCAGTGTATCAGCTGTTAAGTCCATACATACCTGTGTCAGTGTATCAGCTGTTAAGTCCCATACATACCTGTGTCAGTGTATCAGCTGTTAAGTCCCATACATACCTGTGTCAGTGTATCAGCTGTTAAGTCCATACATACCTGTGTCAGTGTATCAGCTGTTAAGTCCATACATACCTGTGTCAGTGTATCAGCTGTTAAGTCCATACATACCTGTGTCAGTGTATCAGCTGTTAAGTCCATACATACCTGTGTCAGTGTATCAGCTGTTAAGTCCATACATACCTGTGTCAGTGTATCAGCTGTTAAGTCCATACATACCTGTGTCAGTGTATCAGCTGTTAAGTCCATACATACCTGTGTCAGTGTATCAGCTGTTAAGTCCCATACATACCTGTGTCAGTGTACCAGCTGTTGGAAAAAGGAGAAGTGGGGACCGCACTCGAATGCAATACAAAGTTTTAATGTACTTTGGCACAGAACGTTTTCAGCCGTCCGGCCATCATCAGTGTGCTTGCTGGAATGGTGTACAAACAGGCCTTGAATAGGCAGTGAGGCAACATGAATGATCAGGTGGTAAACCTTGACAGGTGACAATCATCAGTCATCAGCACCTAATTAGGTGATTGGGAGTCAAGCTCCAGCTTGTTCAGCATATACACATGTGACATGTCTATGTCACAGAAAACATTATCAATATGTTCACAATTCACATTAAAACAATAACCTGCTTATGCAAATCAATTATAGCTCACTTGCATCAGGTTGTTTAGACCGTTCATAAATCAGTGTAGGCTAATCATTGACAAAAAAATTGTTTCCAAACAATAAGAGAGTTGTTTTTGGAGCAGACAGTGCAGGGGATGAAATAAAGAATGTAGCCTACTACTTTGAGCCGGTACACAGCAAGCAAGCAGAGTATCCACTGTTAGCTAGGTCAGATAACGTTATCGTCGACAATGACGAGCACTTTCTTGTAAAACATACCTGGACTCCAACAAAGAAAGCTTCAAATAGTTTTCTCTCCTCCGAGTTGCGCTCGAGCCACAACGTCAATAAGACCCGCAGACGTTAACGTAATTCCCTGGAATGCGATACTTAACGAGCCACTTACATGGCGTTGCATTCTCAGACATTGCCGTTTGCTTTTATTTGGTATGTTACATACAATTGGCTAAATTATTAGTTAATTCAGAGTTAGATATTAGATATAGATAGAGTTAGAGTTAGAGCCAGAAGTTTTGATACGGCCACACAACCGGGTCAAATGGGCGTGGCTACATAAGGTGAATAGAGTACTGCAGGAATGAGTCTGGAAGTAGCACTGCCGGTTCATAGGTGTGAAAGGCAATGGGATTTTTGTTTATGGGGATTTCGGTTAAATGCAGGAAATAAGGTCTGTGTTTAACGAAACGGGGCTCCGCCTGGTGGTCTGCCTTTTTCTTTTTCTTTTTTTTTACAGACAACAGTTTTTACAATACATATTAACCCTGAGCAGTTGCCGGATTGGGCCGATTTTTGGAAATATTGCGATATTTGGGAAATATCACAATTTTGAACATTTACTTTCAGAGGCTGCAGCAGGCTCAGTTTTAAAGCCAGAGTGAAGTTTCTGGTATCATATGAAACTAGAAGACTTAAGGAATCGATTTGTACCAACCATGTCATGCTAGTTTGTCAGGAAGGCAGCTAAATCACACTCGGAATTTAGGCAAAATGTTGGCGAGGGGGAAAAAAACATTTTCAAAGGGGTCCTCTTTTTCGCGGGTGTATCAGCCCGTAATCATCAAGTCAATTGGCTTAGCAGTGGACACAAGGTGAAAGAGGGCACAGGGTTCCTCACATCGTCTGAGTTCTGAAAACACGAACAGGCACCGAGCCAAATATCTGTTATCATATCAGCGCCTTTTGCTGCTCTCTTCATAATTGTGATCTAATAATCTATTGTATAATTGTAAATAGTTTTTTTGCATGATGAATTAATTATGTAGAAATGTGCTCACATCAGCCTTGCCATTACATTACAATGGAAGCAGTAACTGACCTATTGAAGAGAGAATGTTCTCTGCTGAGAATATCCTGCTTCTAGGCGGATGGAGAGTCATGGAAAATAGGTCTGGGCTTCGCTGGAAAATATCTGAGAGGTTTTAATTTTGATCGCATCTCAATGTATGCTGACCTTTCCCCAACCACAAATTCACTCACTTCCAATGAGTGTGGAGTGAAGATGACATTTGAACATCAAATATCTCCTTATATAACCTGCATGTGCTTATATTATTTTATATTTAAGCAATATCACATGAGAGGGAGTGCGGTTGTTGGCTAATATTGGCACTGCTGTGATTCGGTCGCGAAGATAATCACAGCAGTGCCAATATTAGACAACAACAGCACGACCTCGAGTGTGATATTGCTTTTATACAACAGTTCTATTTAACAAAGCTGATTAAAAAAATGACAAAAAGCTGAGAAAATATATGATTTCTGTATTTATTCCTCCGCCAACAAAAATAGTCCCCTCAGCTTTCTGCTTTGCTGAAAATGTAGCCTAATCAGCCTAATTAACTGCAGGCTGTCTACTTTACTACTGTCTACTCTACAGCTGTGAAGCATTTTGTTGATTAGAGCAGCTGTGAAGCGGAGTGATCTACACACAGTGAAGCGCCAGTGCATTATCATGAAATAACGGCACTGGTAGGATCCCTCTTGTCCAATCAAATTGCTCGGCCGGAACTACCGGTTGTATAATTATATTTATATTATGATGAGTGCATTGATTTTAAATATATAAGATATGAATAATGTTCTTCGTGTTGAGTTGCAAATGGGTTAGGGTTAAAAAATGAATGTACTAATGAATTTGAAGACTTAAGACACACCACTTGATAATATACAGTAGGGCCCTGATTGGCCAGCAATAGAGAGCCGCAGTAACGAGTCCGGAAATCATCGATGCTAACAGCCCTGGTTCAACACAGTTTTCGCCTATGGGAGTTTTGAATGGGTTTTTGGCGCGATGCTTCTAATAAGCTCTCTGGGCAACGCTGGCTTAATCAAACGCGAACCAGATGGTAGTAACATCATCTTCACACATGAAGACCACTTTTATGAGTTTTGAAGCTTTTATGTGCCGTTAAAAGGACGGCTAGCTAGCAAACGGCTAAATGAGACTACACTTTTGAGTCGATGGGGATATATACGTCAATAACGTCACCACTTCAAAGGGCGAACACGGAAATTCTCTTTCCCTCACCTGGTTCAGCCCCGTTCAGCGCGGGGTAATCAGTGCACACATCAACAACAGTCCAGGTTGAGTGCTGACGTGACGTGGAAGCCTATGCGACAGTGTGTAGTTCTGGATTAGCTTAGCTCGAGCATTTTACTTCTAGGGCTCGCATTTACGCTTCAAAACTCATGAAAGTGGTCCTCATGTGTGAAGATTATCCCGCTGAACCTTGGTTCGCGTTTGATTAAACTTGCGTTGCCCAGAGACCTTATTTGAAGCATCGCGCCAAAAACCCATTCAAAAATCCCATAGACAGAAACACTGTTGAACCAGGAAGTTCGGGACTTCCGCATTCAGCCTACAAAAATACGTCATCCCTGCGGCTCTCTATACCAGCTTTTCTATTTAAATGAAGCAAACATGGTGATTGGAGGCTTTCCATAGGAACAACAGTTATGCCAACTGCCCCAGCCCAAGTCCAGCTGTGATTGGTGGACAGGAATTGCATGTGAAGAATTATGGATCTTCGAAAATGCAGTAACTTTAAAGTGATAATCTCAAAGATGTTCACCTACACATGTAAATAAATGTGCGTTAAGTCAGTGTCTATCGCCGACTGATTTAACAGTGGGAGTTGAAGGTGATTGAGCCATTGATTTGCATTTTCAGTATTGCAGCATTTATATGTGTTGACAACGTAATGCAACAGTTTGGATCTCACCTGCAATTACCGCTCATCGCCCTAGGTGTCGCCAAAGACGACAAAACGGAAATCTTTGAGATTATAACTTTAAATTCAACCTCTCCAAGCAAATTCATTTTATTTGATGAAAGTGGAATAATCATGTGTGTAACTCTATGTGTTGTGTAGGAGAGTGCTACCTGACGGACTGGACGGTGTGGAGCCCGTGCCAGCTGAGCTGTGTGAGCGGGGCCGACCTGGGTTTCGGCTCGGTCCAGGTCCGGTCCCGAGCCGTGCTGGCCCAGGAGCCAGAGAACCTGCTGCAGTGTCCTGAACAGGAGCTGGAGGCCCGGCCGTGTACAGGTCCGTCTGACAGAGTCCTGCTACTGGGAGAGAACATTACAACTTCAGCTCTCAAATTAAAAGAAGCATAATTTTACAATGTGCAGAGCAGTAAGTGGCGCTGTTTTGTGTAAGCCTACATACAATTAGCCTTCAACTACAGCCTGCAGCCATCTTCATTTGGTGCGGGGGCCATGATAGGTCCCTGACAGGTCCTTGACAGATGAAACAAATAGAACACAGAAACTTAACTTAAAGGGATAGTTAAATTTTTCAAAGATCCCCGGCCTAGCCACTCCCCCTAACCGCCCCTCGAACCCGAACTCTCTACCACCTTCCCATCCATAGCTACGGCTCCTATTCCCTTGCCCCGCCCCTTTCATTGCCCTGTGGCCTGTGGGCGCCCCCTGTGTGGCCCGCGATGGAATAGATTTTTTTTTTTTTTTTACAGTGCATCTGAACGCAACATGCAAGATACCCGCTGAATAAGTGTCCAAATGTTCATGTCATTCTGGCCAATACTCACACTTCTGTTATAGCATTTCAGTCTGGAATATGGAATATCTTTCAATAATCTATGATTTAGCTGCTAAATTATCAAATACCGCCGTCTGCTCGCTATCCAGGCACTTATGTATGTACTTAACCTAACTAACTTAACCTAACTAACTATCCGGTGTGCACAACATTGTCAGACTAAACTCCGGCTGACACCCCAAAAACCTACAATCCGCTACAGACAAATGTGTATTGTTTGTTTATTAACTCATTGAGTGCCAGCCACTTTTGGAGAACGGACGCTCCCAGTGCCAGAGTTTTCAGAGCGTTTTCAGTGATTTCTCGAGGCCCACAGAATATTGTGTGATATTACTATGTAAACACCGAACACGCACAAAGAACGAGCTGGCTCTATTGTATCATCAGCAAAAAAAAGTTTATTGATACCATTTTCCGTTCTTTAGTTATGAGCCGGAGAAGATAGGTCGTTTTGAGCAAATACAGGCGTTTCAAATTATTAGCTGAGATATTCCGCCTTTTGTGAAATGAAGCATTTCAAGCACATTCACTGAGTCTGAAGATAATATTTTCTGATATAGTGACGTGGTGTAGTTGTGTGATGCCCTGCGTGCCCCACCCCCCTCTCCCCCCCTCCCCCCCTCAGCTGCAAACTCCTCCCCACACTAACACACAGCCAACACGCACCCACTCTATTTTCGGAGAGCTCCGTTTTTGTTCCCAGTGCGATACGGAAATGCCAAACCGGACTGCAGGGGAAGGTTTGGCCCTTCGGCGTCGGGTGCTGCCTTTCTGGTGGCTAATCGTGTGGATAAACTATGCAGACAGACAGACAGAGGCAGAGGGGGGGCTCAGTTGTGTGCGCGGATTGACTGCTGTTCGCAGCCGTCAGCTGCAGACAGAGCAATCTATATGGCTCTGGCTGCAGCATGAGCGGTTTCTCTTTGATCACGGGGGTTTTTCCAGCTGTTTTCCGGACCTTTCTCTAATCTGGAGAGCACTGTCGCCACCTAATGAGTCCGTAAAATAGGTTATACACCTTCAATAGCTCCCATATTGGTACAGGAGATGCCTGAGGCTTTGATCCACGTCCCACCGTCAAAAAACGCATTTGACGTCGATCGACGTCCTTGGCACTCTACGTCACTATTTACTTTGACGTCGATCGACGTCCTTGGTACTCAATGAGTTAACTGGCCCCTGGCCTTCTATCATTTCACGAAAGTGGCCCCCGGGCAAAGCAAGTTTGAGTATCCCTGCCCTCCAGTATAAGCTGGACTCTGTATGCTGGCTAATGCAGTTTGACCACACGTCTCCCCACAGAGGGCCAGTGTTTTGAATACACGTGGCATACTGGAGCATGGAGAGGCTCGTCCCGCCAGGTGTGGTGTCAGCGCTCAGACGGGCTCAATGTCACAGGTAAGCCTCATGCACCTGAGTCTCCACCACGACCCACCACAAGTCTCTCAATGTTCCTCCACACAGGGTATCCACAGGGTCTGGAAAAGTATTCAAAGTTGGTAAATCAATTGAGGGAAAATGAAGGCCCTTAAAAAGTCTTAATTGCCATTTGATGAGGTATTATATTTTGTAGCTATTGTGCTGATTGTGTTAAAGCTACGAGCAACATTTTCACTTGTTATGAAACAGTCTAAATGTAATAGTGATGCCTCACATCTTACCTATAACAGCAGATGAGACCAAAGCTGAGTGAATGGGCGAGTAGTGATGTAAAAAGAAGAATGACACAACGGTTATAAATTAATGTTTAAAGTCACTAGACACTGTGTATCATAGTGCCTTGAGATTTGTCACTGGTTGTAAACGGCTTACCCACCATTGTACTTTGTACGAAAAAGTTGAATGGCCATCTCTGTATGTACGCAGGCGTACACACTGGCTGAGTTTTATTTATAAAACTCTCCTTGGGCTTGTCCCGTCTTATTTACGGACATATCTGTCCAGAAGCCACAGCCACTATGGCCTACGTTCACAGGATTATTTCCAGTTGACTGCTCCGCATCCTCGCACCAAGTGGGGAGAAAGAGCTTTTAAATACGCTGCACCCTTAGCTTGGAATACCCTTCAGAAGGATTTAAAATGGCCAGAATTGGTCTCCCATGCTGAGTTTGGCGGGATCCTGAAGGACATGGAACGTGAGACCATTGGTCAATGTCTTTATGTCTTTGCAACTAGATTTGTAGAATCACATTTTATATTATTGTATTGCTGTATTTTGTATGTTTCTATGTACTGTTGACATGTTGTGCTGCCTTCTTGGCCAGGTCACCTTTGTGAAAGAGATCATTGATCTCAATGGGTTTTAACCTGGTTAAATAAAGGACAAATAAATAAAAAATATTTAAGCAATATCACATGAGAGGGAGTGCGGTTGTTGGCTAATATTGGCACTGCTGTGATTCGGTCGCAGGCACGAGGCCGCAGGCCGAGTGCCGAAGATAATCACAGCAGTGCCAATATTAGACAACAACAGCACGACCTCGAGTGTGATATTGCTTTTATACAACAGTTCTATTAAACAAAGCTGATTAAAAAAATTACAAAAAGCTGAGAAAATATATGATTTCTGTATTTATTCCTCCGCCAACAAAAATAGTCCCCTCAGCTTTCTGCTTTGCTGAAAATGTAGCCTAATCAGCCTAATTAACTGCAGGCTGTCTACTTTACTACTGTCTACTCTACAGCTGTGAAGCGTTTTGTTGATTAGGGCAGCTGTGAAGCGGAGTGATCTACACACAGTGAAGCGCCAGTGCATTATCATGAAATATCGGCACTCGTAGGATCCCTCTTGTCCAATCAAATTGCTCGGCCGGAACTACCTGTTGTATAAAATAACAATAATAATATGATAACTTTGGCCAGGCACATTTTGGGAGAGCAGTGGCCACACCTGCTGCAGGCAATTACCCCGTTATCAATCACAGTCCAACTGGGACATTCCACATGTGGCTCCGCCCCAATCCAACCATAAATGGTCAATGTAAATGACCACATGATGCATATAAATGAGCCTGATTATCAATGGCACAGGGGAATTGCATGCAGGTGTGCACACAGTCACTGTAGGTTAGTCATACAGGTGTGCACACAGTCACTGGGTAGGTTAGTCATACAGGTGTGCACACAGTCACTGTAGGTTAGTCATACAGGTGTGCACACAGTCACTGGGTAGGTTAGTCATGCTATGAGTTCATCCTTATTCACCTTATTCTTTGCCCACACATGGACGCTTCCGCATTACGTCATTTTGTAATAGTATTTCCGTTTTGACTTGCCAAAAACTCCGCAGGCAAGATGGCTGCGCACACTCCGCTCCTAAAGTGACAAAATTACTCCCCCATAAACTAACATATCTTGGCCAATACGTATGTAACATACAAAATAAAACAACCCGTAATATCTTAATTTTATGTAGAATGCAGAGGACATGTAACTGTTTAGTTAAACTTGCATTCCAGGAATATTGTGCTCTTAAGATGACGTTAGTGGAGTCGAGGCTGTTGCGTCCTGAAACCCACTAGCGTAACCTATGTGCGATTCGAAATAACGCATCCGAGATAGAAACGTTATGAATATAGCCACGTTATAAACAACAAACTAACGCTGGTGATCCGTATGGAAACAGTGTTACTCGAAATGGTTAAAAGTTATTATCAATTTGGTCATTCAGTGGCATTTTACTGCCATATAACATAACTAACTAGTGGCTAACCACAGAAGCCACAGAAGGCAACAGCGCTGAACCGGAAGGACAAATACGTTTGTGTTGAACGCGGAAGAGAGAAAAAGTTGGCGTGGTGAATAAGGTGAATAGGGATCCTACGCACAGTTTGATCAGTGAGAGCCCAGGTCTTGTGTTGTGGGTGGTAAGGTGATGACGTGGAGAAGAGGATTTAAAAGCCCGTCTCCAGTCACAGATCTCTGTCCCAGCGTTCCCTGACAGCACGGAGCAGGAGGCTGTGGGCAGAGGAATCCAAGTTGAATCCCAGTGTCCACCATCACACATCAGCTTTAGGCTCGTTAGCACCTCGTCATTTCTCGGCACTAAGGCCATGTTCACACTAGGAGGCCAAATCCGATTTGTGAACTTTAATGACCTATTAATGATTCTATCCAGAATTGGTTTTATGAGTCTGGACACTCCAAATCTGATTTGTGTCACTTGTCCCAAACCACATATGGAGGTAGTTTCCAATCTGCTTTCGACTGATGTGTCTTCAGTGTGGTGATCACCCAAATCAGATTTGTGGCAGTGCGGACACTCTCCCAAATCAGATTTGGGAAACCAATCAAGATAATGACTTTAGCAACAAATGGGATTTGCCTGTAGTGTGAACATGGCCTAAGAGGTACCGGTCCAGTGCATCGGTTCATGCTGGTGCTGTCTGCAGGAACGAACCCCATCGTCCTGGCATCTGCTTTTATTTACAGCTCCTGCTCTGTGCAGGCCTAGAGCCATGCCTGATCTCTGGGTTAGGTGAGCATGATGCAACCATGACTTTATTAATAATAAGCCAACAATGAATGTCATGGCATCCAATACTCCAGATGGCGTTCCTACTTCAGGCAGCTGTGATTGGCAGACGTTGCGTTGTGTGTATTTCCTTGTTGTAGATGTATCCTCACAAGCCGTAGCTTCCCCCCTCATGCATATTCACACTTAACTCTGCTCCCCGAGCGTGCCACCTAATAAATATTCAACAACCTCTGATATTTATTTCTTCTTCTTCTTCTGTCACACATGCATTCCTGCAAATGTCTCTGCTGGCTGCATCATTGTCAGTTGTATCCTCAGTGGGAATATTTCACACCTTACCCTACATAGCCTGCCTCCTACAACACAATGACAACTGGAGCCGTGAGCGTCATAGTCAAATTGAATAGAAAGTAGTGGAAAGAGAGGCATAAATAGTAGGTCAGTCTATTCCCCTCTCTACTGTAAATAGTCTCCTTGTTAGAAGTGTATTGATTTACTCGAGTGTGGTGAGAATGAAAGCGCGGGAGGAGAAAACAGCTCCCCCTCCTTTTGCCTCCAGGCACTGCATTCAATAGTAGTGATAAGACAAGCAGATCCTCCCGTGGGATCTCTCTTCAGAAGATGCCAGGCCAGGACGCCTCAGTATGAATCAAACCTGCATGCAAACTCCCACTCTCCCCAGTCTGTCTCACTCTCCCCAGTCTGTCTGGGGATTTGAGCAGAATTTTTAGTACTTTTCACACTGAGCTAATTATCAAATTATTCCGGCATCACAAAATGCACAGCAAGTATCACTGTAACGAGCTGAGGTTTGGTGAGTGTTGTCTTCTAGAGAGAGAGGAGGAGGAGGAGAGAGAGAGAGGAGGAGGAGGAGAGAGAGAGAGGAGGAGGAGGAGGAGAGAGAGAGAGAGAGAGAGAGAGAGAGAGAGGAGGAGGAGGAGGAGGAGGAGAGAGAGAGAGGTGTAGAGAGAGAGGATTAGAGAGAGAGAGAGAGAGAGAGAGAAGGGTAGAGAGAGGATTAGAGAGAGAGAAGGGTAGAGAGAGGAGTAGAGAGAGGGAGAGGGAGGAGTAGAGAGAGGGAGAGAGAGGGAGAGAGAGAGGAGTAGAGAGAGGGAGAGAGGAGTAGAGAGAGAGGAGTCTGAATAGATTCCAGTCAACAATAGTCTTCTATTATATTCTATCTTATCACATTCCATTTCATTTTCTTTTCTCTTCCTCTTTGAATATCTTTAGATTTTGTGATTTATGTTACTGGGTAACAAAATGTCTTGTTTTCTGTTTTTGATTCTTTGCTAATGTATGCTTTGGCAATGTAAGATGCACCTTATGCCAATAAAGCCCTTTGAATTGAATTGAATTGAGAGAGAGAGAGAGAGACAGAGGAGTAGAGAGAGGGGTAGAGAGAGAGAGAGAGAGAGAGAGAGAGAGAGAGAGAGAGAGAGAGAGAGAGAGAGAGAGAGAGAGAGAGAGAGAGAGAGAGAGAGAGAGAGAGAGGAGTAGAGTAGAGAGAGGGGTAGAGAGAGAGAGGGGTAGAGAGAGAGAGAGAGAGGTGTAGATGCTATAAGCCTGGTTGCCTCCAGCACACCAAACTGTAGAAGCAGAACAAAAGCAGCGAGGAATCTAGGCCACATGTCCAGATTCCAATTAGTGTGTTTTTGGGGACAGTGTAAAAAGTAAAGTAAAGGATCTCATGGTTGAGGCTTCCTCCTTGTATTCATAGTATTCTCATGATGTCACATGCATTTCCCACCAATATGGCGCTTTACAATACACACAGTTCATTGGCTGTTTTTTGTCATTTGATTGTAATCAGCTGTTAATTGAATCACCTGTTATTGTCCTACCAAGATGGCCGTGTGATGATGTAACAGAATACTATGTATTGTAAAGTCACTATCAGCGTTTCACCTTCACCGTGCAGGGGGATGTCCGGTGACAGCCACGCCCATTTCTGACCGATCATGTGACCCGCCGTGCACCAAGCCACGCTCCCTGTGCACAGAGGTGAGTCTGACACAGAGCACTCATATAAGTGGAACGTCACTTCCTGCTTCAGCACTGTACCCGAGATTTTCATCCGCCATTTATTTTCCCATAGACATTTCGTAAAATGCTTATAGAAATAGTTTTACTTGTTCAAACCAAACTGTACAGATATATTTAGAAACATGAAAATGATCAAAAACCCTGATGGTGGCTAGTGACTTATTCTCAAAACTCTGGCGGAGAATGAGTTAATGAAAACTAGGTGTGAAAAACATTTTTGTTCCAAAACATTTTTAATAACTAACTGAAGCTGTACTCCATTGTGTTTAAACATCCCATAATACGAAAAAGACTTAAAGCTAACACTGAAACTACTCAAAACTAAACGAACACAAAGCATTTACCCCCAAAAAATAGCAAACCTGCTTTGAAAACAAATTAAAATCTAAACTGAAAATGGAAACGAAAAGTCAAAACGAAATAAAAATAAAAGCTGATGAAAAATGCAAAACTGTAAGAACCTCGTTGCTCCGGACTCCCCGCAGGGATGACGCACGTCCATCTGGATGCTTTAAGGAAACGGAACAAAGGGAATACCAATTCAAAGTTCACAGTCATGCGCTCTCAGCAGGTGTCGCCGCCCTGCTGTTCACTTCTCTCCATTAGCCTCTCTGAATACAGCTGGATGCAAGCACCGCGGGGTGAACAACATCTGCTGCACTCATATTATATATACAGTATATTATATATACAGTATACTCCACAGCAACATGCAAGATGAAGACGCTTAATCAAGATTCTATTTTGAAACCCAACGTCACAAGGTTGAGTCTTCGCTCGCCTGGTTTCCAGCTTTGGGACACACTTCACGGCAGACCAGTGGTTCTTGACGTAGGGTCCATGATGGACCACCAGGGATACTTAAGGGGGTTCCAGGGGGTCCCCAGTCAAATTGATCAATGGTTAAACTTCAGAATTATTTCATTTACAAGAAGTTAACACACTGTTGGAGAATGTAGAAGAACTACTTTTTATGATCATAGTTTCACTGTTATCTCTCTACCTACAATACAGATCGTCATGGAATTCTGGACAAAATCATATCTGACATTAAAAATATCCACATATTTTCCAGCAGTGATTAATCCAGAGGGAAGCCAGGTCATTCTTGCTGTGAGGCGACAGCACTACCACTGACAGCACTACCACTGACAGCACTACCACTGACAGCACTACCACTGTACAGCACTACCACTGACAGCACTACCACTGTACAGCACTACCACTGACAGCACTACCACTGTACAGCACTACCACTGTACAGCACTACCACTGACAGCACTACCACTGACAGCACTACCACTGACAGCACTACCACTGTACAGCACTACCACTGACAGCACTACCACTGTACAGCACTACCACTGTACAGCACTACCACTGACAGCACTACCACTGACAGCACTACCACTGTACAGCACTACCACTGACAGCACTACCACTGACAGCACTACCACTGTACAGCACTACCACTGCGCCACCATGACCCCCTGTAGTTTACCTACATTTTGCAGTAGCTTGCTGGTAGTTCAACTACTGGTACATTCATATTTGCGTAGTGAGTCAAATAGTTAAACTACTTTTTGGTCATTTTTGTGTAGTTTAACTACTCAACTAATGCAGCATAAACCGTGAAGGATCCCAATAACATTACTGTACTTCTTGACAAGACACACAGCCTACTGTAGGCTACTGTATGCTGCCTCTGATCGGCTTGCCCTGAGATTATTACCCTAACCTTAAGCAACCGCTCCAGTGGAGCTGATCAGTGGCCAGCAGATCAGACTGTGGTTGTACTGGTCAGCTTCCAGGTATGAATGTGTGTGTGTGATGTGAACAGGGCGCTCCTGAAAAAGAGAACATTGCTCTCAGTGAGACTCCCCCTGTATAAATAAAGGTCAAAAACAAAAACAAAACAAAAAAGACAACAGATCCTTTTTTTAAGACGTGGTCAAGTCTTTACTGTTTATTTGTCTGATAAATAAAACCCGGAAGAACCCAGATTCCAAACAACAAAACAACAAAAATATAACATTGAATGTATTGGGTGTCAGCTATTGCAATACACTCAATACTCTCAATTGAGAGGCATATTTTTGCTGGCATGTGACTTTTTTGTAGGCAATTTTATTTCATATATGTCACACGTACAATGTCAATTTAATGTTTTTTCTTTCTTTTTTTACAAATTAGTTTGAACTAATTACAAAACTAAACTACATTTCTCCCAGGGTAGCTTTGCTGTTGTAGTTCAACTACTTCCATGGTGAAGTATAGTTGGTAGCTTTCTAAGCTATGCTTTCAAAGTAGCTGCCTGCACCTGCAGCGTGCGGTGCGCCTGTGCGGGCAGGGCGGCACCATGCCCCTTTCTTTTGTTTGCCACGGAGGATATGCAAATGATCCCCACATCTCCTATGCTGTCTGCCATCGGACGAACGCTCGCAGCCACTGTTGCATTGTGGGTATTTCTAACGGTGATTATCCTCCAGAGATTGTCGGGGGAATTGGGGACCCCCTGCAGCGTGAGGGATGAGAGAGAGAGAGAGAGAGAGAGGTGGGGAGGAGGGGAGGGTTCCCCTACATCAAAACCAGTCAGCAGCATCAGACTTTCCCTCTTCTGGCACTCCAGCACACTGTTCCAGAGCCCATGGGATGATGAGATCCAGCAGTATCTTAGTGCTGGAACACACCAAGCCAACATCAGAGGACTATGCTGACTGTTACAGCAGTATCTTAGCGCTGGAACACACCAAGCCAACATCAGAGGACTATGCTGACTGTTACAGCAGTATCTTAGTGCTGGAACACACCAAGCCAACATCAGAGGACTATGCTGACTGTTACAGCAGTATCTTAGTGCTGGAACACACCAAGCCAACATCAGAGGACTATGCTGACTGTTACAGCAGTATCTTAGTGCTGGAACACACCAAGCCAACATCAGAGGACTATGCTGACTGTTACAGCAGTATCTTAGTGCTGGAACACACCAAGACAACATCAGAGGACTATGCTGACTGTTACAGCAGTATCTTAGTGCTGGAACACACCAAGCCAACATTAGAGGACTATGCTGACTGTTACAGCAGTATCTTAGCGCTGGAACACACCAAGCCAACATCAGAGGACTATGCTGACTGTTACAGCAGTATCTTAGTGCTGGAACACACCAAGCCAACATCAGAGGACTATGCTGACTGTTACAGCAGTATCTTAGTGCTGGAACACACCAAGCCAACATCAGAGGACTATGCTGACTGTTACAGCAGTATCTTAGAGCTGGAACACACCAAGACAACATCAGAGGACTATGCTGACTGTTACAGCAGTATCTTAGAGCTGGAACACACCAAGCCAACATCAGAGGACTATGCTGACTGTTACAGCAGTATCTTAGAGCTGGAACACACCAAGACAACATCAGAGGACTATGCTGACTGTTACAGCAGTATCTTAGAGCTGGAACACACCAAGACAACATCAGAGGACTATGCTGACTGTTGCGTCGCCTCACATCGCCTGTGTCGGAGCCAACACACCGTAAAGGCTACAGCCGACGCTAAACTAGCACGTTAGCACGTCCTGCGCCTGCGTGAGACTGATAAACAAGATACATGAAACAAAGCAGCGCTCGCCTACCATTTAACCCATTGATACCTGATGCAGCATTTGTGTGTGTATCCCTTTAAGACCGCATCACGTGGTTCGCGGTCTTAAAGGGATACACACACAAATGAGGGATATACACGCAAATGCTGCATCAGGTATCAATAATTAATTAATTAAGGTAATGAGTTCTTAGGCTAAGGTTTGTTATTGTGTCTGTATAGTGATGATGAGTATGCACTTTATCCTGACACTATATGGACAGTTTCCAGTACGGTCTTTTACATTTTTAGTTGTTTTATTGCTGTTGTGATATTGTATCGCTGTTGTGATTTTGCACTATGTGAAGGTTGGTCACCAACGACTAGTTGCTGGCCTACTAGTCCCCATCAGCCAAGAACCTTGGAGTAATCATTGACAGCCATCTCTCCTTCTCCGATTTCCTTGCAGCAACGGCACGTTCCTGTAGGTTCTCCCTCTATAATATTCGCAAAATTTGCCCGTATTTAACCATAGCCACAACTCAACTTCTCGTCCAAGCACTTGTCATATCTCGCCTTGATTACTGCAATGTCCTCCTCGCCGGCCTCCCTGCCTCCACTACTCATCCCCTTCAGCTCATCCAGAACGCTGCAGCCCGCCTGATCTTTAATCAACCAAAATTCTCCCATGTCACTCCCCTTTTCCGTGACCTTCATTGGCTACCCATCTCAGCACGCATCAAATTCAAGACTTTAGTACTGACCTTCAAGGCAGTTCACTCCACAGCTCCTCCATACCTACAATCCATGATCAAATTCCAAACCCCCCCACCGTTTCCTCCGCCCCTCCACCAGTGCAGGCCGTCTCGCCCCTCCACCGCTTCATGGATCATATCGCTGCACCTCACGACTGTTCCCACACCTCGCACCAAAATGGTGGAACGAACTCCCCCCGGCAATCAGAACCACAGAAACATTACTACCTTCTTTTCGCAAAAAACTAAAAACACATCTTTTTAGATCCCATCTGATTCCCCCCTGACCGATCTCTTCATGCACCACCTATTCACTGTTTTTAAACACTGAACTGTATACTGTACACTTTATAGTTTGCTTCATCTGATTGTGTTGTGAATCTGTATTTATTATTGCTGTCTATACATTTTGTTTGCTGCTGGTTTTTTACTGTTTTTCTATCTGTTTTTATTGCTGTGCTATACATAATCTCTGCACGTCGCTTTGGATAAAAGCGTCTGCTAAATGCCAATAAAGTAAAGTAAAGTAAAGTACTAGTCCACTGTATTCAGGTCACCTCCCTCCCCCTGATTGTACTGTATGTCTATGTACTTTGTATGTATTGTTTCTGGCTGCAAAACTAATTGCCCTTCGAGGACATAATAAAGTTAAAGTTGATTTTCACACCACTCTGGCTTTTAACATCAATAAGTCATTATTACTACATTCATAATATAATTACCATAAAGAAACAATACCATCACTGAGAAGCCTGGCGCCTTCTACCAGCTTCTACACTGCAATTTACATGGAGTGCCACCAGGTCAGATTTAGCAGGAAATCTCCTGGATTGCTTTATGGCACAAAGCAGAGCAAAGGCAGTTTCTGGCAGCAGATGGTGGAAGGAGTGAAAGGAGGATGTAAAAATCACTTCCAACCATTGCTTCCAACATGTTGTGACAGAGTCTGGCTCTCAAAATAGGATCAAGCTCGTGTCTAGTACCATCCAAACCTTGTCACAATAACACAGAACGCTCCAGAGTTCGGCTTCAGTCAATGGCAGAGAGGCCGCTGCGCACCTGAAATCCACAGATATAATCTCTAAGCCACTCCCACTTCCTGTTTGACTCTCTGGGCAAAGACGTAAATTACAATATCATAAATAAACAAGGGGTGTCTGACAATACACATCAGTCACATATCACTCTATGACAATGTTGATGGTCTTCAGGGAGGGGGTTTCTGGGAAATGTAGTGTGTATTCTGAGACAGACCATGCTCACCACCTTGCTCCGTCAGGCGGGTGTGTGCGGCTGTGAGGAGGGCTACACTGAAGTGATGACGTCTGACGGCCTGCTGGACCAGTGCACCGTCATCCCCGTGCTGGAGATCCCCACAGCCGGTGACAACAGGGCCGACGTCAAGACCATCAGGGCCTTCTACCCCACCCAGCCTGCAGCCAGCGCCCCGGGCCGGGCCGGACGCACCTGGTTCCTGCAGCCCTTCGGTCCAGGTAACGCTAACGCACTTCAACCACCGTTTGACCGTTCAGTTCAGTTCTGTTTATAGCCCGTTATCACACAAGCATGTCTGAAAGGACTTTACATAGCACCATTACATCATATGCTACATCATATAAACGCCACACAGAAAGGACCGGCCTTCTACATTATCATTAACATGTTTATTTCCTGGAAGTCACAACAAGCATAACATGCTAACAAGTTGACAAACTTCTGTGCAAATGTACATGAGCATTCTGACAGAAACGTTTGAATGATCTTGCTGTTGTTTTACCATTGTGAAAAGGTCACCAATTACGTACACCAAATACATTTCGATAAATTATTAGAAGTTAGAACACAGAAAAACAACCACAGAAAATGTTGATTTATTCTTTTGCTCGTAGAAATTGAATAGGGTTTTGCACTTAGCAGGTGTGGCCTTTTTGCCGCGCCGTCGCTATTCTTATCGATATATGACAGCTGAATCATGTGAATGTCAAATTTTATATTGTGAAAATATACTAAAATATCAAATAACGCAGTATCTAATAAGTGAAAATTCTAAAGACATCAATATGTATATACACAATTTATAACAAGGCACAAAGGCAGTGAATTTGAATTGAACATGTGTGTTGAATTGGTAGATATTGATTTGGACATGTGCGTTACGAGCTGTTCACTGATCAAAACTGCAGGTGGAGGAGCCGTGTACACAGAAAAGTCCTCGTTAGCACCATCATTGTCAGAACATATTTGTCGTTGTTTAAATCTGTATCGATGCTCTGCGACAGCTGACGTCTTTACTTTCTAACAATACTGTGTTCTACACCTGGGATGAACAGGTTTATATTACTGTGCTCTACACCTGGGATGAACAGGTTGATGTTGTTACCTTTGTGTTACGTGTTGATGTTACCTTTGTGTTACGCTTTGAAAGATTCATGATCCACGAGGAGCAAAATCATTTCCTCACAGCATCGGAGCAGAGAAATGTGGATGGATGCTACATATTGTGTATAGGACTCTACTGCCCCCTGCTGCTCAGACAAAGAAATACAACACTGTCTCATTGTGACTATGACTCTGTCTGTCTCTCTGTTAGATGGCAAGCTGAAGACGTGGGTGTATGGAGTGGCAGCAGGAGCGCTTGTTCTACTCGTGTTCATAGTCTCCATGACTTACTTAGCGTGGTAAGATAGCTGGTCTAACTCTTATTTACACATATGACTGTGTGTCTGTTTTCCTTCACTATCATGCTCACATTAGTTAGCATTCACTCTGTCAATCACGTGGATTCAGTGATGTGGACAAAGGGAGGGTAGACCTTCAGTCAGGGATCATCAAAGCAAACAACTGAAATATGACCAACATCAATAATGGTACTTCTCCATCCTTGGAAGACCCTCTCTTCATATAACATTAGAATCAGTTTGATACTGACTTTGATGCATGCTATGAATTTATGTCATGAACAAATGAAAGGTGAGTAAACTTAGTTGACCTGGGGTTATCCTCCAGAACATCACTGCTTATATTCATTCATTCATTCATTCATCCATCCATCCATCAATTTCTTTTCCATTTTATGTTGAGTCACCTCATCTTTTGTCCCTTCATTTCTTTTCTTTTGCTTTCCCTCATCTCATCCTCACCACTCAGTTGTTGCGGTTGTTGTCTTTGCTACAAGTCGAGCCCCAAGTCGTCCACAGAAGTGATTTACTGGATGGACCGCGACAGCCACACGCTGCCTTACACCTGTCCTGACTGCCAGCAGCTAGAGCAAGAGGAGTTCCAGCAGCAGACCCTACTTGAAGAACGAGCAGACACCCAACAACAGCAACACCAACTGCAGCTTCAACAGCTACCACCGCAGCAAGAACCACCACAGCAGTCACCACCGCCCCTGTCACCCCCGCCCCCGTCACCCCCGCCCCTGTCACCACCGCCCCCGTCACCACCGCCCCCGTCACCCCTACCACATCATTTTGAAACCCTCATCACGTAGCCATGTGGCCTTTAGGGTCTCTCAAACCCATATCATGTCCAAACTCCTAAGTGCCTGTGCAGTCAGCGGAGTGGATCAGTCTGTGGAGGTGAGCAGGGCAGTTTTCATGGAGCAGACCAGATGACAGGACAGTTTTCATGGAGCAGACCAGATGACAGGACAGTTTTCATGGAGCAGACCAGATGACAGGACAGTTTTCATGGAGCAGACCAGATGACAGGACAGTTTTCATGGAGCAGACCAGATGACAGGGCAGTTTTCATGGAGCAGACCAGATGACAGGACAGTTTTCATGGAGCAGATCAGATGACAGGACAGTTTTCATGGAGCAGACCAGATGACAGGACAGTTTTCATGGAGCAGACCAGATGACAGGACAGTTTTCATGGAGCAGACCAGATGACAGGGCAGTTTTCATGGAGCAGACCAGATGACAGGACAGTTTTCATGGAGCAGACCAGATGACAGGACAGTTTTCATGGAGCAGACCAGATGACAGGACAGTTTTCATGGAGCAGACCAGATGACAGGACAGTTTTCATGGAGCAGACCAGATGACAGGACAGTTTTCATGGAGCAGACCAGATGACAGGGCAGTTTTCATGGAGCAGACCAGATGACAGGACCGTTTTCATGGAGCAGACCAGATGACAGGACAGTTTTCATGGAGCAGACCAGATGACAGGGCAGTTTTCATGGAGCCGACCAGATGACAGGACAGTTTTCATGGAGCAGACCAGATGACAGGGCAGTTTTCATGGAGCAGACCAGATGACAGGACAGTTTTCATGGAGCCGACCAGATGACAGGACAGTTTTCATGGAGCAGACCAGATGACAGGACAGTTTTCATGGAGCAGACCAGATGACAGGACAGTTTTCATGGAGCCGACCAGATGACAGGACAGTTTTCATGGAGCAGACCAGATGACAGGACAGTTTTCATGGAGCAGACCATAAGACAGGGCAGTTTTCATGGAGCCGACCAGATGACAGGGCAGTTTTCATGGAGCAGACCAGATGACAGGGCAGTTTTCATGGAGCAGACCAGATGACAGGGCAGTTTTCATGGAGCAGACCAGATGACAGGGCAGTTGTGTCGTCTTCAATTAGGCTTTGACTGATACGGGTTTCTGAAGGCTCACAGGGCTTTCACACCAATGCTCATATTTTGAACGAGGCGAGCTGGAATCTCGGTAGGCTAGAAACATACTTTGCCTTTCTTGATGCACTTAGCAGTTTATTAAACAATTTCAACAGCCTATGAATATCCTGCTGAACACAAATTACAAATCGGCGCTCAGCTCACCAAAATGCCCTCAGGTCGCCAAATGTGCACCGCTGGCACTGTGTTCAAACTAGACTTACTTATCAGTTATTACTTCTGATATTTGACCTCAAACAGCTAGCCTCTGCTAGACTCAAACTGTCCCACAGACATCCTGAGGTAGGTCTGAAAGCGGCCGTGGTACAACTTCAGCTTCAAGCAATGGAACTCCATGCTCTCTCCTCGTTGTGCCATTTCTTCATGCCGTGATGGATTTATTTATTATTTATTATTATTTATTTATTATTTATTATTTGTAATTTAACCACAAAATCGCCTCATGTTTGGTGTGAATTTTCCTAGCGTTTATTCGCTCTTGGTGTGTAAAGGCCTTAAGGGTAAACAGTTACATTACACTCAAATCTAATATTCTTCCAATGTTCTGTTTCCCCCCCCTCTAGTAAGAAGCCAAAGAAACCCCAGCGACGACAAATGAACAACCGTCTGAAGCCGCTGACCCTGGCCTATGACGGTGATGCCGACATGTAGAAGTCCTCCTGGTTCCAAAACACAGCCATCCTACAGAGGTTACCATGCCGACATGTAGAACTCCTCCTGGTTCCAACACAGCCATCCTAGACGGGTTACCATGCCGACATGTAGAAGTCCTCCTGGTTCCAACACACAGCCATCCTAGACGGGTTACCATGCCGACATGTAGAACTCCTCCTGGTTCCAACACAGCCATCCTACAGGGGTTACCATGCCGACATGTAGAAGTCCTCCTGGTTCCAACACACAGCCATCCTACAGGGGTTACCATGCCGACATGTAGAAGTCCTCCTGGTTCCAACACACAGCCATCCTAGACGGGTTACCACGGAAACCCCTTGATGTCAGGCTGCCAGTGGGCATGGCTCAACCAACATCCGCATCCTCTGGGAAGATTACCGACTGATTTCAATGGAAAGAGTAACCTCAATCTCAATGAGCAAAAAACACAAAGGAACCCAAACTGAATCCATGTCCATCTGTCACCTAGAAGTTTCCTTCGTCTTTATTTATTTATTTATTTATTTAATTTTCATTTTTGATACTTTGTTTCACAAGAGCCTTCATTCATTCTTTCTCTTCTTATGGAAGTCTTGCCTTTGCTCCTCTGCCATTTACTCTCAGTAAAGTCAAAACGAAGGTCGTTGGAGGAGAGGGTCACCCGAAAACACAGTTCCAAGAAGAGAGGGTCACCCGAAAACACAGCTCCAAGAAGAGAGGGTCACCCGAAAACACAGTTCCAAGAAGAGAGGGTGACCCGAAAACACAGTTCCAAGAAGAGAGGGTCACCCGAAAACACAGCTCCAAGAAGAGAGGGTCACCCGAAAACACAGTTCCAAGAAGAGAGGGTCACCCGAAAACACAGCTCCAAGAAGAGAGGGTCACCCGAAAACACAGTTCCAAGAAGAGAGGGTGACCCGAAAACACAGTTCCAAGAAGAGAGGGTGACCCGAAAACACAGTTCCAAGAAGAGAGGGTCACCCGAAAACACAGTTCCAAGAAGAGAGGGTGACCCGAAAACACAGTTACAAGAAGAGAGGGTCACCCGAAAACACAGCTCCAAGTAGCTCCAAGAAGCTCCAAGAACATCTCAAGCTGTTGTCTCTTTATTGATTTATTTTGTGGGATCATCTGTGAAGGACACTTGCCATTGTTTGTCCCATCGCTCTGTGTTGTTCTGGACTGGATCCGTTTTCCAAGGAAAGCTCAAGCGAGAGTAGGAAAGTGTAACACGTTTCAGCCCATGTTTGCCTGCCTCTCCCCCCTCCGTCTTCAGGCATATCTTTGCACTATATTAGTGCAGCATGATGATGTACTTATGTCTAGCTTACGCCATAGGAAACTGCCTCTCTCAATCTGTCTGGTGGACAGTCTTGTGCTAGGGGAAAAAAGTAGACTTTTTTGCAAACCGAACTCACCGTTTGTTAATATTTTTCTTCTATTACCTCTTGTATGTGACGCGATGTAAATATGGATTTTTCTCTGTGGTCTCCACTTTACCTTGGTAGTATGTACAGCTACAACATTTCCCAATCTCTGCCTGACTTAATTTTGTTCTCTAATTGTTTCTTCGACTGTGGCTTAATATTGCTGCTTTTATTTTTGTAAATGGTTTGTACCTCTTGGTTTCTTCCTCATCGACTCAAGCGAACGCTGCTGGAAATACATGAAACACATTGCTAGAAAATGGGACGCAGGGAAGACGAAACTAAGTCTTAACATTAAGACGAAACTAATGTCTTAACATGAAGACAAAACTAAAGTCTTAACATGAAGACGAAACTAAGTCTTAACATGAAGACGAAACTAAAGTCTTAACATAAGGACGAAACTAAAGTCTTAACATGAAGACAAAACTAAGTCTTAACATGAAGACGCAACTAAGTCTTAACATGAAGGGTCAATTTGAATCAAAGTAAGAATGGACATGTACACAGAGCGAGTCTCAATCTCCACAGTAGGTCTTCAAGGGCGAGTGATGTCATGTCTGTCTCATGTCCACTGTGTGTAACTCGCATCACAAATGCTCACAGCAGTTGTATCGTACGCAGTAGCACATCAGACATTCATGTTTGAAAGACCCTAAACAAGTTCACTTTGATCCCTCAGAGACTCTTTTCTCTCTAGCCTTCTCTCTCTCTGTCTCTTTTCTCTCTAGCTCTCTCTCTCTGTCTCTTTTCTCTCTAGCCTTCTCTCTCTCTGTCTCTTTTCTCTCTAGCTCTCTCTCTCTCAGAGTCTCTTTTCTCTCTAGCCTTCTCTCTCTCTCTTTTCTCTCTAGCCTTCTCTCTCTCTCAGAGTCTCTTTTCTCTCTAGCCTTCTCTCTCTGAGTCTCTTTTCTCTCTAGCCTTCTCTCTCTCTCTGAGTCTCTTTTCTCTCTAGCCTTCTCTCTCTCTCTGAGTCTCTTTTCTCTCTAGCCTTCTCTCTCTCTCAGAGTCTCTGCAGTCGTCAAGTCTGAATACAAGTCACAGCATATATGCAAGTTATGAGCGGAGAGGCAGCCGCTTCTGCACCAAGTGGGTTGAAAACACAAAAGCTGTCCGATGTAAAGTAAAAGGTCATCCGCCCAAAGTGAACAGTGTTTTATTTATGAGGAGGGAGAAGTGAACAGTGTATTATTTATGAGGAGGGAGACATCATATCATTGCCAGATATTGGCGATTTACTATTCTGTGGAGTTTGTTGCTAGTGTAACCGGATGAGTGTGAGTCCCGAGTGGTAGCGAGTAGGTTGGTTAAACTCACTCCCCCAGTATAAAGGCCCGTTAATCAGCTCCGCCAAGGGAGCTAGCTCTCTTGGTGCAGTGGTTAGCAGGGAGCTAGCTCTCTTGGTGCAGTGGTTAGCAGGGAGCTAGCTCTCTTGGTGCAGTGGTTAGCAGGGAGCTAGCTCTCCAGTGGTTAGCAGGGAGCTAGCTCTCTTGGTGCAGTGGTTAGCAGGGAGCTAGCTCTCCAGTGGTTAGCAGGGAGCTAGCTCTCTTGGTGCAGTGGTTAGCAGGGAGCTAGCTCTCTTGGTGCAGTGGTTAGCGCCTCGCAAGCCGAAGGTCACACAATCTGCAGTTACACTAGTAAGTTAAAGGAATGTTTTAATTTATATTTCTTGGAATATGAGTTGTAAATAACGTGCAAAATATTTCTTTTTTATTGATTTGTGTACCATAATGTTCTCTTTTTTTATTGCACCAGCTGTTAAGCAAAAACAAAGACAAAAAACAAAAACAAAAGTGGGAGCGTGAATGTGGGTGTGTTTACAGCGATATTGATTATCTTACGATATTGAAAAAGAAAAAGTCGCTGATGAACTCTGTCCTTTTCCTACTGTTTGTTTGTATGTATTTGACTAATTGCTAATAATAAAGGGGGATATTTGAACTTGCTCTCTTATTTATTGAAGTTTTGTTGCATCATGCACTGAAATTAAACAGACAAAACAGAGATTGTCCCATGGGTCAACTTCAATGGAAGTGGTTTGTGTGCACATCCAACCTGTTTTGAAGCCAGGTGCTGGATACAAATACACATGAAAGTAAAGAAAAAAGTGATTATCTGCACACTGGAGCAGAATGGAATGGAATTTTTATTGGCGACTACAAAGCAAGCAACGTTTCAACCCACGCAGTGCGTCATCATCATGATGTTGCTGATGAAGATGGGTTGAAAGTTGAAACGTTGCTTGCTTTTTAGTAGAGCCCACTGCTTACTGTCTTATTTCATATGGCAAGGTAATAAGATAGTGCTAGAAATGCAACATTATATATTCTATACAAGTAAAAAATGATATGCTATTATAATGGTATACTACTTTTTCAGTATATAATGTATATATATTTATACAACAGGTAGTTCCGGCCGAGCAATTTGATTGGACAAGAGGGATCCTACGAGTGCCTATATTTCATGATAATGCACTGGCGCTTCACTGTGTGTAGATCACTCCGCTTCACAGCTGCCTTAATCAACAAAATGCTTCACAGCTGTAGAGTAGACAGTAGTAGAGTAGACAGCCTGCAGTTAATTAGGCTGATTAGGCTACATTTTCAGCAAAGCAGAAAGCTGGGGGGACTATTTTTGTTGGCGGAGGAATAAATACAGAAATCATCTATTTTCTCAGCTTTTTGTCATTTTTTTAATCAGCTTTGTTTAATAGAACTGTTGTATAAAAGCAATATCACACTCGAGGTCGTGCATTGTTGTCTAATATCGGCACTGCTGTGATTATCTTCGGCACTCGGCCTGCGGCCTCGTGCCTGCGACCGAATCACAGCAGTGCCAATATTAGCCAACAATGCACTCCCTCTCATGTGATATTGCTTAAATATATGTATATATATATATATATATATATATATATATGTATATATGGTATGTATATATACATTATATATATATATATATATATATATATATATATATATATATATATATATATATAATGAAAAAGTAGTATACCATATAGCATATAGTAGGATATCAAATTAGTTGTTCTAAGATACTCAAATAGGAATCGACAACACTTGAGATCTTTTGTGGAATATATATATATATACGATACACACACACACACACACACACACACACACACATACTAACAATAATATAACACTCAAGAGATTATATTAAGAGTATAGGCAAGTAGACAGTTAAAATGTGCAGTGTGAGTCTGAGAGGTGTATAAACACCTGACCTGTGTAGATATTCCACAAAAGATCTCAAGTGTTGTCGATTCCTATTTGAGTATCTTAGAACAACTAATGTGATTGAGAGGATATGAGGTTATTATTATTATTATTTTCTTTTCATTTAGTAAATACTACTAGACACTGACAGTAGCCTACTAGATTCTGATCCACACTCCGTACCAGTTGGTGGAGGTAATGCACCAATTCGTTGTTAATCTTAAATCAGAAGAAGAAGAAGCGAGCTGTCTGCCAAAGAGCATGGAAGGAAAGAGACGAAACTCCGGCCATTTTTGGAAACAGAATGCGCCTCGCAGTGGTCAGCTGCGGTAGCGCGGGCCCCTATAATCAGCCTCTCTAAACAGTAACTCAACGGGAGAACACTCTAAATTTCGTGGATTCACATCTTTTCTGGGCGTACTGTAAATCTTGATTGAAGTGGTGTAGTGCAGGGATGTAAAACAACAACCATATTGTGGAAACTAAGCAAAATTTTTCTTTTTTTTCTTTTAGTTTTTTCAAGATAAATAGTAAATGCAAAGGACCCGAGGTTAAAACCACGGCAACACACTTCTGACGGAGTGGACGACAGCCGCATTAGCTATTTATCTTGAAAAAACTAAACAAAGAAAACGAAACATTTTGCTTAGTTTCCACAATATGGTTGTTGTTTTACATCCCTGCACTACACCACTTCAGTCAAGATTTGCAGTACGCCCAGAAAAGATGTGAATCCACGAAATTTAGAGTGTTCTCCCGTTGAGTTACTGTTTAGAGAGGCTGATTATAGGGGCCCGCGCTACCGCAGCTGACCACTGCGAGCCTGTGCGAGGTTCTTTTGGCGCTGTCACGCTTCCAAAAATAAAAAATGGCGGAGGCTGCTGGGCGCTGATGTTGCAATGGGGCAATATGGAGCTTTCAGTTCTTTCCATAAAAGTTCTTTGTGTCTGCCACGCCCTCTGCCCGCCTCCGCAGCAATCCAACGCCGGATTAGACTAACCTCGCGTCACCAGGCTCTTCTCGGCGAGAAAGAGCCTGGCTCCCGCCCACAATTGATTTTGTCACCCTACTGGTTCCCGCCTAGAGCCCGCCCTAGACCGGATGGCAGCGTTTCTAGCTCGTCAACTTTCACGTTAACTTGACAATTTGACCCAAGTATCAGAATCCTCTTTCACCGTTTTGACCGGTGTGTCAGGCGGTGGTGGCGGAGATGCCATATTGCATAAACGTTTTGTTTTATGTAACGCTAGCTTTGTTTTGATCAGACTCTAGTTTAGGTAACATCACCGCGTCAAGCTAACGGCAACAAAGACGTTGTTAGGCGCATTGCCATCCGGTGTTAATTCTGGGTCCGGGGTTTACGCCCCCATGACAAAAAGCGGGGTGGAAGGTGCCCAGACTAGGATTAGACAGGAGAGAGGCTTTGTTCCCTTTTGACAGCTCGAATCTCCTCCCACACCAAAACACTTTCCGCCCAGCCCAGCGATTTCTTTAACCAACTGAATTACTCTTGATAGCGGACATTTAAATAAATCACATACGTTCCTTAGTTAAATAGGCTATATGAACGCTAATGTGGCAATCCGTGTTGTTATTTTAATTTGGTTCAAACTGAAGGCCTGTGTGCGTCCATAAGAGGCAAGTTTCCCTTTCTGTCACAGTCCCAAGTTGCTATGTAGTAGGATGCATCATGCTAACGTTAGTTAGCGGGGTTAGCTCTCCCTTACTGGCTGTATGAGCCATGGATGTATTAAAAGAACGGTATGAGCGCATCATGCTAACGTTAGTTAGCGGGGTTAGCTCTCACTTACTGGCTGTATCAGCGCTATGGCGATGATTATGATGATGATAAGCAATAAATGTGTATCAATGCTGTGCTTAACGTATTATTATGGAGTGAAATGGTGATTGCTAGGCTAATAGCAGTCACACCAAACTCCATTCATCTGGCAAATAAATGTGGCCCTGTCTATCGGTCAATTGAATATACCACCAGAACATCATAAACAAACATTATGAATCATTAGACGCCACTCTCCAATTCGGCATACATATTGTCTCCCAAGAAGCACTTTGTGATGTAAAATCTCATGTTTGGAAGTGGTTCGCTCTGCTGTATTACCGCCCTCCACTTAGCCTTGTTCAGCTGTTCTCTGTTCCTCACTCTGAACTAGCGTCACGCAGCGTAGTCGCATAAGGAAAGTATTGGGGGACGGGGGGGGGGGGGGGGGGGGGGGCTGTTTGTAGTGTCTCCATAGTTAATTTGCTTTTTAGAGACTATAAATCCGGTTTTTCAGAACTTGGACCGGTGTCACAATACCCGAAATGCTCCACAAAGTTCACTTCCGGGGCAAGAAATGTCACATGACTGTTGAGCTCTATAGGCCTCTCAGGAATTTAATTTGTAATATAAAATAACTTATGAATCATCTGATGTCATCATCATCTGATGTCTTTATTTATTGCACCAAATTATGGAGAGTAGTATCGATAAGTATCAGTATCAATAAGCAGTACTGGTATCGATAAAATCCAAACGATACCCATCCCTATTTACATAATACAATATGTATACGAGGGATCAGCCGAGCAGCATTTTGGTAAACAAACCGCGTCACTGGGTGGCAACGGCAATGGAACCCTATGGAGCCCAAGTGGCACGAGGCTTGTGTGTCTGACTCTGTTTACATTTAAAAAACTGCAACAGTTCACACAACTTTAACACGACATGCATATATTATACATCAAACTCTTGAGCTACTTCTGCTCTCACTCAGAATGTCAAAATATAAGCGATGTGATGTATCGTTTTTGAGATATTAACGTTTGTTTGGCACAACTCATACTATTAACTGCCGCGGGGTTCCACATTTCTGGGTGGCAAGTGACGTCACAATGATTCGTCCTATTATGATGTTGATGTGGAATGTTGATTTATGTTTTTCACTAGCCTGTGACACTGCTACAGGAAGAGGAAGGCATGGAGCTGTCTCAGAGAATAGCCACCGTGCCTGTACCTGCCCCTGACGAGCCGCCACCAGTCAAAAGGAAACGAGGACGACCCCCGAAGAACGCCCCCAAACCACCTCCCGCCCCCACCAAGTCTGGCAGGCCGGCCACCGCCAACCCCACCGCTACTGGTGAGAACACTGACAGCAGGGTTCCCATGGGTCCTCGAAATCCTTGAAAGTTTGTGAATTTGTGAGAAAAAAATTGTCACGATTGTGACTGTCACACTTTCCCTATGTCTCAAGTCCCCTCAGGTTCCTCATGTTTCACTGTCTAGGTCCAGCAGATCTATGTTAGTCTCCAGTCTGTGTCTTGTTTGTAATCACTCAGCTGTTTTCCATGTGTGATCACTTCCCTCTGTGTATTTAGGTTCCTGTTCACCTCTCAGTCTTTGTCTGGTCATCATCAAGTTCACGTGTGTTCTGTCCCTGTTACCTGTCTTTATGTTACCTGTTATTTCATTAAATATACAGTTTTTGGTTTACTCATCATCCGCCTCCTGCTGTTGTCTGCACTTGGGTCCACTCATCACACCATCTACTCACCGTGACAAAAATCAAGGCCTTAGTTTTTGAAAATAGACATAAATAGCCATGGGTCATTGGAAGTGCTTGAATTTATATAAATTAGGTGGTGCAAGAATAGGAATGGAAGTTATTTTGATGTATAGAAAGAAATATGTTTTTTGTTTACTTAACGTTAATTGCAGGGTTTCCACTATCCGGTAATTGCCCTTTTTTTTTTACTGGTAAATCAATGGAGGTCCGACACATTTAAATCTCTCCTTGGCAAACAACACCCTTCAAGGGTGTTGTTTTACTCTGAACACCTGACAATTTTCCTTAATGTGTGTGTGTGTGCATTTCAGCCTTGCCCCCAGATGGCCAGCAGCTCGTGGTCTGTAAAGAAGCCGTCGCTCCTGAGCAGCAGGAGTGGAGCTCCAGTCTGGACCAGCAGGACCCAGAGCCCCCACACATTAAAGAGGAACAGGAGGAACTCTGGACCAGTCAGGGGGGAGAGCAGCTTCAAGATGATGAAGAGAAACCTCAGTCCTCACAGCCTCATCAAAGCCAAACTGAGGAGAACAGAGCAGGAGAGCCTCTAGCCAGCAGCTCAACTGAACAGATGGAAACTGAAGCTGATGAAGAGAACTGTGGCATATCAGAACCAGCCAGGAACTTATATCCAGCTAGTCATTTACAACCAACTAGTGCTGGCAAGACTTCAGACTCTTCTGGACCTGAGCCTGCAGACAGTGATGATGGTGATGATTGGAAGGAGACTAGAGAACCTCAGTCAATTTTAGACTCAGTAAATACCAATGGGATTGCTCAAAGTGATATGGGATCTCATACCGGGGTGACACCCTTAATTTGCTTAGTGTGTGGCAAACGTTTTAGTCGAAAAGAGCATCTGAAGACACACATGAGAATCCACACAGGAGAGAAACCTTTCAGCTGCTCATTTTGTGACCAAAGCTTTACTCAGAAAGGAGACATGAAGACAAATATGAGGATCCACACTGGAGAGAAACCTTTCAGCTGCTCAGTTTGTAACAAAAGTTTTAGTCGTAAAGTAGACTTGAAGAGACACATGAGAATCCACACTGGAGAGGAAACATTTATCTGCTCAATTTGTGGTAAAACATTCAGGGGGAATGCAGGATTAACTTTACACATGATAACTCATACAGGGGGAAAACCTTTCAGCTGCTCAGCTTGTGACAAAAGTTTTAGTGGTAAAGGACACTTGAAGAGACACATGAGAGTCCACACTGGGGAGAAACCCTTTTGCTGCTCCGTTTGTGGTAAAACATTCAGCCGGAGTTCAGACCTGGTTGTACACATGAGAATCCATACAGGCGAAAAACCGTTCACTTGTAGTGTTTGTGGGAGAAGATTTAACTACCGTTCACTCCTCAAAAGCCATATGTGTTGTGGTGAGAAACCATTTAGCTGCACAGTTTGTGGTCAAAAATTCAGCCTTAGTAGAACATTAACGTCACACGTGAGAATCCATACGGAGGAAAAACCTTTCGAATGCACAGTTTGTGGTAAAATATTCGGCCTGAGTGACACATTAAGGTCACACATGAGAGTACACATAGGGAAGAAACAATATATCTGTGCAGTTTGTGGTAAAACGTTCAGTCGGAGTTCTGACCTGGTTATGCACATGAGAATCCATACAGGGGAAAAACCTTTCAGCTGCTCAGTTTGTGAGAAAAGTTTCCGTAGTAAAGGGGAATTGGATAAACACATGAGAGTCCACACAGGGGAGAAACCCTTTAGCTGCTCAGTTTGCGGTAAAACATTTAGGCAGAGTGCCGCATTAACTTTACACATAAGAACTCACACAGGAGAAAGACCTTTCAGCTGCTCAGTTTGTGACAAACGTTTTAGTAGTAAAGGAGACTTGAAGAGACACATGAGAGTCCACATACAGTCCACATAGAGACACATGAGAGTCCACATACAGTCCACATAGGAGAGAAACACATGAGAGTCCACATACAGTCCACATAGGAGAGAAACTGTTTTTTTCTTTTAATAACCACTGGGTCACGTCCTTTGATGTAGTGACCCAGTGGTAATTAAAGGAGAATTCCGTTTTTTTTCACCCTGGAACTTCTTTCTACCCTGACAAGTTTGGTTTTATATTCTTTGATGAAACGATAATTTGTTTTGAACTGTGACCTGAAAACGAGGAAAACAGGGCATGTGAAATGCCTGTATTCATGTCCTGTATATAGATTATTTTCCTACACAGCAGCTCATATGCTTATTATATTATAGAGGCAACAAGAATATGAGCGCTCTATTTACCTCCGCGCCGCTGCCAGCCTGCTCTGTTTGCTGTCTGTCACATAGATAGCAGCTCCCGCCATATCCCCCACTGCTGCTTGTAATCCATATATGACGTCATTCCATACGGGCGGCCATCGAATTCAAATGAATCGTCTATATTCTCAAAAACATAAATGTCAGCAAGGTTTATCATGCTAAGCTACATAACAGCTAACTACAGTCAACCCTGCAAGTCAACCCAGATGTTCTTCTTCTTCTGTTCCACCGTAAAACCAAACAGAAGTTTTTTTTTCTGGATAATTTGTTTTGAATAAGTACTTGCCTAAAAAGTGTGTTTTAGTATGTTTTTTAATGCAATTGTAAATGTTTCCACATGACTTTTATAAAGGCAGAGCTGAGCATTTTCTTTGTTTTTTTACAGTTTTTACATTTGGTTATTTCTTCTATGTTTTTGTATTATTTTTCTTTAGTTATCATATATGTAATATATACACATATATATATATATATATAGTATATATATATATATATATACACACACACACACACACACACACACACACACACACATATGTGTATATATACATATATATGTGTGTGTGTGTGTGTGTGTGTGTGTGTATGCGTGTGTGCACGCGCGCACGCATTGCTTGTGTGTCTTCACTTCGTAACTAGTGTGTAGGGCCCCATTAAAATTGCTTGCACTGGGGCCCCTCATGACTACTGGGGCCCCTCATGACTACCCTACGATACTGCTACGGTTCCAGTCTGTTCAGAAGAATTCTGTGGTCGATGGTGTCAAACACAGCACTTAGAGAAGAACGGATTGATTCCACCACCCAAATGGCATTTGAGTGTCTTTTGCAGTTTCAGTTTACTGACGCCTATGTCGTTACCACAGTAACCCATGCAGATAGGTTGGTGCTGTCTGGACACACAGATCCGACGTGAACACTTGCCCAAATCAGATTTGTGGCAGTGTGGACACACTCTCAAATCAGATTTGTGGCAGTGTGGACACACTCCCAAATCAGATTTGGGAAACTAATCAAAAATCTGACTTGAGAATCAAATCAGATTTGCCTGCAGTCTGAACATGGCCTTAGTGCCTGCTCATGTTGCCACATGACTTGCAGTCAAATAGCCGGTGCATTTGAGAAGTGTTTCATTTGATGGGTCTAAAATAAGGAGCCTGCTCTTCTACCTGCTCTATTTGTAAAGCACCTTGCGATAGCTCTTGGTATGATTTGGCGCTATATAAATCAAATTGATCGATTGATTGAATGATTGATGGAAAGGAAGAGATTTAATGATCTTCTTCTTTACCTTTCAATTCATCCAGTGTGTTTGTTGCTGTGTGTGACAAAGTCTCGAATGAGCCGAGGAGACCTTGCAGGAGACCACCTCAACAGCTGATCGCCCAATGTGGAGGGGGAGGCTGCCGGTCTTCCTAAGGTCCACGATCATCTCCTTTGTTTCATCATCAATCATCTCTGTGAATTCACCAACTCAACGAGGGAACAAATGCATCCCTGCTTCATCGAAACATTCCCATTATGTTAGCCTCGCAGGAGTTAGGCTGCAGTATCTGAAGTCTAACAATAAGATGAATCGATTTTCTAAACCAGGGGTAGAAAAGGTCATCAAGTTCAAGTTCAAGTAGTTTATTAATGTCCCAAAGGGCAAATTGGATTATAGCAGGCATAGAGGCTTGAAACATAAAAACATAGTGCAAGTGCAATACCATACGTACAATGACATAAATAAACAGGATATAACAACATTTAGACATAAGATGAGCCAATATAAAAGAGCATACGTCTAGTGCGGCCGATAAAATAAAATAAAACGACACTAATAACTTAAAATCGGGATGAGCCAGCGGCTGATACGGCTGATAAAACAGTATAAAAACAAATTAAAAAACATAAGAAGAGCTAAGAACATAAAAGAGCCGACTGCTGGTACAGCAGATTGATGAAACGTTAATTCCTCAGTCATTTTTTCCTTCCTCCAGCAGCATTCACTGCTCGGATGGAGGAAGGGACAAAGGAATATTTGTACCAGTTTTTGGTGGTCCGTGGGACACACAAGCGAAGGCCGGATGGCAGCAGATGCATAGATGACAGGATTTAGACAGGAGTTAAAATACAATAGCCAGCCCCCAACACTGATGATTAAGTCAGTCTGCTGGCCTGCAAGACACATACAGTCAAATGGAAAGGTACACATTAGAAAACACAACTATGACAACATCCAAGAGTCCTGGCTGCTTTCATTTCAGATTTCTTAGCAGTTAACGTCACTGGATGCTGGAGTGCGACAGTCACAATGTGGGATCGCATGGAAGGAGCCTGAGACACAGCTACCACAAATACTCTCATATACAGAACTAAAATGACAGTAATGTGAGCAATAACGTTCACAACAAAGTCAACAGGTCCCGTCGTGGTGTAGTTAAGAACAACCACACACTCTCCAACGCAGGATGTATAGCTGCCTGGTTGTGTCAGGTGATCTTTTAGAAACAGACCAGCACAAAAACCAGAGCAGAACCAACTCAGGCAAACACAGATTTGAACTCTTGTATTAGTGACTTTGGTGGGGTAACGCAGAGGGTCACAAATAGCCACATAGCGGTCAACTGATATGAGCACCATTGCTCCTAGTGAGGCACCACCGCAGACGGTGAAACCCACAAAGTTACCTACAGCACACATGACGTCCCCCAGAAACGAGCAAGACTCCAACAGGATGATTTCAGCCAGCATCAGGAAGCCCACATAGAGGTCTGACACAGCCAGGGAGAGGAGCAGGACGTTGGTGAGGGTGTGGAGCTACCTGCAGTGGGAGAATATTGTCTTCAATAGTATCTTGGCTGCTGAAAAAGTATTAATTGCAGGAGTATGAGTAACAGAATTGTATCCTACTTTTAAATTGGCTTTTTTTGGAGTAATTTTCTGGACTAGTACTTTTACTTGTACTTGAGTTAATTTTGACTAAAGTAACAGTACTTGTTCTTGAGTAGGATTTGTCACTACCCTTCCCACCTCTCAGAATCAAGATAAAAACTTAACAACAACTGTTTTTAGTAATTATACTGTAACACTGGAGGAAATGTTTGATCAGAATTCATTTTTAAATCCTCACCGGCAGCAGGATGTGAATTACAACTCTTAAGGGAATCTGCTTATACCGCTATATCTGTGACTATTCACAATTTGTCTGATATTCAGTATTTATTTTGATTTGGATTAAATCTTTGTTTAACCTACTCAATGTGTTCTCACATGATGAAGCACTCACTGCGATGGGAGAGGACGTAATTCAGTAGATGGAGTCTCCGAAGCTACAAAAATCAACAAAGTAATAATTTAACTTGAAATGAAGCGTAAAGAAACAAAACATGAGAGATTAGTGATCGATTAGTAATGCCTGGTCTTCTTCCATGTTCTTTATAAGTACACATCATGCACGAAACAGATCCAAATAGTACACATAATTACAGAATGGCAAAAAACAATCAAAGGAAAACTCACTGCGAGCAGGTTTGAAGCCTGAAATACAGACAAGATGTTACATTATTACTCAATGACAGGTTACAAAATTATGTTACATGACATGTGAATCACTAGACATGTGGGTGTGTGTGTATATATACCGGTATATGTATATATATACCAGTATATATGTCTGCTAAATCCTATATTAGAGGATCATAATGTCTTTCTGAGGAGGAGAAAACTCTTGGTCCCTCACCGTTATGGTTCTTTCTCCAGATGCAGAATGCAGCGCCACAGATGGCCAGTAGGAGGAGCAGTCCTACAGCCACGCCCACTCCAATGATAAGAGTAGTATTGCTCCCTGAAGGAGAACATGGAACCAAAACAGAGCGTTCACACTTTGTCACGTGACACTGGATGGATCACATGATGTCTATTTGTTCCACTTTAGTATTTTAAGTAGAGAGAGGAGGTCATGTGACTCAGACAAACTAGAGACACACCTCATGTGTTTTAGTGAAGCGACCAGCATGTTTGGTTGTCTTCAATATTCTCATGGAGTTAAAAAGTGTCTGGTTGCTAAATGATGGTATGTAAACAAGACTGAGCTCAAATGTACCTCCAAGGAGGAAGCAACTATGTGGGAACAGCATCCAGTGCATAGAAACTAGACTGCATGAGAAAACATAGGCTGAACTAAATAATCTGATGACAAGTTTAAATGAATGTGTCCATTTGGATATAAAACTGCTATACAAACCATCTCCTAACAATATCTCATTTATAAAGAAGCAAAGAATAAAAAATATAAATCAAGATGAGCAGAAACCAACTGAACCTGATGACAGAAACTAACATGACAACAAAATCACAACAATGTGAGAAAAAGGCTCCATTACAGAAGAACAGAAACAAAACACATGAATGACAAGTCAGGTGTCAGAAGTCAAGTCAATGTGTCTCTCCTCCTCCATCAGCTGTGATCCCAGTCTTACCTGGGTTGTTGGTCTTGATCACTGCTGGGTCCAGTTTGGTGATGATGTCCTCCTCGACACCAGCGAGCTGAAACACACACTCGTACTTCCCCCAGTCTTCAGCTTTGACTGATGAAACGTTCAGCCGAACGCTCGTCTGGAAGGTTCCATCGTGGTTGGGGAGGATCTCTCCCTTATCCTGAAGGTCCTGAAGCTCCTCTCCATCTCTGGTCCAGAACAACATGACTCTGTCCGGGTGGAATCCTGTAGCATGGCAGGTGACTGGAGAGGAGGGAGACTTCTGGAGGAGAGAGATCGAGGGAAGAACTGGAGAGAGAGAGAAGGGGAGAGAGAGAGAGAGAGAGAGAAAGAGAGAGAGAGAGAGAGAAGGGAAGAGAGAGAGAGAGAGGGAGAGAGAGAGAGAAGGGAAGAGAGAGAGAGAGAAGTGAGAGGAAAAAATAAAAGAAGCTTGGTAGAAGAAGGGAGGGATGGAGGGAGGGAGAGAAAAAATGTGTGAGAGAGAGAGAGAGAGAGAGAGAGAGAGGGGGGGGGGGCAGAAAGACAAAAAAACAGTGTGTGTGTGTGTGTGTGTGTGTGTGTGTGTGTGTGTGTGTGTGTCTCTGTGTGTGTGTGTGTGTGTGTGTGTGTGTGTGTGTGTGTGTGTGTGTGTGTGTGTGTGTGTGTGTGTGTGTGTGTGTGTGTGCTGGTTCATATTCACTGTCATGTTTCTGTACATTAGAAACAGAAGAGACAGATGAACATTGTTGTGTTGATGAAACTACATCAGGTCATGTGACTCTACCTGTTCTCTGCAGAGAGCTCTTCCCATAGAACACAAACTTCTTCAGCCAATCAATGCACACTGTGGTGAAGTAGTGCTTCTGCCATGCTAACAGAGCTTTGTTATTATCCAGTCTGTGTTTGGTGATGACAGCCTGTTGTACTGGAGCGATCCATGTCAGTGTCTTCAGGTCAAATACTATGAAGTCTTCTCCATCATAACCATACTGTTGATATCCATTAACTTCTCCTGTCTCATCATCCCATTCACAGCCAGACATCACCTGGAACATGTGGACACCTGAGAGAGAGAGAGAGAGAGAGAGAGAGAGAGAGAGAGAGAGAGAGAGAGAGCGAGAGAGAGAGAGAGAGAGAGTGAGAGAGAGAGAGACAGAGATAGACGGTGAGTGAGAGAGAGAGGGGGGGGAGGGAGAGAGGGGGAAGGGGGAGAGAGAGAGAGAGACAGAGAGAGAGAGAGAGAGAGAGAGAGAGAGAGAGCGAGAGTGAGAGAGAGAGAGACAGAGATAGACGGTGAGTGAGAGAGAGAGGGGGGGGGGGGAGAGAGGGGGAAGGGGGAGAGAGAGAGAGAGAGAGAGAGAGAGAGAGAGAGAGAGAGAGAGAGAGAGAGAGAGAGAGAGAGAGAGAGAGAGAGAGAGAGAGAGGTTGATCTCTCATGTTTAGCACAGAGACACACTGATCCACAGACACCAACACAGAGGATCTCCACCTCCTGCTGTTACTGGCTGGATGGAAGGTGCTCACAGCCAAACATCATGTGGACAGTGTGGACGTCTCAGAGAGAGACAGAGAGACAGAGACTGCTGTCCAACAGAGAGACATCCTATCACAGTCACTGTGCTCTCTTTACCACAGAGAGAGAGAGAGAGAGAGAGAGAGAGATCCTAACACAGTCACTATGCTCTCTTTACCACAGAGAGAGAGAGAGAGAGAGAGAGAGAGAGATCCTAACACAGTCACTATGCTCTCTTTACCACAGAGAGAGAGAGAGAGAGAGAGAGAGAGACATCCTAACAGTCACTATGCTCTCTTTACCACAGAGAGAGAGAGAGAGAGAGATCCTAACACAGTCACTATGCTCTCTTTACCACAGAGAGAGAGATCCTAACAGTCACTATGCTCTCTTTACCACAGAGAGAGAGATCCTAACAGTCACTATGCTCTCTTTACCACAGAGAGAGAGAGAGAGAGATCCTAACACAGTCACTATGCTCTCTTTACCACAGAGAGAGAGAGATCCTAACAGTCACTATGCTCTCTTTACCACAGAGAGAGAGAGATCCTAACAGTCACTATGCTCTCTTTACCACAGAGAGAGAGAGAGATCCTAACAGTCACGATGTTCTCTTTACCACAGAGAGAGAGAGAGAGATCCTAACACAGTCACTATGCTCTCTTTACCACAGAGAGAGAGAGAGAGATCCTAACAGTCACTATGTTCTCTTTACCACAGAGAGAGAGAGATCCTAACACAGTCACTATGCTCTCTTTACCACAGAGAGAGAGAGATCCTAACACAGTCACTATGCTCTCTTTACCACAGAGAGAGAGAGATCCTAACACAGTCACTATGCTCTCTTTACCACAGAGAGAGAGAGATCCTAACACAGTCACTATGTTCTCTTTACCACAGAGAGAGAGAGATCCTAACACAGTCACTATGCTCTCTTTACCACAGAGAGAGAGAGAGATCCTAACACAGTCACTATGCTCTCTTTACCACAGAGAGAGAGAGATCCTAACACAGTCACTATGCTCTCTTTACCACAGAGAGAGAGAGAGATCCTAACACAGTCACTATGCTCTCTTTACCACAGAGAGAGAGAGATCCTAACACAGTCACTATGCTCTCTTTACCACAGAGAGAGAGAGAGATCCTAACACAGTCACTATGCTCTCTTTACCACAGAGAGAGAGAGAGATCCTAACAGTCACGATGTTCTCTTTACCACAGAGAGAGAGAGAGAGATCCTAACACAGTCACTATGCTCTCTTTACCACAGAGAGAGAGAGATCCTAACAGTCACTATGCTCTCTTTACCACAGAGAGAGAGAGAGAGATCCTAACAGTCACTATGTTCTCTTTACCACAGAGAGAGAGAGAGAGATCCTAACAGTCACTATGTTCTCTTTACCACAGAGAGAGAGAGATCCTAACAGTCACTATGCTCTCTTTACCACAGAGAGAGAGAGAGAGATCCTAACAGTCACTATGCTCTCTTTACCACAGAGAGAGAGAGAGAGATCCTAACAGTCACTATGTTCTCTTTACCACAGAGAGAGAGAGATCCTAACACAGTCACTATGCTCTCTTTACCACAGAGAGAGAGAGATCCTAACACAGTCACTATGTTCTCTTTACCACAGAGAGAGAGAGATCCTAACACAGTCACTATGCTCTCTTTACCACAGAGAGAGAGAGATCCTAACACAGTCACTATGCTCTCTTTACCACAGAGAGAGAGAGATCCTAACACAGTCACTATGTTCTCTTTACCACAGAGAGAGAGAGATCCTAACACAGTCACTATGCTCTCTTTACCACAGAGAGAGAGAGAGAGATCCTAACAGTCACTATGTTCTCTTTACCACAGAGAGAGAGAGATCCTAACACAGTCACTATGCTCTCTTTACCACAGAGAGAGAGAGAGATCCTAACAGTCACTATGCTCTCTTTACCACAGAGAGAGAGAGAGATCCTAACACAGTCACTATGCTCTCTTTACCACAGAGAGAGAGAGAGATCCTAACAGTCACTATGCTCTCTTTACAACAGAGAGAGAGAGAGAGATCCTAACACAGTCACTATGTTCTCTTTACCACAGAGAGAGAGAGAGAGATCCTAACAGTCACTATGCTCTCTTTACCACAGAGAGAGAGAGAGAGATCCTAACAGTCACGATGTTCTCTTTACCAGAGAGAGAGAGAGAGAGATCCTAACACAGTCACTATGCTCTCTTTACCACAGAGAGAGAGAGAGAGATCCTAACACAGTCACTATGCTCTCTTTACCAGAGAGAGAGAGAGAGAGATCCTAACACAGTCACTATGCTCTCTTTACCACAGAGAGAGAGAGAGAGATCCTAACACAGTCACTATGCTCTCTTTACCAGAGAGAGAGAGAGAGAGATCCTAACACAGTCACTATGCTCTCTTTACCACAGAGAGAGAGAGAGAGATCCTAACACAGTCACTATGCTCTCTTTACCACAGAGAGAGAGAGAGAGATCCTAACACAGTCACTATGCTCTCTTTACCACAGAGAGAGAGAGAGAGATGCTAACAGTCACTATGCTCTCTTTACCAGAGAGAGAGAGAGAGAGATCCTAACACAGTCACTATGTTCTCTTTACCACAGAGAGAGAGAGAGAGAGAGAGAGAGAGAGAGAGAGAGATCCTAACAGTCACGATGTTCTCTTTACCACAGAGAGAGAGAGAGAGAGAGAGAGAGAGAGAGAGAGAGATCCTAACAGTCACTATGTTCTCTTTACCACAGAGAGAGAGAGAGAGAGAGAGAGAGAGAGAGAGATCCTAACAGTCACTATGCTCTCTTTACCACAGAGAGAGAGAGAGAGAGAGAGAGAGAGAGAGATCCTAACAGTCACTATGCTCTCTTTACCAGAGAGAGAGAGAGAGAGAGAGAGAGAGAGAGATCCTAACAGTCACTATGCTCTCTTTACCACAGAGAGAGAGAGAGAGAGAGAGAGAGAGAGAGAGAGATCCTAACAGTCACTATGCTCTCTTTACCAGAGAGAGAGAGAGAGAGAGAGAGAGAGAGATCCTAACAGTCACTATGCTCTCTTTACCACAGAGAGAGAGAGAGAGAGAGAGAGAGAGAGAGAGAGATCCTAACAGTCACTATGCTCTCTTTACCACAGAGAGAGAGAGAGAGAGAGAGAGATCCTAACAGTCACTATGCTCTCTTTACCACAGAGAGAGAGAGAGAGAGAGAGAGAGAGAGAGAGAGATCCTAACAGTCACTATGCTCTCTTTACCAGAGAGAGAGAGAGAGAGATCCTAACACAGTCACTATGTTCTCTTTACCACAGAGAGAGAGAGATCCTAACACAGTCACTATGTTCTCTTTACCACAGAGAGAGAGAGATCCTAACAGTCACTATCCTCTCTTTACCACAGAGAGAGAGAGATCCTAACAGTCACTATGCTCTCTTTACCACAGAGAGAGAGAGATCCTAACACAGTCACTATGTTCTCTTTACCACAGAGAGAGAGAGATCCTAACACAGTCACTATGCTCTCTTTACCACAGAGAGAGAGAGATCCTAACAGTCACTATCCTCTCTTTACCACAGAGAGAGAGAGATCCTAACACAGTCACTATGTTCTCTTTACCACAGAGAGAGAGAGATCCTAACACAGTCACTATGCTCTCTTTACCACAGAGAGAGAGAGATCCTAACACAGTCACTATGCTCTCTTTACCACAGAGAGAGAGAGATCCTAACACAGTCACTATGCTCTCTTTACCACAGAGAGAGAGAGAGAGATCCTAACAGTCACTATGTTCTCTTTACCACAGAGAGAGAGAGATCCTAACACAGTCACTATGCTCTCTTTACCACAGAGAGAGAGAGAGAGATCCTAACAGTCACTATGCTCTCTTTACCACAGAGAGAGAGAGATCCTAACACAGTCACTATGCTCTCTTTACCACAGAGAGAGAGAGATCCTAACACAGTTACTATGCTCTCTTTACCACAGAGAGAGAGAGAGATCCTAACACAGTCACTATGCTCTCTTTACCACAGAGAGAGAGAGATCCTAACACAGTCACTATGCTCTCTTTACCACAGAGAGAGACAGAGATCCTAACAGTCACTATGTTCTCTTTACCACAGAGAGAGAGAGATCCTAACACAGTCACTATGCTCTCTTTACCACAGAGAGAGAGAGAGATCCTAACAGTCACTATGCTCTCTTTACCACACAGAGAGAGAGATCCTAACAGTCACTATGTTCTCTTTACCACAGAGAGAGAGAGATCCTAACAGTCACTATGTTCTCTTTACCACAGAGAGAGAGAGAGAGATCCTAACAGTCACTATGTTCTCTTTACCACAGAGAGAGAGAGATCCTAACACAGTCACTATGCTCTCTTTACCACAGAGAGAGACAGAGATCCTAACAGTCACTATGTTCTCTTTACCACAGAGAGAGAGAGATCCTAACACAGTCACTATGCTCTCTTTACCACAGAGAGAGAGAGAGATCCTAACAGTCACTATGCTCTCTTTACCACACAGAGAGAGAGATCCTAACAGTCACTATGTTCTCTTTACCACAGAGAGAGAGAGATCCTAACAGTCACTATGTTCTCTTTACAACAGAGAGAGAGAGAGAGATCCTAACACAGTCACTATGCTCTCTTTACCACAGAGAGAGAGAGAGAGATCCTAACAGTCACTATGTTCTCTTTACCACAGAGAGAGAGAGATCCTAACACAGTCACTATGCTCTCTTTACCACAGAGAGAGAGAGACATCCTAACAGTCACTATGCTCTCTTTACCACAGAGAGAGAGAGACATCCTAACAGTCACTATGCTCTCTTTACCACAGAGAGAGAGAGAGAGATCCTAACAGTCACTATGTTCTCTTTACCACAGAGAGAGAGAGATCCTAACAGTCACTATGCTCTCTTTACCACAGAGAGAGAGAGAGATCCTAACAGTCACTATGCTCTCTTTACAACAGAGAGAGAGAGATCCTAACAGTCACTATGCTCTCTTTACCACAGAGAGAGAGAGAGAGATCCTAACAGTCACTATGTTCTCTTTACCACAGAGAGAGAGAGATCCTAACACAGTCACTATGCTCTCTTTACCACAGAGAGAGAGACATCCTAACAGTCACTATGCTCTCTTTACCACAGAGAGAGAGAGAGATCCTAACAGTCACTATGTTCTCTTTACCACAGAGAGAGAGAGAGAGATGCTAACAGTCACTATGCTCTCTTTACCACAGAGAGAGAGAGACATCCTAACAGTCACTATGCTCTCTTTACCACAGAGAGAGAGAGAGACATCCTAACACAGTCACTATGCTCTCTTTACCACAGAGAGAGAGAGATCCTAACAGTCACTATGCTCTCTTTACAACAGAGAGAGAGAGAGAGATCCTAACACAGTCACTATGCTCTCTTTACCACAGAGAGAGAGAGAGAGATCCTAACAGTCACTATGTTCTCTTTACCACAGAGAGAGAGAGATCCTAACACAGTCACTATGCTCTCTTTACCACAGAGAGAGAGAGACATCCTAACAGTCACTATGCTCTCTTTACCACAGAGAGAGAGAGAGAGATCCTAACACAGTCACTATGCTCTCTTTACCACAGAGAGAGAGAGAGATCCTAACAGTCACTATGCTCTCTTTACAACAGAGAGAGAGAGAGAGATCCTAACACAGTCACTATGCTCTCTTTACCACAGAGAGAGAGAGAGAGATCCTAACAGTCACTATGTTCTCTTTACCACAGAGAGAGAGAGATCCTAACACAGTCACTATGCTCTCTTTACCACAGAGAGAGAGACATCCTAACAGTCACTATGCTCTCTTTACCACAGAGAGAGAGAGAGATCCTAACAGTCACTATGTTCTCTTTACCACAGAGAGAGAGAGAGAGATGCTAACAGTCACTATGCTCTCTTTACCACAGAGAGAGAGAGAGATCCTAACAGTCACTATGCTCTCTTTACCACAGAGAGAGAGAGAGATCCTAACAGTCACTATGCTCTCTTTACCACAGAGAGAGAGAGATCCTAACACAGTCACTATGCTCTCTTTACCACAGAGAGAGAGAGAGATCCTAACACAGTCACTATGCTCTCTTTACCACAGAGAGAGAGAGATCCTAACACAGTCACTATGCTCTCTTTACCACAGAGAGAGAGAGAGATCCTAACAGTCACTATGCTCTCTTTACCACAGAGAGAGAGAGAGAGATCCTAACAGTCACTATCCTCTCTTTACCACAGAGAGAGAGACATCCTAACAGTCACTATCCTCTCTTTACCACAGAGAGAGAGAGAGAGAGAGAGAGAGAGAGAGAGATCCTAACAGTCACTATGCTCTCTTTACCACAGAGAGAGAGAGAGAGAGAGAGAGAGAGAGAGAGAGAGATCCTAACAGTCACTATGCTCTCTTTCCCACAGAGACACACACACACACACACACACACACACACACACACACACACACACACACACACACACACACACACACACACACACACACACTGTCCTGAGGCTGTTCTAGAAGCTTCCACTGAAGGTGTCACTGAGTTTCAGTCTAGACAGTTACTAGTCTGTGTTTTTAAAATGATCACTAATGATATTCAACATGACATTTAAATATGTGATCGTGATTTGCATTGAAATAACCTTAATCCTCTGGCAAGTAGCCTATAAATCCTGTGAGTGTGTGTGTGTGTGTGTGTGTGTGTGTGTGTGTGTGAGTGTGTGTGTGTGTGTGTGTGTGTGTGTGTGTGTGTGTGTGTGTGTGTGTGTGTGTGTGTGTGTGCGTGCGTGCGCGTGCGTGCGTGCGTGTCTGTCTGTCTGTCTGTCTGTCTGTCTGTCTGTCTGTCTGTCTGTCTGTTACTTTACAACAAACCAGGATGAAAAACATTGTGAAACAAACAAACCTCCAGTTTGGTTGAAGCGCTGCTTTGCGATGTCAATGCTGACTTTGTGGACCTGATGGTTTCCCACACAGATCCCAGTTTCTCTCTCCCAGTACTGTGGATCATCTGCTGTAGCGTTGATCATCCAGTCCTGTTTGGGCACGAGTCTCTTGGTGTTGCTGTCACAGTGAGTTATCTGAACTTCATCAACCATCCCAACAGACACAAACTCTGGGAAGTTTGGGACTCCAGAGGATGCAGTCTCGAAATACTTCAGGGAGTGAATCACTGTGGGACAAACAGTTAAAGTGAGGAACTCAAGTTTATGAAGTACAGGCACATTTTTTAATTCATTCTTATACTAACAATGTATGATCGCTTGTTAATTCCCTGAGCTCAACAGAGAATTGCAATGACTGTTTAATGAATATGGGACAATAAATAAATAAATAAATAAATAAATAAATAAATAAATAAATAAATACATAAATAAATAAATAAATAAATAAATAAATAAATAAATAAATTAACAAATTAAATACATAAATAAATAGTGTGTCTTCAGGAAACTAATATTTTCATATTTATCTCTTCTTACTGTTTAATTGATCCTGTCTGTCTGTAAACTTGTAACATCTTTGTATGTTTTTCTGTACTCAGAGCAAATGAGAGCTTTTGCTCTCAAGAGATTTGCAACAAATAATAATAAAGACACGCACAGCACACACACACACACACACACACACACACACACACACACACACACACACACACACACACACACACACACACACACACACACACAATCGGTATATGTGGTACGTCTTGTGGTGAGTCAGACCATGAGATACTCGCGCGCCAGCCGTTTAACATTTTGTGGGCGTTCCCAGACATGCGGACTGTTTCTATAATAAAGATTAAATCAAAACGTAGTCTTCACCTTAACGTAGCTATAATTGAACAAAGCCAGATGTGATGATAACGCAGTTTATTAATCTGATCAGCCTACAGACTCTAAAGCTGCTGTGAAGAATGCAGACATACCTGAATAAGTAGCCTACGTGAATCAATCTGCAGTTATAACTATATGCTACATAAAGGAGATATTTTAAATGTCATCTTACCTGGAGATGCAACGTGACAGAAGAGGAGCAACAATATCAACACCTTCATCTTGTTTTGATCAAGAAGTCAACAGACTCCAGCTGAAACTTTCCCTCTGCGCAGATCGTCTCCTCTGTCTGAGATCTCACAAACCTCTGAAACCTCACAGTCACAACGGGGCGGGACAAGAGACATTCTGACCAATGGGAATTCAGGAAAGACTGTTAGTCACGGGTTACTAGGTAGAGTTGAAGATTATAGGTTTTAAGTGAAACTAAACTCCGGTACAGTGACAGAGCCTATAGCTGCTTACAAAGAGAGCAACAGTATAAAAAGTATTAATTTCTAGATAAATAATAGGCTATAAGCAACAGATTTTCCCTACTATGATTAGAATGATTGATTGTATAGCTTTCAGTGTTGTTTTATCAGAGGTTTAACTTGTTTCAAAGCTAAAATGTTGGACTTGTTGTTTGATTGAGGTGAAATCAGAAGGTGTTCTGTTCTGGGCCTGGCTTTCACTTTGACATGGCTCCTGTTCCAAACACACTGCATCTGTTACAAGAAGGCCTTTAACACTGGACTATAGACTCTGAGTTCAAACAGCAAAACACACACTTTTCCTCAGTGGCTTTGAAACAAGTGATCCACCAGTTGAGAAGGGAAAATGGAGGGGGAAGAGACAGCCCGCAGCATTACATTACATTACATTACATTACATTACATTACATTACGTCATTTGGCAGACGCTTTTATCCAAAGCGACTTACAATAACACATTTTTGTCAGCAATAGAGCAATCAACTATGGAGCACAGTCTATGACCACTACAACCCCAGCGCGGGTTGAGAGTGCGATAGAAAAGTTGAAAAGGCGATGCTGCTGCTGCTGCCCCCTGCTGCTTTCCTGGGTAACAAAAACACGTGTAGCCTACTAGTGGGACATTTGATGTAAAAAAGGTAAACTGGCCAAAAAACCCACTAATATCCACAAATTAGTGGCATTTTCTTCAGTCTAAAAGTTGCCAAGCCGGTTCGTTTAGCCTGCAAGTGAGGTGGGTTTTTACATGACGGCTCTGCAAGCCATGGTGATATAAATGGCAGTGTTCCCACGCATTCTTTTCTTTTCCGACCCTCCTTCTCCTCCTATTGATTTGTCGCTCCTTTTCCAGCGCAAGTCAGTGATTCAGTGATTCCCACAGGCTGACATTCGACTTTCTTCACAGTGAATTACTTTACATTTTGACGGAATATGCCGAGAAGAAAAGCATCTCTCATGCACGAGTGCACCCCACACAGCCCAGGCGCATATAGACTGTGTCAACAGTGTATAGAAGTGATAATGTCACCAGTGATTTCACTCTAGCACTTGATTAAGATGTAATTAGTGATGTCACTCGAGCATATTGTGATGTCATCAGTGATTATGTCACCAGATGATGTCATTATTGTTCGAGTGACATCACTGATGAGTTCATCACTGATGACCGCACTGATGACATCACAATTGCTCGAGTGAGATGACATCATTACCGATGACATACAACTTTTAAACCACCACCTCAGAGACTCGGTGCTGCCCTGTGCTTTTATCCTGCAGAGGACACTTATGACATGGCTGAGCTGCACATTATCGGTCAGATAGTCGGGGCCAGTGGCTTCCCCCAGAGCAGCTTATTTTGCAAATGGGGCGTTCATACAGGAGGTGGATGGAGGCTACTCTCTGGCCTGAAGGAGGGTCAGACCCAGGTGGATCTCCCCCAGACTGGAGATACGGCCTAATGGAGCCATCCCATTGATCTGCACTATACGACCAAAGGCCTCCAAGGTTGGCCCAAGCTTCATCTGCAGGTCTGGCACCAGGACTCTTTTGGACGTTGCCAGCTGTATGGCTACGGGTATTGTCATGTCCCGTCCAGCCCTGGACCCCACCACGTGCGCTGCGTGACCTGGAGGCCGCTTGGCTCTTGGCAAGAGCAGTTGGTCCAAATCTTTGTTGGCGGTGGGCCCCAGCTCCGCACACCGGACCTGATTTACAGCGGGAACGACAGATACAGACTGCAAACTGAAGCCATGGGCACTGTGGAGCTGGAGCGGGGCATCATCATGAGGCACTTTGACAAATATGGCGTTGAGTGTTAAACAGGGAGCACTAAACTGTCATCTCCTGCATCTTGCTTTTATAACCTGTTTTCTGTGAGTCAGTTGTGAGTGAAAATTGATTGATTGATTGCTTATTGATTGGATATCAATCAATCAAATTTCACTCACATAGTGTCACAGTGATTATGTAACATACAGATACTGTATAGCCCACCTGGGCACACCACTAGGCACAATTGCTTTCAGGAAAACTGAATTGACAGAATACATTTAAATGCACGTCTTTGTCCATCTGCAGAGTTTGGGTGGTCCGGTTTATCCTCCATCCCTCCATCTTGCCAATTACAATCCTTTGCACATTAAACTGAGACCACTGATGTTTTTAAAGCAACTGACAGTAGCAGGCTGGTAGCAGGGCACTGCCAAGGTGGCCTTAGGGATCTCAGGGCATTACGGCCAGAAGGAGGAGCAATGGAGGCCATACCCTCCGTGTAATTCCCACCCTGGTAGGTATAGCTTTCAGCTCGGTGTTAACCGGCTACCAAAGTGACATCCGCCTTAAGGTTTGACGTGTTGCATTCTGAGATACTTTTCTGCTGATAAAGTTGTTGTTTTTGCACCATTCTGTGTACATTTTTGAGACTGTTGTGAGATCAGCAGTTTCAGAAGGGTTGGTGCCAGAGCTAATACTGGGTAGGTATCAGCTTTCAGCTCGGTGTTAACCGGCTACCAAAGTGACAGACGTGTTGCATTCTGAGATACTTTTCTGCTGACCAAAGTTGTTTTTGCAACATTCTGTGTAAATTCTTGAGACTGTTGTGAGATCAGCAGTTTCAGAAGGGTTGCACCAACAACCATGCCGTGCCGTGGTCAAAGTCGCTTATGAGTTGCGTGTTAGTTTGTTCAGCCATACTAACCACACGCAATGCCAGCATTGGTAAAATAGCTGTTGAATTCAACAATTTGATCAGAGGGAAATAAATGATAAACAATAAACATATTGCATGCAGGTGTAATCACACCTCAATTAGGTCAACAACAGACATTTGATGTTAAATTCAACAAACCGGAGCTCTGAAATTAAACCCACCACGTCTCTTGCCCAGGACAAAAATGATAAAAACAATTTTTTTTGAGGGAATGTAATAATTTTATCTATCACATTCGCTATTTCTGTTGCTCCTTCCCCCAACCCCCCAATATATATATATATTTTTTCTGAACAGTACACAAACAAAACACACAAACAGGCTCGGACAGAGAAAACAAAAAACAACAACAGAAACATCAACATTCAATATTACCATGTCGTGCTACAAGCTGCTTAAGGTGCTTATGTGCTCATAAGAGATATGGGGCTCTATCTTCCCAAAAGCGCTAATTTAGCGTTTGTGCTCGCTTAACGGCGTGCACAATGCAGATTGGGGGCGGACACAAGCGCATGCCTGTGATAACTGTACTGGGCATTGGCTGCCACAAGCCAAAGCAGGTGTTTCAGCGCTAAAATGTGGGATAGATGGCGTTACCCTATCGTCAGCAGCGCGCAATTACTTTGCGCTAACAGCTTTGAAAACGACCTCTTACGTGCAAATACCTCTCTGCGCTGGGCGCTCTGCACGGAGATTACGGCTGCGCTCCCAGCGCAGAGAGGTATTTGCGGAGTGGAAAGTGGAATTCCTTTTGGATATGTCATTAACTCATTCACCGCCAATGACGTCTTTGACGTGTTATCAGAAATAGCCCTCCCCGCCAATGACGTGTTTGACGTGTTTTTGTTTTTATGAGTGCAGCGCATAGTTGAAACACTTACCCAGCCTGTGACATAGTTTCGGGTCCCTAACCTCAAACTCAAGCCGACAGCACGTTATCAAACACATACCGCAGCTGTTGTTTGAAATTAGGAAGAAGGTGGAAAGGAAACGCGCTTCCTTGTTGCAGAGGAGAAACGCCATTGAAATGCCCCCTCGCCGCGCTGCAGAGCTGATCGACTTGCTTCAGAGCAGCGGACATCGAAACCGCAGTAGTCAAACCCGTGACCAACATGATCGATCCTGGTCCCTGGACCCCGTTCCTATGTGCCAGCCCGAAAGAGACGAGACGGAGTCACAACTGTGTGGAGGAGGAGAAGCTGTTCGAGGAGGAGAAGCTGTTCGAGGAGGAGAAGCTGTTCTCCTCCTCCACACAGCCTCGCCACATAAATGGCTTTCACACAGAGGGCTGCGTGCCCTCCAGTGTTGCTCCTGGCCAATCCCAGCGCCACAGGGCGTGGTTATTGCTTATCCTAAGTGGGGTTAGAAATCTAAAAGGGGGATCGTGTGTGTGTGTGTGTGTGTGTGTGTGTGTGTGTGTGTGTCTGTCTGTCTGTCTGTCTGTCTGTCTGTCTGTCTGTGTGTCTGTCTGTACACTCACTCACACTGAGCAAACTGTATTGTTGAATGTAAAAAAAGCACTTCATATATATATATATATATATATATATATATATATATATATATATATATATATATATATTTTTTTTTTTTGTCATTTGTGTCATAATGAATAATATTTACATGTCTGATGTCAATACAGTTCAAAATAAAAGAATTGAGAGCGAGTTCTGCCTGATATTGTGTGCTGTGTACATAAATGCCATTTTCTGCAATTTCTTTTCTTACAGAGACTTTTTGGGTGAAAACAGGGTGTATATAAATGGCTATAAGTAGAGTACAGAACATGCTAAAAGCTCACTTATTTTTTCCTGGTGAACCCAGAGACGTACATCTTCATTTTGAGGTATTGCAAATCACTCTGGTGCTAATAGATAATTTACTGTGGGTCTTGAAAGATGACCAACAATTATGAAAATCTTTGGCCTGTGCTAAATATTGGCAGTCCTAAACTGGCGGTGAATGAGTTAAGCACAGCCTTGCCACGCCAAGACATCAAATTATGCTGCTAAAATTGGGTATTAGCAGATCATTCAGTGAGGCAATCACTAACTCACTGAGAAAATTTTATCACATTGCAAAGAGGGAAATTAATTGAGAAAACTTGTTGGACAATGGACATAGGCTATTTACCTTCATAACCCGAAGGGTCGTTGGCACCACAGACGATCTGTCAATAAGCTCCCTCTGTCCTCGCACGACTCTATTATGCATGGAGGGAATTACAGCATATTGCATGCCTTGGCGAGGCAACCGTTTGTGCAGGCATTTTGGGGCGCAGGTGATTTTGGCATAGCTCCCTTAGATATAGATAGATAATAAATGTGCACATTATTGAAGTATTTACAGACACTTTTAGAGACACTGTGAGGGAATAAATTAATTACTGTAACACATTTTTAACTGGAAATACTGTATGAAACTGGAATGGAATCTTGATCGATGAATCTTGATCGATGAGAAACTCACCTGGAAAACCCACATCAGTCATGTCTGTATGAAAGTTACAAAATCCCTGGGGATTATTAGAAGGATTTGTGGTCTTCTGAATTTCACTTGTCTTCTAACACTGTACTACAGTTTAATATTTCCATACCTGTAATATTATATACTGTAATATTGTATGGGCCAGTACTTTCCCCACCTATCTTCACAAAAATGTTCTGCTGCAGAACGTTTTGTTAGATTGGCATCTTTCTCTAAGCCATGTGCTCCAACCGCACCACTCTTTTCAAAATGTAATTTACTGTCCATTTTTGATATTAACATTTTTCAACTGTATCTTTAGTTTTTAAAGGGAAGTACATGGGTACTGACTTGCCAGAAACTTCTAAAAAAATCTTCATTTGTAACTCTTGTTCACTCTTATTCAACTAGACAAACTTCACCTATACCAATGTATCATACACCTATCATACACATGGCTTTTCTTATCACTGCTATGCTGATGACACCCAGCTTTTCCTTTCCTTCCCCCCATCTGACACTCATATCGAGGCTCGCATCTCTGCATGCCTCAAAGACATTGGCGACTGGATGTCTGCCCACCACCTCAAGCTCAACCTTGGTAAGACCGAGCTACTCTTCCTCCCAGGAAAAGACTGCCCTCTCGCAGATCTCTCCATCTCCATTGACAACACCACTGTACTTCCCTCCCAAACAGCTAAGAACCTTGGGGTGATCCTGGACAACCAGCTGTCTTGCTCTGCCAACATAGCTGCTACAGCGCGCTCCTGTAGGTTCTCTCTCTACAACATCCGCAAAATCCGTCCCTTTCTCACAAGAGAAGCGACTCAACTCCTGGTCCAGTCTCTTGTCTCCTCCCGCCTGGACTACTGCAACGTGCTCCTGGCCGGCCTACCTGCCACCGACATCCGACCGCTTCAGCTCATTCAGAACGCTGCAGCCCGTCTGATATTCAACCAACCCAAATTCTCTCACGTCACTCCCCTCTTCCAGGAGCTCCACTGGCTTCCCATCTCGGCCCGCATCAAATTCAAGACACTGGTACTGGCCTACAGGGCAGTACACCAGTCAGCTCCCCGGTACCTGCAATCCATGGTCAGGTTCCAAACCTCTCACCGCTCCCTTCGCTCCTCCACCAGTGCAGGTCGCCTCGACCCTCCTTCGCTACAGGGGCTCAAAAGTCGCTCATCCCGATCTCGACTCTTCTCGTCCCTGGCACCTCAATGGTGGAACGAGCTTCCACCTTCGGTCAGGACTGCTGAATCACTGCCGATCT
>NC_139643.1:51490271-51492771 GCF_964638095.1 Poromitra crassiceps | reverse complement strand
CACGCCCTTCAAGCTGTGAGGCGCCACTGCGCCACCGGAGGAATATCTCATTTCAAATTAACGATTAGACTGTTGTGATGTCATTATTCATTTTTAACATTATCAATATTTTGCTATGTCATAACTGCTACTTTATCATTAGGTGAAATTAGGACCTAAATATCTTTCTATCCGTTCAAAACTGATTTCTTATTAATTGTTACCATGCTATAATCTTATATTGTGAAAGGTTTGTGCTCGTTTGGATCAACATTGAACATGATTACTTTGTGCACGCCAGCATCTGTCAGACGCTTGCTAGGGAACGCTAAAATGACAGAACCAAGAACGCTAAAGACAGGATACGTATGATGTGAGAGTGAGATACATAAAGACAGGATACGTATGATGTGAGATACAGACGAAACATAGAGGTGGACTGAAGCGCTTCTTTCTCGTATGTCGTCAAAATGAAAGCGTCCTTCAATTGAGCGTGTCTTTGTCCCCCCCTGCAGGTAAGGAGTGCAGCCAGGATGAGAGCACGGCGGCCACCATCTTTACCATCCAGCTGGATGATTACCTGGGTGGAAAGCCGGTGCAGTACCGGGAGCTACAGGGGGTGGAGTCAACTGCCTTCAGCAGCTACTTCAAGGGAGGGATCACTTACAAAGTATGACCCGTTTTATACCATTTCTGACCAATCATGGTCACATGATGCGTAGCCTCGCCTGCTCTATTGGCATGCGCAGTGCACAATCGCCCAACTTCGCATCACTGATGACATCAATGTCACTGATGATGTCACAATGCCAATGACATCCCTGATGACATCATCAGTGCCTATGACATCACCAGTGATGTCATAAGATTATTTTGGTCAATAATGATGTCACTGTGATGTCATAGACATTGTGACATCATCATCATGGCCAATAAAGGCCAATGTAAGGAGGTTAACAGTGGTGTGTGTTTTCTGCCTCTCAGACAGGGGGCGTGGCGTCGGGCTTCCACCATGTGGTCACCAACGACCTGTCAGCCCAGAGACTGTTCCACATCAAGGGCCGGCGCGTGGTCCGGGCCACCCAGGTCCCCCTCACCTGGACCAGCTTCAACAGAGGAGACTGCTTCATCGTGGACCTGGGAGCTGTAAGGACTCACTCTTTACTGACTTTACCCGGCCTACAGGGTCTCACCATATAGATTTTATATTATATTATATATAGATCATTTTGGTGCAACTATAAAATTGGATAGTGGTATGTATAGATTCTTTACAATACTGAAATATCAATACTAAAATATAAAACAAGAACAGAATGAATATCTTTATCCACAATACGTAACATTGTATGTGCTGTGAAGAGTAACATTCTGTATGTGCTGTGAAGAGTAACATACTGTATGTGCTGTGAAGAGTAACATACTGTATGTGCCGTGAGAAGAGTAACATACTGTATGTGCTGTGAAGAGTAACATACTGTATGTGCTGTGAGAAGAGTAACATACTGTATGTGCTGTGAAGAGTAACATACTGTATGTGCCGTGAGAAGAGTAACATACTGTATGTGCCGTGAGAAGAGTAACATACTGTATGTGCTGTGAAGAGTAACATACTGTATGTGCTGTGAAGAGTAACATACTGTATGTGCTGTGAAGAGTAACATACTGTATGTGCTGTGAGAAGAGTAACATACTGTATGTGCTGTGAAGAGTAACATACTGTATGTGCTGTGAGAAGAGTAACATACTGTATGTGCTGTGAAGAGTAACATACTGTATGTGCTGTGAGAAGAGTAACATACTGTATGTGCTGTGAAGAGTAACATACTGTATGTGCTGTGAAGAGTAACATACTGTATGTGCCGTGAGAAGAGTAACATACTGTATGTGCTGTGAAGAGTAACATAATGTATGTGCTGTGAGAAGAGTAACATACTGTATGTGCTGTGAAGAGTAACATACTGTATGTTCAAGATTTCAAGATTCAAGATTCAAGATTCAAGATTTTTATTGTCACTCCATGGTACAAGTATCACGTGTGAAATTCTTGTGCTGTGGACTCCGTTTACAACATAGTGCAAATAGTACAAATATAACAAATATAACAGGGCATATGGGTGCAAAAACACAAGAGACACAACAAGCATAAGGCAGTATAGTGATAAGACAAGTCAGAGACAGTGGCATATTCACTGCACATAGGTGCACGTGTCGGGTGCATACTTTAGACGTGCTTAAACATTTTAAATTCTGCGTATTTGACATACAGGTGCAAATAACATATTCCTTATTAAACATACAATTAAACTCGGCATTTTAAATTCGGCGTATTTGACATACAGGTGCAAATAGCATATTCCTTATTAAACATACAATTAAACGTTAGACATACGTAATGGTAGCAGCTACAGTACGGTACAGTGCGGCTACTACACTATTTGTGTATGTTAAGGAGTCTCGTGGCCTGCGGGAAGAAACTGTTCCTCAAGCGATTTGTGCGTGCTTTCGGAACCCTGTATCT
>NC_139643.1:51427771-51485271 GCF_964638095.1 Poromitra crassiceps | reverse complement strand
ACGTTTGTTAGCAGGATTGCAGAAAAACTACTGGGACAATTTTCATGGAACTTGGTGGGAGGGCCAGGTCAGAGGGTCAGGTCAGGGTTATGGTTCTGATCCGACTCACACAAAAGCATCATAGCAGATTTGTGCCAGCTGAGCTGTGCTGGTTTTCATCTCACGACTGATCTTCTGTCATTTGTCTCTAAAAGGGCAAAATGCCAACCCCAGTGAGAGGAAGGAGGCCATGAAAACAGCTGAGGGCTTCATCAAGCAGATGGGCTATCCTGCAAACACACAGGTGGGTGAACATGCTTCTTCTTCTTCACATTGTTGTACCACTTATGCACATGACTAACTGTTTATCAGAGGTATGTGGGGGTTCACTGCTCGCTAGAAGTGGCCCCAGACAGTGCTAATAGTGTCAACCCCACAGATCCAAGTCCTCCCAGACGGTGGAGAGACTCCCATCTTCAAACAGTTCTTCTCCGACTGGAAGGAGAAGGACCAGAGCGTCGGCTTTGGGAAGGTCTTCGTCACTGAGAGGATTGCCAAGATTCGTCAGATTGAGTTCGATGCCTCCAAACTGCACGAGTCGCATCACATGGCCGCCCAGTACAACATGGTGGATGATGGGAGTGGAGAAACACAGGTGAATGAAGACATGTGAAACCATGGTAACGCTGTGTTGTTGACATAGTTACATCCAGTGATGATGTAGTGCTAAACGAAAGAGTGGTTGATCCTCATAAGGTAAACAAACCAAAACAATCAATATATTAAAATATTTATACCTTTAGAAGACCTTTCCCTTAAGACCCTAACATGTAACTTTTGATGTCACTTACAATCATGTATAGTGTGAATCATGTCATGAAAATGTATATGTGGTGGGTACACTGAAGTGGCTTTAGGTGGTCTACATTATGTATATGTGGTGGGTACACTGAAGTGGCTTTAGGTGGTCTACATTATGTGGTGGGTACACTGAAGTGGCTTTTAGGTGGTCTATGTATATGTGGTGGGTACACTGAAGTAGCTTTAGGTGGTCTATGTATATGTGGTGGGTACACTGAAGTGGCTTTAGGTGGTCTACATTATGTGGTGGGTACACTGAAGTGGCTTTAGGTGGTCTACATTATGTGGTGGGTACACTGAAGTGGCTTTAGGTGGTCTACATTATGTGGTGGGTACACTGAAGTGGCTTTAGGTGGTCTACATTATGTGGTGGGTACACTGAAGTGGCTTTAGGTGGTCTATGTATATGTGGTGGGTACACTGAAGTGGCTTTAGGTGGTCTATGTATATGTGGTGGGTACACTGAAGTGGCTTTTAGGTGGTCTATGTATATGTGGTGGGTACACTGAAGTGGCTTTAGGTGGTCTATGTATATGTGGTGGGTACACTGAAGTGGCTTTAGGTGGTCTATGTATATGTGGTGGGTACACTGAAGTGGCTTTAGGTGGTCTACATTATGTGGTGGGTACACTGAAGTGGCTTTAGGTGGTCTACATTATGTGGTGGGTACACTGAAGTGGCTTTAGGTGGTCTACATTATGTGGTGGGTACACTGAAGTGGCTTTAGGTGGTCTACATCCATCGCTTCTTGTTCTCATCCTCCAGATCTGGAGAGTGGAAAGCAGTGGACGAGTTCCTGTGGACCCAAAGACTTATGGCCAATTCTACGGTGGAGACTGTTACATCATTCTGTACACGTACAGGACAGGACAGATCATCTACACCTGGTACTCCTGCTTTCAGCCACTAAGCTAGTTTTGCATAGCTGACATTGCGCTGTTCCTTCCTCCTGTTATGCTCTGATGCTCTCCTCATTTATCAGCAATGAATCCTGATGCTATCTTTCATATCTTTGCTATATTTTCATTGTCCTTTGTTCTACTGTTGAAATTGCCAGCTAATGTCAACACTAAATAAACAGGCATTACTTTGATGTACATTTAACTCTTAACACCGTTCCAATACTGTTTGCGCACACACACACACACACACACACGCACACACACACACACACACACACACACACACACACACACACACACACACACACACACACACACACACACACACACACACACACACACACACACACACACACACACACACAGACGGACGGACGTTGAAGTCAGGTAGAGGTGGTCTGAGTATCCGTGCGACAGAACAGCCACCAGTGTTTTGTTACCAGGGTGGTCTCCATAATTAACTCACCAAAGAATACATTTACCCACAATTGGCGACTAGTAAGTGTTAATTTTGGACCCTGGGTGCAGCCCAAGAAAATATAATAATAATAATAATAATAATAATAATGTTAAATGTGGCTATTTGTTTTGAATAAAGGTTGTTAGGCTTAACATGAATTTGCATACTAAGAACTTAAAGAAAGCATTTGAAATGAAATATTGCGTTATTCAGTTTTATGGCCGGTAAAAAATAGATTTGGCTGGCAATTTTCTTAGTTTACCAGCCATTGGTACTGTAGATGGGCCAAAAAGCTAATTTTGGACCCATGTCTGCATCTTATTACTAATTTATTTTTCTGCTGCAACGCTGCTAATCTCCCCACCGGGATCTTTAAATTGTAATCTTTTCTTATGAATCTTGATATCATTGTTTGTTTGATGTCGTCCTCCATCTTGTCGTCAGGCAGGGGGCCAGCAGCACTTTGGATGAGCTGACAGCCTCGGCGTTCCTGACTGTGCAGCTGGATCGTTCAGTGGGAGGGAACGCAGTCCAGGTAAAGTCTTCAGTGGGAGGGAACGCAGTCCAGGTAAAGTCTTCAGTGGGAGGGAACGCAGTCCAGGTAAAGTCTTCAGTGGGAGGGAACGCAGTCCAGGTAAAGTCTTCAGTGGGAGGGAACGCAGTCCAGGTAAAGTCTTCAGTGGGAGGGAACGCAGTCCAGGTAAAGTCTTCAGTGGGAGGGAACGCAGTCCAGGTAAAGTCTTCAGTGAAAAGTGCAAAACACATTCAAACCATGCCTGGAGATGATATAGTGAATACCATAGCCTTAAGGTTTTAAGTGAAAGTCTAGTAACGCTAAACAAGTATTTTCACACTATACAGGAAGCCACTGAAAACAGGAACAAAAAACTTCCCCTTCATAAGTAAAGTGTAGATCAGATCAGATCAGATCAGATATGCAATGTCCTCAGTAAATGTGTCATGATGACGGGAACTTTTCTTTACGTTTACATAGCCAACGGCAGCTTCATCTCCTCAGACAATGATTGGGCGTATTTTCAAATTAGTTAAAACGTTGATAGTTGGTAGCTAACTTTTTCATGTTGACCCATACCCTCAAATGTCGTAATACGTTTTATAGTAGTGAGTGAACTGTGTTGGAACATCATATCAACTTGATAAACCAAAGCTCAAATGTATTGCGATCTAAAAAATAAAACAAAAATGTGGCTAGGTATAGTGACTAATAATGTTGAATAACTATAATAACTATGTTGCTGGGCAGCTAAAGTCTGGGCAGTTTGACTGGTGTTTGACTGGCCCATTTCAGTGGAAACGTTTTCTAAATACAACTTTGGCAAACAAATAGTACAATTTTCCACTTTTTCTACGATGAGCAAGGAACCCCCAAAAGTGGAAAACCCACAATCCATTTCAACAGATCCACCTGCTAACAGCTACCTCGTTACAGACAGTTAATTTTCATTTTCATTCATTTTTCATTCATTTTTGTGTGTGTTTTCCTTGGTTCTGACCTCCTGTAGGTCAGGGTGCCTCAGGGAAAAGAGCCATCACATCTCCTGAGCCTCTTCAAGTCCAAACCTCTGATTATATTTAAAAGTGGTACGTCCCGCTCTGGGGGGCAGGCCCCACCGCCCAATACCCGACTCTTCCACATAAGAAAGAACCTGGCTACCATCACAAGAATTGCTGAGGTGAGGAGTCTCCTCCTGTATATCATTATTACCAGGCTACAAATACTGAAAGTGCATATTTGTCCATAGCTTGACTCTAGCGGTGGTGTTGTGAACTCAATACCGCCCCCATCTGGCAGCATCGGGTTAACCCATTGATACCTGATGCAGCATTTGTGTGTGTATCCCTTTACGCGGTTCGCGGTCTTAAAGGGATACACACACAAATGAGGAATATACACACAAATGCTGCATCAGATATCAATGGGTTAATTTGTGCATGCATATGACTTCAACGCTTTTGTTTCATCCACATCAGGTGGAGGCCAGTGCTGCCAGTCTAAACTCCAATGATGCTTTCCTGCTGAAGATGCCCAGTGGGCAGGGCTACCTGTGGATGGGCAAGGGGGCGAGTGGTGAGGAGCAGAAAGGAGCTGAATACATGAGCAAAGAGCTGAACTGTAGCAGCAAACACATCATGGAGGGAAAAGAACCAGGTATAATAACCATCCATATGTAGGGGTGTCACAATATATCGTCCCACGAAATTTCGCGATAGTAAAACGTCACGATATGTATCGTTGAGATGAAATCTCATATCGTGAAAAAAAAAAATTTTTTTTTTTTTTTTTTTTTTTTTCAAAAATAGACAAAGAAACGTCTTTGTTTGTTGAAGTTCAATGTGTGGAAAGTAGTTCAGTTGAACAAGTCTCTGAAGAGACACATGAGAAGTTATACAGGAGTTTGAGTTTCTGGCAAAACTGTTTACTTGACAGGAAAAACTGAAGATGCATAAAAAATAGACTAAGAAAAGTCTTGTTGTTTGAGTTTGAAGAAAAACTGAAGATGCATAATGAGTATTTATACTGCTGAGAAACCTTTTAGTTCAAAATAAATCTAAGTGACGGTGTAACTCATTCTATTTCAAGATAAGCCTTATCTCCAATCTCATGTTTTTTCTAGTTGTTATTGTAATAACAATTTCCCACAACAGCATGTTTTGTATTTGTGCATTTCAAATAAAATACTACTTTTCCAGTCATATATTGTCATTATTCAAGTTTAAAAAAATATTGTTAAAATCGTATCGTATCGTATCGTTATCGTGAACCCAGTATCGTGATACGTATCGTATCGTGAACTGAGTGTATCGTGACACCCCTATATGTCATATTTCATTGTAGAGTTGTAATACAGGCGTCCGTGGCATGTCGTGCAACGGCAGATAGATTCCCTGCCTACCAACACAAGGGCTGCAGGTTCGAGCCCCCGTGTTGCCTCCAGCTTGGCACAGTTGGCCGTGTCTGTGGGTGGGAAGCCAGATTAAGGGTTTGTGTCCTGGTCGCTGCACTAGTGCCTCCTCTGCTCGCCCGGGGGCACCTGTCCGACGGGGAGGGGAACTGGGGGGAGTAGAGCGATCCTCCCACGTGCTACCTCCTGCCGGTAGAGGGGCCAAGTACAACTGGGGAAAAGATGGGGGGAATCTGATTTGTCTTATATATAAATATATTTCATCTGCCCAAAACAAAAACAGTCTTCTAGTGTCAATATCACTATACTGTATTAGCTGAGGAGAGTATCGCTCATTATCGCCCCCTCATATGGACGTGTTTCCCTGATAAACATTTGACCATGTGACCTTGCAGCTGACTTCTGGGCAGCGTTAGGAGGGAAGGCAGAGTATCAGACATCAGCCAGACTGGAGCATCAGACCCTGATCCAGCCACCTCGTCTGTTTGGATGCTCCAACAAGAGTGGCAGCTTCACTGTAAGTAAAGTATGTAGTAACCTCAGCTACTTCAAGAGTCTGAGAAGGTAGCTTCACTGTAAGTATGTCACCTAACCTCAGCTACTTCAAGAGTCTGAGAAGAAGGCAGCTTCACTGTAAGTATGTAGTAACCTCAGCTACTTCAAGAGTCTGAGAAGAAGGCAGCTTCACTGTAAGTTTGTAGTAACCTCAGCTACTTCAAGAGTCTGAGAAGAAGGTAGCTTCACTGTAAGTTTGTAGTAACCTCAGCTACTTCAAGAGTCTGAGAAGGCGGCTTCACTGTAAGTATGTAGTAACCTCAGCTACTTCAAGAGTCTGAGAAGAAGGTAGTTTCACTGTAAGTTTGTAGTAACCTCAGCTACTTCAAGAGTCTGAGAAGAAGGCAGCTTCACTGTAAGTTTGTAGTAACCTCAGCTACTTCAAGAGTCTGAGAAGAAGGTAGCTTCACTGTAAGTATGTAGTAACCTCAGCTACTTCAAGAGTCTGAGAAGAAGGTAGCTTCACTGTAAGTATGTAGTAACCTCAGCTACTTCAAGAGTCTGAGAAGGAGGTAGCTTCACTGTAAGTTTGTAGTAACCTCAGCTACTTCAAGAGTCTGAGAAGAAGGCAGCTTCACTGTAAGTTTGTAGTAACCTCAGCTACTTCAAGAGTCTGAGAAGGCGGCTTCACTGTAAGTATGTAGTAACCTCAGCTACTTCAAGAGTCTGAGAAGAAGGTAGCTTCACTGTAAGTTTGTAGTAACCTCAGCTACTTCAAGAGTCTGAGAAGGCGGCTTCACTGTAAGTATGTAGTAACCTCAGCTACTTCAAGAGTCTGAGAAGAAGGTAGCTTCACTGTAAGTATGTAGTAACCTCAGCTACTTCAAGAGTCTGAGAAGAAGGTAGCTTCACTGTAAGTTTGTAGTAACCTCAGCTACTTCAAGATCAAGGGAATCTTCCCGATAGTAAGACACAAAGCATTCTCTTAATGTGTTAATGTCTTAATGTGTATTTGCCTTCGCAAATAGGTGAATCTCCGAAGATGTTGGCGTGTTCCTTTAATAGTGCGTGCAGTATCATCAGCAGTGGCATTGTGTTGTGTGCAGGTGGAGGAGGTTCCAGGAGAGTTTACCCAGGATGACCTGGCTGAAGATGATGTGATGCTGTTGGATGTGTGGGACCAGGTAGGTTTGGAGGCGGAGAAAGAGTTCAACCATCCCTGAAGAAACTGGCCAATCACACTAATGCTGCCAATGTGATGTTTCAGGTGTTTGTCTGGATCGGAAAGGATGCCAACGAGGTTGAAAGAACTGAATCTTTAAAATCAGGTGAGGTTTTAATTCAATTCAATTCAATTCAATTCAATTCAGTTGTATTTATAGTGTAAAATCACCATGAGACAGGGTCCCGAAACACTTTACAGTTAAAGAAAGCATCATAGAACAGTACACTGATGATACAGTGCATGATCAGGTTGAAAGGAAGTAAATAAAAGCAGAGACAGTATAAGAGCTACAATAAGAACAATACGTTAAAGGGAAGGGTGTTAAAACAGGTAATAAATCAGTCACAATGAGAGAAATAATAGTAAAATAAAGTACACTATCAAATAATATCATATGCATGTGAGAATAAATAGGTTTTAAGTCTGGTTTTGAAAATATCGATGGAGCCAGCCTCCCTAACTGATCGAGAAGCTGGTTCCAGAGATATGGAGCACGATAGTAAAATGCTCTACTTCCTACTGATTTTTTCTTCATTTTTGGGACGGTAAGATAATTACCATTCAACTGACAAGCCCATTGTTGAAGCGCAACCTTCTTTTTCTAAACATGAGATATGTTGCCTCTCTTGTCTCGTTGCTATCTGGAGACCAGACCCGTCACGGAGCGGAGCGGCCCCCAGTTGGTAACCATGATAGTAATAAATATTGTGTGCAGCTTACAGATGACACCATATTGTTCAGATCTTTCAGTTACCTGTTACTGCCACATGGGGTCGCCAACCCAGCTTTAAGTTTAGTTGACGTTTATTAAGTACTTGCATGGCAGCTGACATGTGAAATACGTGAGCATCGCAGAACCATTTCATATAAAAAGTACACATCATTAGATAAGGAAAATAACAGTTGTATCATAGACCATCAAAACATTGTGGGATAAATTTACATTTTGATACAAAGTTACTAGGGAACTAACAAAGTGACAGCCAGCCAGGGCCGGTTCTAGAACAAGATGACTAGGGATGCATCCTAGATAGGAAGGGGTGCACATGCACAGGCTGACCCGGGTAACCTGACGCTGCCAGATCGATGAGTTTGCTTCAAATATGATTGTGAATTTGTGGAACAATGCCGCCCCCGTCTGGTGGAGTCAGGCTATGACCCGGGTGGCCGGCCACCCGAAACATTTGACATGTTATTTTACTAAAAAAAAGCATTTTACCATCATTTCAGGTAGAATGATACCAGCCAAGCAAGAATATTTCAAGTGTTTCAAGTGCTTTACTGAAATATTTGGACCATATAATGATAATACAATTATCTCAACCTTAAAAGGTTACATATAGGTGCCAAAAAGCCATAAATTCACATCAAAGAACAAAGAAAAACAACAATTATAATTCAAGTTTAAACAGTAAGTGTGCAGCTGCAGCATTTATTTTTATTTTTTTACTTTTCAACTGAGCATGCAGACAATTAAAATAAGGGTGCAATGCGTGCTTTTGCACCCCTGTAAAACCGGGCCTGCAGCCAGCCCTCAGTGCCATGTAACCAGACAGTTGATTTAGCACATAATCCTAGGATGCTGTTATTGTGGGGAGTACTGCTTTGTGACTCTGTAGCATGTGTTTCCCCTGTAGCCAAAAAGTACATCGAGAGCGACCCAGGCGGCCGGGACAAGCTGTCTCCTGTGGTGGTCGTGAAACAAGGCCACGAGCCGCCCACCTTCACCGGCTGGTTCCTGGCCTGGGACGCCTCACACTGGGATGCCAGAACCATGATGTCAATGAAGCTTTAGACAATACATACTATATATCCAACCAGGGAAACATACATAGGCTATTTTGATCTACTCCACCTATGATGACATGAATGAATGGTGGTTTATATCAGTGCCACCCAGTTTGGGGCCCGCAGGCTTTTTTTTTTTTTTGGCTCACCATGGCATTTTGACAAGCTCATTGTTATTATTTTTTTCTTATTTTTTTCTTATGCTATTACAGATACAGGCTTCATGAACAACATTCAGAGAGCCTAGCATTGATCTGCAGCTACTCATACATATATGTGAGACTGATTAAGTATGATAAATAGAAGTCCTTGAGTTTTAGGGTCTCGTGCTGAGGAGGTGCTTGTTCAGTCTCTTCTTGAAGGCATTCTCCTCTTACTTTTAAAGTGCTGTAAAATCCTAACCATAATGACTATGAAATGTAAATGTTGTGCAGCTAAAAAGTAGGCTACATAATCTGAGTTTTACAGCACATTATATCATGTATGTCTTATCTACAAGGAATTACGGTGTGCCCCTCTCCTACTCTGTCCCCTCTGACTGTCGCTGGCAAGACGAAGTGATCGAGGTGGATTCAGAAGCATGGATGCTTTAGGGTGTTTGTTTTTCACAATCAACTCTGCAAATTTATAAAATTACTGTTCAACAGATAAAGGAGTAGTGTTTTTATTATTTTGAAAATGTATTTCAGATTTAGAATGTTAATTTAATTGTCTCTTCATATATCATGAACATTTATTTTTGGCTCACGGCCCTCCATCCAGACTAATTTTGGGTCCTTCATATAGGAAAGAATTTGGGCACCTCTGGTTCATATGTTTTGCCATGATAAAACCAATGAAATAAAACAAATTAAATAATTCAAATGTGCTTTCCTGTGGTATTTCTTCATTGCAAACTGGTTAAACATGTACATATATTTTTTACCACAGGGTGTCGCCCAGACACATGCACTGTAGGCGCAGCTGCTTACAATATAATGACCCCCCAGACCCCCCCCCCCCCCCCCCTTCCCCTCACATGTGTTCTTGGGGCTGGAATACAGTACATGTATGTTGACGGTTACACTTCAAACTGCTAATATTGTAGCATCTTCTGGCTGTGAGCTTTTGAGCCTGTCTTTATTAAACTCTTGAATTCTATTAATCACTAGCTTGTATTCAACTGTTGTACCCATATTTCAAGGCAAGGTGATGCAATTTTAGAATATTTGTATAGCACATTGCATACACTGAGGCAATTCAAAAGTGTTTTACAGAGTAATAAAACACAGAAACACAATTCAGATACTGCAGAATATGTTTATAATTTGAAGACACAACAAAAGCTGTAGCCTATTGTAGGCTATAGGCGTGGCTATGTGTCTGTCACGTACAGGCCTGTCTCCTCATGGTAAACAGGCTTATTTCCTCCTGTATGGGCCACTGATTGATCAAACACTTTGGTAGACAGGTCACCACCATCAAAGCCATCTGACAAATGTGAATGATTATGCTAAGCTAAGCTATGTGTCATTTGTAAGCGCCAGACACATGAGTAGCCTAAGCTACAGTAGTATCTGGGCTATATGACCTGATGCATTAATACATCATGGTTCAGCAGAGCAAACTATCACTTTGCAGCAGTGTCAAGTGTCAAGCAGTAGCCAGTACAGCCTTGGGCACTGGTTGCAGAGTTGGTTGAGTCATATCGACTAGTTGAGTGATAGAAACAGGCGTGTCGCCAAGAGAGTAATAGACATTGCTCTTCGCCAATCAGATGAAGGAGACTTTGGAGGCAACTTGGTGAATCAGCCAACCACCAAGCGCCCGAAATAATGGGTGGGACGGGACCCTCCAATGCGGGTGAAGAAGCTGCCTGCAGCTGTTGTGTTAGTTAGCCCGAGTAAGACCGGAAACATGGTGATTTTGCCTTCAAAATAAAAGCGTAAGTATTTGGCCTAACGTTTTCACGGAATTGTCAGTCCTGCGCTGCTTCCCCCCCCTGTCCATAGCAAACACTGCAACAGGAAATGAGCTGGGGTTCAATTTAGAATGTTTTTGTCGTCAAGTTAAAACTGTCTATTGAACAGCACAGCAGCATAGAACAACACTATATTGTGTTATCCACATTGTGGATTCCACAATTCACGTCCGCGCTCATTGTTTTGGCTTGCTCTGTGCCCCCAGTTTCCGGTTGCGTGCGTCAGGTCGTCCGCAAGAAATGTTTTTTTATTGCAAAAGTCTTACCGGAAATACCGTTGTTTATTCTTGGTTAGCTTGACACTGGGGAATGGAAAGCGCGTCCACTCTGCTGGAAGCGCTCAGTGCTCAGTTGATATATGAAAGCGCAACAAGCAAAGAAGGACACACCGTCTACTGTGACCCAGTCAATTTGGACTAACGTGCAAGGCTTATTGTAAAGGTAAGAATCCCACGCCTTTTCTTTTCTTTTCTTCCATCGTAGAAGGCGACACTTGCAGTCGACTAGTAGTCGATAGCCAGGTGCATTCCCAATATTGGGAACACAAAAATGTGTACGTCTGTTTCCATGCCAGAGTCCAGCCGCACGTTATTCAGCTTGAATGTTTCTAACACTTCTGTCAGGTCTATACTAGCTTTGCCACGATAACGCATCGTTCTCCAAGAGCGGTATCGAGACTGTCACGCCAAGGCAAGCTCAATTTAAGAATCTGGCTATTTCATGTGGGCTTGGTTATCTGCAAAGGTAACCTGAGGACACGGATTAAAACGTCTGAATTGCTAGCATCCGCTCTTCAATTCGGCATGTAGGCTATAACATTAACGTATTAAGCAGCGCTGACGTCCAATGAAATGTCCACTTTTGTAGGCCAACTGTTCACCTGTTATTCCCACTTTAATATGACACTGTGGAGAGGACAGTACGAACCAATACAAGTTGTGATTTTATTGAAATAAAGTACTGTTTCGCTGCCAACCATTTATAACCCGCATTTACTAGAAGACAGTAACGTCCCGTAAAATGCCACTCATATTTTATGAGGTGTATTGTTTGTCGATAAGCCACAATTACTTAATTTCCCGGGTTTTCCAATGGATTTTGGTGCTAATGTTCTCCATACGAGAGAGCAGTGCGTCGGCTACTGTATCTGGGCTAGGTCTGGCTATGTTGCCGAGCAACACCTTTTGATGTTTTGGCTCTTAGCTCCATGACAGCTTGAAGAACAGCTCCCTGCTATTAAAATCCCTGTGCCTGTCTGTCACTGCACATTGTAGGCTACTACGTTCAGATGAAAGTCGGGTCTCCGTAAAAATTCAAAGGCATCTCTCTCCTGTTGACGGATTCACCCAGTGAATAGAAATTAGCGTATCAAATCCCTGCGGGCTGCTGCGCTGCTACATGTGCAAATAGGCTCCCATCCACCCCGCTGTTTTATTTCTCATTCATCTCCTATGGCAGAATGATGTGAGGATGTGTAGTCTGAAGGGAGATGGGGCTACATTCACCTAATCTGCACTTCTCCTATTGTAAATCAATTGGGTCTTAGTTGTTTATGTGTTTTTGCAGTTGATTACAATCTCTCTTGCATTCCCCTCCTCCCCAGGTTCCTGCTATATATGGATTAAAAGCAGTCTGGTGGATATTTGGCGAAGGCAGATCAAACTTCTCCCCCTCAAGATGGGGAATGGCTTGTCGGACCATCGGGCCTTCTTCCCCTGCCTCCCGTCTTTCCAGGCGCTCCACATCGTCATCCTCGGGCTGGACTGCGCGGGCAAGACCACCGTGTTGTACCGGCTGCGTTTCAACGAGTTCGTCAACACGGTGCCGACCAAGGGCTTCAACACGGAGAGGGTCAAGGTGCAGCTGGGGGCACGCCGGCGCACGGCCGCCTTCCACTTCTGGGACGTGGGCGGGCAGGAGAAGCTGCGGCCGCTGTGGCGCTCGTACACGCGCTGCGCTGACGGCATCGTGTTCGTGGTCGACTCTGTGGACACCGAGCGCATCGAGGAGGTAGGGGCCCATAATAATCCATATCACGATATGCGGTAACGTGTGTGTGTGTGTGTGTGTGTGGCCGTGGGGGAAAACGGTAGGATTAGGATTTCCCCCACCACCCTGACCCATTGACCACGTGTCTATGATGAGACACCGCCTGAATACTTCTTCATATCAGTCGATATGATAATTATGACCATATTAGTAGAGCTGCAATGATGAATTGATCTTGGTGCTGTGGACAAAACAAGAGATTTGAGGACATTATATTGGCCTTTGGGAAACACTGTACGACATTTTTCACCATTTTCCGACATTTTATAGACCAAACGACTAATCGATTGATCGAGAAAATAATCGATAATGAAAATTATTGTTAATTGCAGCCCTAGATATTAGTCAATTAGCATGTTACCATTATAAAGGCCACAGGAAAAACTGCCAAGAACGCCCATTTGTGTCACAACGGATGTCTGCACCTACAAACATGTCTGACAAATGAATGTGCTCAAGTCTATCACACTGTGCTTTAACACGTTGCACTGAGTCAGTTACTAATGCTGTAGATGTATATAGAAAATATTGAAGATGTATTACAAAAATATGTCATTGTTATTTAATCATATTCTATCGCAATATATATTGATATTGATTTATTGTCCACCGTAGGCCAAGACGGAACTGCACAAGATCACACGGCTGGCGGAGAACCAGGGCGTGCCGGTGCTGGTGGTGGCCAACAAGCAGGACTTGAGGAACTCACTGAGCCTGGCCCAGATGGAGAGCCTGCTGGCCCTGGGCGAGCTGGGAGCCTCCACCGCCTGGCACCTCCAGCCCGCCTGCGCCATCATCGGAGAGGGGCTGCAGGAAGGGCTGGAGAAGCTGCACGCCATGATCGCCAAGAGGAGGAAGACACTGCGGCAACAGAAGAAGAAGAGATGATGGCGACGTGCCAAAATCGCCAGTAGGAACTATTAAGAGTTGGATCCAAAGCCCGCGGGAGGACGACACGTGGGCTGCGTCCAAATCTGATGGTCGCTCGTGAAAAAGAAAGAAAGAGAGCAATCACCAGCCAATCAGCCGGCAGCCCTTTGAACTCTGACTGCTGATAGGCTGAGATTGATCTGTCCAGAGGAACTGTTTGTCTCTCACACAGGCTGTGGAATTGATTTCGTCTCCTCCCTGGACTTCGGACGTCAATAGTCCCCTCAGCGACAAAGAGACACTAATGTCGTTTTTGAAGGAAGTATTTTGCCATCCAGCAAGTTGTGAAGTTTACACTAAACACTCAAGCATCAAAGACGGAGAATGAGCTCAAACCCTTTTATGTCGTTTGTTAATTATATTTTTTGTAGTTTACCTGTTCAGTAAACGACAAGTCTATATTTTTATTTGACCAAAGCTTGTGTCGAGGTTGCACAGAGGAGCATACAGTAGGGCTGCCACGATTATCGCATTACCGCGGTTATACAAAAAGTCACGCCCACCGCAGGGTCAAGCTGATTATCGCATAATCACTTTTTTCTTTTTCTTTTTTGCTTGTAAAAGTGATATAATCTGTAGCCAGGGCTGCATGCTTCTGGTCGTTTGGCCGATTGTTTGGTTATTATGCACCAGTCTGACCAGATTCTCATTGTCGGACAATCGCCGGTGTTAATAATTGCATAAGAGAAATTCAATTTCATAAGAAGAAACGTGCTCCGGAATGAAGTAACGTGCCGCGGAAGCAACACAGAGCTTTTCTGGAAGCGCGGCACACTCTCTCACACAGGAGCAGAAGTGGCTAGACAGGCTAACCACAGTTTAGCTGCTATCTCGACTGAAAGGGGAGCAAACAGCAGATTAAATTGGTCAGCTATCGAGCACAAACAATGGACGCGTACGCAGTCATCATCAGCTGTTAACGAGCGACTAACGTTACGTTATTTAGCCTACCTTATGAGATGACAAGCAGGCTAACGTTACGTTATGTAGCCTACCTTATGAGATGACAAGCAGGCTAACGTTACGTTATGTAGCCTAGCTTATGAGATGACAAGCAGGCTAACGTTACGTTATGTAGCCTACCTTATGAGATGAGAAGCAGGCTAACGTTATGTAGCCTACCTTATGAGATGAGAAGCAGGCTAACGTTATGTAGCCTTCCTTATGAGATGAGAAGCAGGCTAACGTTACGTTGTGTAGCCTACTTTATGAGATGACAAGCAGGCTAACGTTACGTTATGTAGCCTACCTTATGAGATGACAAGCAGGCTAACGTTACGTTATGTAGCCTTCCTTATGAGATGACAAGCAGGCTAACGTTACGTTATGTAGCCTACCTTATGAGATGACAAGCAGGCTAACGTTACGTTATGTAGCCTACCTTATGAGATGACAAGCAGGCTAACGTTAGGTTATGTAGCCTACTTTATGAGATGACAAGCAGGCTAACGTTACGTTATGTAGCCTACCTTATGAGATGACAAGCAGGCTAACGTTACGTTATGTAGCCTACCTTATGAGATGACAAGCAGGCTAACGTTAGGTTGTGTAGCCTACCTTATGAAATGAGAAGCAGGCTAGTCGTCACAGTGAGGTGGACGTCCTCAGTCAGAGATACACTCCGGTAATATTAACACAGACTGTTATAAGATGTTACTGGAATAAATTGCAAAAGCTGTCTCGCTCTCCTTTCTGCCAACTCATTAGCCACGCCATGCTAACGTTACATAACCATAACATCATGATCGCACACGCTTTCTGAAAGCTGTTTCCCATCAGAGCTGAATATGGCCAGGTGGTGCACGGCACGTTGATCACTCTTATCATTTCAGTAACGTTACAATGCTGCAAATAGCTTTTATTTACAATCATCAGCTATCAGGTATAGTGCACTCAGTACACTGCAAAAAACAGTACACTGCATTTTTTTTCTTTTTTTGCTGTTACCGCGACCGCTTGATTGGCTCCGCTAATTTGTGCGGTATGGAAAAAGTAAATATGGCGGCAACCCTAGCATACAGTAACGTATAGTGGCAGTTAGGCAGTGTTTTGTCTCCGTGTTGCACAGTGGGGAGTGTGGTCCGTGTTGCACAGTGGGGAGTGTGGTCCTCCGTGTTGCACAGTGGGGAGTGTGGTCCTCCGTGTTGCACAGTGGGGAGTGTGGTCCTCCGTGTTGCACAGTGGGGAGTGTGGTCCACACACGTTTACATGAAGCTTAATGATTCACTAAGTAGAGGCGGAAATTCCACTGTTACAAAACAGCTGTTGGTGATGTTCTTTGACACTGTTACAAAACAGCTGTTTGGTGATGTTCTTTGCATTTCTGGGCCTGTTGTGTTGTTGGGTGTATTTGGTCATATTCTTAGTGCAGCTGCTGCTGCGATGGAGTTTGATAGCAGAAGATGGTGGGTAAAAGTTCTATTGTGGTGTCGGCACGTCCAAATCAAAGAGTGATGGCTTCTTTCTAGAGCTATTCTGCACCAAGAGGCGTTCAGCCATCATGCAGGAGAAGTTCAGCCATCATGCAGGGAGAAGTTCAGCATCATGCAGGAGAAATCCATCCCAGATGAGGAGAGACACCAGACCAATGTCATGTGATCATGATCACTTCCAACTTCCTCCTAAGAGCCAACCTCGCCCGTCTCAAGACACGCTCAGCTGGTCAGCGCAGACGCAGTCTAACATGCACTTTATTGGTCTTTTTCCTGACCTTCAAATGGACATTGACAGAATGCTGTATGATTCTGACACTAAATGAAGTGAAATATTGCTTTAAAAGAAGCGTTTATACATATATATATATATACATATACATATATATATATATGGCAGTGTGTTCATATTTATGTGTTTGATCAAATTTGTTCACTTTAAATAAAGAAACAGAAAGACATAGTGGATGCTGTATTTCTTTATCTTATCAGCGTTGCTGCTGATGGGTCCAAAGCACAGGCCATCCGGTGGCCGAGTTGAGATTGCGTCACTTCTCTGCTCTGCTCTCTGGCCTACGTGGAACTGACAAACTGTACATAATAAAGGGTGAATCAGGGCTGTTTGCTCAGGGAAACGGGGCTCTTCCTGCTCTTCCTGGTTTGTTGGAACATACGGAAAGTATAGTATAGTAGCCCTTTGCAGCAGGAAACACAGGGAACACTGGTGCTCTGCCACATTTTACTTAACCCCTTCAGCACCCTGACGGCGACACCAGCTAACCTACTGCTAGGGATGGGCAATCAACAACGAAGAATTGGTCAATTCTACTAATGAACACAATTGGACTCAACTCCAATCAATCAATTTGTAATGGATTATTCTGAAGTAGGCCGTATACTAGATCCAGATTTCACAACAAGTGTGTGTGTGTGTGTGTGTGGGGGGGTGTTGTTCAAGGCTCATTGGTTGAACGCCAACTGGCATAAAACTTACATTTTTGTGTGGATTTTCATTTGGAATTGATTTAGAATCAATCCCGTTAAAATAATAATAATAATAATAACATTATTAACATGAACATTATTCCTGCACAGACCACAGCTCTGTGAAGAAACTAATTGAAGTTCAACAGAGACTTTGAAAGAGGTGACTGCATATAATGAGCATGTGCACACTAGAAAGATACTGAGGAGCAACATTGCATTTGCAGCAGGTGAATCTGTGAATTAGGAGCTGCAATAGCCTACATGGTGAGAGGCAAAACCGTACTTTGTGTGTCCGACCAGGTGGTCAGTAGCACAGGAGAACCCCAGGGGATTCTCACCATTCCTCTTCACACTGTACAACTCCTGGTCCTGTCGTCTGCAGACATTTTCAGATGACTCTGCAGTTGTGGGGTGTGTGTCAGTGGTGGAGAGGAAACAGAGTGCAGGGAACTGGTGGAGCGCTTCATGGCATGGTGTGGTGGTCTAATTGACCAATGACCACAGCTGTAAGGTGCTGGAAACGCTTGAAAATGCACCTTGAAACTGCATGAAAAGGGTTAGAATGTGACTTTGAGAAGGTGTAAGAAGAACCCTGTGTAATGGAAGGTGAAAGACACCATTATTTGTTTTTCACCCATGTTGCTTTTCAAAAGTAGAAAATCCGAAAGTAGAAAATGATGGATGTCGGTCTGCATGTCCTGCATCCGCAGCATCCTTCCTCCAGATCACTATATGGCAGCCTGCCCAGTGGCCCCTCACACAGCATCCTTCCTCCAGATCACTATATGGCAGCCTGCCCAGTGGCCCCTCACGCAGGGCGGGGTGGCATGTTAAGCCTCTCCCTGTTCCCATGGCCCTGGGCTGGGCTGAAGGGGGCTTTATCAGAGTGACAGAGGGGCCCTGGGCTGGGCTGAAGGGGGCTTTATCAGAGTGACAGAGGGGGCTTCAGGGTTCACATCAGCCTCCCCGGCTTCCTGGAACGGTGCAAATCCTGCCAGGGCCCTCCTCCCTTTGATCCACTGCTGTAATTAACACTGGATTAGTGTTACTAGTGGGACCAGCCCAGACGTCAGTACACAGAGTCAGCACCAGGCCTGGAGAACATTCAAAAGAAATCACCATACCAGTACCAATACCAGTACCCTTAAAGCGATACCGACACGACAATAGAGCACTTCATTCTTTTTTCTACCTCATCCTTCCATCCTCCATCCATTTTCTAATTAATTCAACTCCATCACATACTCTGCGCTCAACTTCACCACCACAGATGGGTTGTAGCTGCTGCGGTAGTGGGCCTATCACACATTGCCGTGATTGGCTGTGAGCAAAACCATACAAATAGTTGTTTTTTTCCTAGACCCGTGTAAAAAAAAATCTAATGCAAGTATCAATTGACTGGAGAAGTTTCGGTCGATACCTTATTAAAGGTATTGAGTACTGATACCCTGCCCTAGTCAGCACCTTTTCCTGATCTACCTAATTAATAGGTTTAGACTGATATATTGAGACAATATTGCATTTTTATTACTAATCTGATCTGGTCCAGTCAGTGTTATTCATCTCTGATGTGATGATATGATGTTGTTTGACTGATTTTTTTTTAAATGTATTTAACCTTTATTTAACCAGATAAAAACATTTGAGATACAAGATCTCTTTTGCGAATGTGATCTGGCCAAGAAGGCAGCAGTTGCAAGTCTAGTGACAGTACACATAATTACAGTACATATAAAGGAAACATAAAAACAGGACTTAAGAGCAGAAACAGTTCAAAAAGCAAGGACAACCAAATACATCAATACTGATGATCAGTGTTGGGGGTAACTCATTACAAAAGTAACATATTACATGTAATATATTACTTTTAGCAGTAACTCAGTAATATAACTTATTACTTATAGGATTTCAGTAATATTATACCAGTTACTTTGTCAAGTAACTCAAGTTACAAATTGAGTTACATTTTATTAAATTAAAGCACATATTTAAAAAAGATACAATCGTTTCCTAATCAAACTATGTGTTTTTATGCAAATAACCACTATAGATGACAATAACAAAGGAAAAGAATAACATTTAGAATTTTGGATTGTTTACACTGACTTCAAGGTGGTTGAAATTATTTTTCAGGGTTGTTCCGGGGCGGCGATGTCATTCTGCTGCTGCTGTTGTTTTGGTAAAAGTAATGAAAAAGTAGTGTAATAAGTAACGAGTTACTCTACACAGAAAGTAATATTGTAAAGTAACTTATTACTTTCAAATGAAAGTAACTAGTAATATGTAGTATATTACATTTTGAAAGTGACTTGCCCAACACTGCTGATGATCAATACTACACTGGATCAGATGACAAAGTGCGAATGAATAGAGGGTAACTTAACATAATAACATAACATAACCTAACATAAGATGGCTGAAACCTTTGGAACTTAGCTGTGCTGGAACTAAACAGCACCAAAGACATCACAATTTACAACCAAACAGGATGTGGCAGATTACCACAGTGAATACCAGCGTTTGTGTGTATTTCAGTCACATTCAATTGTCCCATCTTTGATCCTGCTGCTCCTTCTTATTGCTGAGGAAATGGACTTTGAATGGATTTCCACACCAGTTGAAGGCTGTGTGTGAATGTGTGTACTGGGAGGGCTTTACTTCCAGCTGAATGGTGACAGTGTGAACTGTGGACTGTGTTGGTCGTCAGTGTGTGATTGTGAGGGTGTGGACGGTGTTGGTCGTCAGTGTGGAGGACAGGATATGGTGATAAGAGAAGAGAAACCACTCCCTTCCTTGTGGGCCTCGGTTTCCTGAGAAGTGGCCGGCTGTCTGCCAATATCTCCTCCCTCCACCCAAGTGCAGAAGAAATCAGGCCGAGCCCCCTTAGCCCTTTCCCCCAAACTCTTCATGTGTGTGTCTCTGGCCGAGCCCTCTCCCCTAAGCCTAAACTCTCTGTGTGTGTCTCTGGCTGAGCCCTCTCCCCTAAGCCTAAACTCTCTGTGTGTGTCTCTGGCTGAGCCCTCTCCCCTAAGCCTAAACTCTTCATGTGTGAATACATTTGAAAAGGTGAATATTTTCTTAGAACACTTGTGGTTGACCAAGTGTCAAGTGTCAACTTAACACTTAACACTTAACACACATGCGCAGCGCAGCACATGGTCAAGACACAGCTCTTTAGGGTGAGTCATTCATTCATTCAGTCAGTCAGCCAGTCACTCATAATGAGACAGAGCAGGTAATGCTATATACCGTGCCTTGGTGAGACAGAGCAGGTAAAGCTGTATACCGTGCCTTGGCGAGACAGAGCAGGTAAAGCTATATACCGTGCCTTGGTGAGACAGAGCAGGTAAAGCTATATACTGTGCCTTGGTGAGACAGAGCAGGTAAAGCTGTATACCGTGCCTTGGTGAGACAGAGCAGGTAAAGCTATATACTGTGCCTTGGTGAGACAGAGCAGGTAAAGCTGTATACCGTGCCTTGGTGAGACAGAGCAGGTAAAGCTATATACCGTGCCTTGGTGAGACAGAGCAGGTAAAGCTATATACCGTGCCTTGGTGAGACAGAGCAGGTAAAGCTATATACCGTGCCTTGGTGAGACAGAGCAGGTAAAGCTATATACCGTGCCTTGGTGAGACAGAGCAGGTAAAGCTATAAACCGTGCCTTGGTGAGACAGAGCAGGTAAAGCTATATACCGTGCCTTTCGCTGACACTGAACACCTGCAAACAACAAGAGGCCAGGCAGCCTGCCCTCGACCCTGTTACGTACTCATGACCTTTGTCAGCTCCAGCCCTTTCATCCTTGTTTAGAGAAAAGTCCAGAAGCCATTGTGTCTATTTCACTTGAGTCAAAGGCTTGTTGTTGGTTTATAGAGACCTGCTTGTTTGTTTTATCAGCTGCTATTTCAGTCTCAGGGTTGTTTCTCGCCCCACGACTTCTGTCCTCACAAAATGCTGCTGATAGAGTTCTCACCAAAACCAAAAGAACCAACCACATACATGAAGTCCAAGCACATACATGAAGTCCAAGCACATACTGTACATGAAGTCCAAGCACATACATGAAGTCCTGACACTGGCTTCCCGTGAATCATAGGATTAACTTTAAAGCACTATTGCTTGTTTATGAATCACAAGGCAGAAATTATGTAGGTATCAGTTCATACCTCCTAGACCTCTTAGATCAGGGCTTCCCAACCTTTTTTGGCTTGTGACCCGACTTTGACGTTACAAGAATCTAGGGACCCGAGACATTCCAATTCCGGTACACGGTCGATAATATCATCAGTGACATCATCAGTGATGTCACATGTAACAGTATGCTTCTCCCCCCCCTCAGAATTCTGACTTTAATCGGAGAATTCTGACTTTCTCAGATGTAGCGTACGAGATGCCTAGTAGGACAACATGCAGGAGGACATGCAGGAGGACAACAAAGCCTTTCCCACTAAACGGTCAATGGTAAGCGTGTGGTAATGGTAAGCGTGTGGTAATGGTAAGCGTGTGGGAGTTATTTTTGCGGTCATGGGTTGGTGAAAGCTTAAAGCCATGAGAGTAGAGTTCCACAGTCACAGCAGGCAGGTTACAAACCGGCTCGCTCTGAGCTGTAGCTGCTGCCATCATAAAGGCCATGTGCTATCTTCCAGGGGTTCACAGTAATCCAGCTCACCACATTCACAGAATCCAGGGCTGTTTCTCCATGGAGTCTCACACTTCAAAAAGTTTCAAACATTATTCAATAGGAAAAAAATATACTTAATATTCAATATCTCTAGATTTGACCATTTTAGTATGAAAATGATCTAAAGAGATTGAATATTGATGCCAAATCTGCTCTCTGCAGCTTCCATAAAAAATGTTTGGTATAGCTTTCAAAAGCACAAATTATAGGCCGAGCCCTACTTTCAACAGCTACAAACAGAATATTTATCAACTTTATTGGAATAAACTCCAAATTCCGGAACTCCACTAGCCCAGAACAGAGAGATCTACAGAGGTGAGGTGGTTTTGGAGTGGTTTTATGGGTGATGCTCGTTAACAAAAGACATTTAGAAAGAAGCTAAAACAGCCCAGGTCCAGTGTGACTTTACAGGCCCAGCTCCATCACCCATTAGTGGGTGGGAAAGTCTTGGGTTTCCTGGCCGAGCCCTTGACTCTCGGCCTACTGGGTTAGATAAGAGGGTTCAGCGGTGCCATCTTACACAAACAAGAGTACCAAGTGTACCACTATCAAGATGTGTGCTTTTCAACAGAAAGAAATGCATCTCCAGAGATACTTCAAACTGTGCTCAGCAGCAAACAAAACAGAATTGACCATGCATGTACTGAAGCTTCAATAGTCAGTCAGATACTGGTGCAAAAAGTGCAAAAGTTTGACCACATTTTTTTTTACAACAACAACATCAATCTCTTCATATGGACTAACAGTGTATAATTTTGCATCAATCTCTTCATATGGACTAACACAGTGTATAATTTTGCATCAATCTCTTCATATGGACTAACACAGTGTATAATTTTGCATCAATCTCTTCATATGGACTAACACAGTGTATCATTTTGCATCAATCTCTTCATATGGACTACGTATAATTTTGCATAAATCTCTTCATATGGACTAACAGTGTATAATTTTGCATAAATCTCTTCATATGGACTAACACAGTGTATCATTTTACATAAATCTCTTCATATGGACTAACACAGTGTATCATTCTGCATAAATCTCTTCATATGGTCTAACACAGTGTATCATTTTACATAAATCTCTTAATATGGACTAACACAGTGTATCATTCTGCATAAATCTCTTCATATGGTCTAACACAGTGTATCATTTTACATAAATCTCTTCATATGGACTAACACAGTGTATCATTTTACATAAATCTCTTCATATGGTCTAACACAGTGTATCATTTTACATAAATCTCTTCATATGGACTAACACAGTGTATCATTCTGCATAAATCTCTTCATATGGTCTAACACAGTGTATAATTTTGCATAAATCTCTTCAGTGGGACTAACACAATGTATCATTTTGCATAAATCTCTTCAGTGGGACTAACACAGTGTATCATTTTGCATAAATCTCTTCATATGGACTAACACAGTGTATAATTTTGCATCAGTCTCTTCACATGACTAACACAGTGCGGGTGATCAGTGTAATTTCTCTGAAGAAGCAGTGTCTAATTAACATTCCTACAAGATTCCAGCTGTGATTTGTAGCTAAAAGCATAAAGAATTCGCTCCAAATTCTTATCTAACTTGGCCCATATGTGTTGCACATAACTATGCTGGAACTTGTCTCATACGTCTGTTCTTCTCTACCCAACAGATGCTTCTACCTTGTGCCTCCACCAAACCTTACATAATCTTTATTTATCACTGCCCCAGCATTCCAACAGCTGAATATTTCAACAGAAATGACAGGCTGAGGAGGCCACTCCCCCTCACAGCCAGCAATTAATCTCGGCTGTCATATGCCACCTTGCCTGTACTTAAAGGAACAGTTCACCCTAAAAAAAAATAAAAAATACAAATTTTTGATTTGTTTCATTCTGGTGTGAGTTGCAGAGTTTGGAGGTAGAGGACAGTCTTGTTTCATTCTGGTGTGAGTTGCAGAGTTTGGAGGTAGAGGACAGTCTTGTTTGGCTTGGGACCCCCATATGGAGGTGATGAATGTGGAGTTGTTTGCTGAGGTGAACCAACAGGATTATCTTCTCGGCAGGTAACAAGGAGCCACCTCTTCACACTTCATTAGCACCTCTGATTGACATGCTGAGAGGGCGGGACAACTCAAATCCTCTCAAGTTGTCTCAACTGTTTCAATAGATTGAGATTTCAACCCCCCCAACGCCCAACGCCAAGCGGATCTGGCAGAAGCAAAACACACCGGAACAGCTTAACATGCTGAAAGTCACAGTGGCAAAATCACTTCCCTACCTTTGGCTGCCAGCCAGACAAGCAAACAGTTAGTTTCAGGGCTCTGGACTCTGGAACAGCCTCCATTTTGGACTGGTCAACCAGTGGCTTGAAGAGCCACATTCTGTCTCCTTGTTGTCTCTTTAGAGGTGCTACATGCAGTATCATTGTCATTGGTCAGCATCCAAACACAACGCTCAGATGATTATGATCATGCATGCTGGTCAGAGCCAGAGATGGCAGAAGAATGGAGGCTGTATCTGTAGCAGGCAGATGACTCTGTGGTCCTCTCTCTGGTGTCAAAGGGAATGGTTGAACTTGCTCCAACAGCAGGCAGCTGTGTTGCTGTAAGATAGGCATGCGGTCCATCCAAGTGTTCTTGACACTGACGGAGGAGATCACACCACCTGAAGAACACTGACGGAGGAGATCACACCACCTGAAGAACACTGACGGAGGAGATCACACAACCTGAAGAACACTGACGGAGGAGATCACACCACCTGAAGAACACTGATGGAGGAGATCACACCACCTGAAGAACACTGACGGAGGAGATCACACAACCTGAAGAACACTGACGGAGGAGATCACACCACCTGAAGAACACTGACGGAGGAGATCACACCACCTGAAGAACACTGATGGAGGAGATCACACCACCTGAAGAACACTGACGGAGGAGATCACACAACCTGAAGAACACTGACGGAGGAGATCACACCACCTGAAGAACACTGACGGAGGAGATCACACCACCTGAAGAACACTGACGGAGGAGATCACACCACCTGAAGAACACTGACGGAGGAGATCACACAACCTGAAGAACACTGACGGAGGAGATCACACCACCTGAAGAACACTGCGGCTGCCTGAGGGAAATAATATTTTGGCCAGGCTGAGGACTTTGCACGCCATGCTTAGTGAAAGGTGTTTCTGCTGGCAGGAGCTATTAGCAGACAAATGTGACTTCAATATTCACAACAAAAGGATATATTAGTATAGTACTTATATATTTAAGTTATTATAATTGGGGCAAATGAGGCAAATGTTACTGTTTTTTTTTTTGTTTTTTTTACAAATTGGGTACGGTCAATTGTTGTCCACTTCTGATTCGAAATTGATTCTAATGAGATATTTTGATCAGATTCAACATAAGTAGGCTACATAAATGTGTTATTATCAGCATTAATAGTAGTATCTTGGCTTTCAATGGAGTCTAGTGTCCCATGGCCTAAATGCTATTGCAAAGGCTTTTCCACCCTGCCAAGAATATTGAAATACATATTGTACTGGATACTGACACAACATCATATCTTCAGTCCCATCCAGGTTCAGTCCAAAATATATAATTATTTATATTATTACTTTTCATGAAATGTCAATTGAAAACAAGGTCTCACATGGGCTCACTATTATATAAATACAATACAACCAATTTTGAGGTAAATGTTGACAAACTGAATTATGTTAAGCTCTCAAGCCAGTGTGATTCCCCAGCCTTCATAGGTCATAGGTCATACCCCGGGGGCGGGGCCACTGCTGCAGGCCAGGCAGGCCCACCGTGCTGCCTGCTGATGGTAATGACCTCAGTGTGAAGAGAAGAATGGAGCCACAGGAAGCAGCTCAGAGCCATGTTTCAATAAAGTGATATATTAATATCAATAGGGAGCACTTTTTCACAAGGCGGAGCCTATGCTCAAAATGGTAAACTGCACTACACCCCCCCCCCCCCGACCACTGAGCACCGAACCCATATACATCCGGCGCTGTGGAGCACCTAAGAACTTCGGCACTGGCATGTGAAAAAGGGCTCTGTATTGGAAAGTACGTAGGCTACTATTTGGGAGTGCCAGGGCACCCACATCATGGATAACAACATTGTCTCGGAGGTGGGTACAGTTTTATTGTGATATATATATATATATATAATATATATATATATATATATATATATATATATATATATATATATATATATCGCGGTATCAGTATATCACGTGCAGCCATTTAGCCGGCGTTGCAGTGGCTATAGGGACCGCGCATCCGAGACTCTGAAGGAAGAATGACTGATGAGTGTCGTGTTGAGGCTACAGCCCAAACAACCGAGGGGTAAATCCTCTTAGAAGTTATTCAAAGAATGTGTGCGGAAGCCCTGAAATAATCAGCCACCGAAAATACTGCACCGACATATGTTCACAGATGCAAAAACACAGTTATTTTTACCCCAGCCCTTGGCACTCTGTCCTGAGTGGCGAGTGCGCTGTGTGTGTGTGTGTGTGTGTGTGTGTGTGTGTGTGTGTGTGTCCTTTGGCAGATATCTCTTCAGTTCTTTGATCCTCTGCACAGCGCTGCTCCTCCTTGATACAGAGTCGGACCTAATTAAGTTCGCCCTGCTTTACATTTCACATCAACCTCCTTGTGGAATTAGTGTGTGTGGGTGTGCCTGTACTGTGTATGTGTGTGTGTGTGTGTGTGTGTGTGTGTGTGTGTGTGTTGTGTGTGTAGCCCAAGGCCGTGGGAAGTGCGGGTGCTGAGGGTGCTACACCACCCTCTGGTGGATGCTGGAAGTATTGCACGTTTACAAATAAAAAATAAAATAAATTGTTTAAAAAAGTTTCATTTAATTTTTGTTGGTTATGTTCATATCCTAACAATATTTTGACTTTAGTAAGTGGCTAATAATAAGTTTAAGTTTAAAGAAATAATCATTTCAATCTGTACTCTTGTCTATTTTACGCCCCGTTCCGTCACACGAGACCATGCGCGAGACTAGCGGGGTAATGTGGAGAGGAAGGGACAGTGGATCATGTTTTATTGTATTGCCAGAAGTATGTGTCAGACAGAGATGTTTTAAAGAATGCACTCAGAGAGATTGGACAGGAACATATTAGTAATAGTCTAAGGAAATCTTCAGTGGATAAGTGTTGTTGGATGCTCCTTCTGGAGTATTTAATATCAGCAAGATTAATAAACAGAATTTGAAGAAGTTATTATAGTTATTTGGCTCCTTATTATTTAATTATGATTAGTGTGTTTATTGTTTGATAGGAATTAATGGTTAGTATTGTAGCGATCCAGAGTTACATGTAATGTGGTGAGCAATAGAAGTGTCTCGATTGCAGCTAGGAACTGATGTTTGAGAGTGTTACTAGGGGGGAACACTATGCTTGGGGAAGACTTCCGGTCGGACAGAGCATGCGTGAGTCAGTCTCCAGATACCGCCAAAAGGAGAAGCAACTAGCTAGCTATGAGCGTAACAACCGCCAAGAGTTGTCAGATAACTAACTGTGAATAAAGAACCCTGTACCAACAAGAAGCCTCATGATTCCATAAATACCAGGAACGCTACAGTATGATAGAATTAGAGATAGATTTTAGTCCACACTCAGTGGGTGGCGGTAATGCACCCGAAAGTTGTTTGCCAACCGCCATTAAACGCAAAAGAAGAAGAAGAAGAAGACCACATGCAACACTACACTTCGTGCCGAAAACCAATTCAGGTGGGCAGCATGGCATTCAAGCGCGCACACTGACAGTCCTCCCGAGCGGAAGAACAACACGTTTTGGAGTAGGCCTACTATCTTATCTATCAGCATAAAAGGTAAGACACATTTTTCATTCACTGCCGCCGTGCAGTAGCTATGTAGGCTATAATGCACATGAGCTGCTGTCTGCCCAGCAGCATTTTGGTAAACAAACCGTGTCACTGGGTGGCAACGGCAATGGAACCCTATGGAGCCTGAGCTTTGGGAGGCTTGAGTAGCCTATCTGACTCTGTTTACATTTTAAAAACTGCGACAGTTCACACAACTTTAACACATGCATATTATAGCCTACATCAAACTCTTGAGCTACTTCTGCTCTCACTCAGAATATCAAAATATAAGCGATGTGATGTAGGCTATAGTTTTTGAGATATTAACGTTTGTTTGGCACAACTCATACTATTAACTGCCGCGGGGCTCCGCATTTCTGGGTGGCAAGTGACTTCACGCTGATTCGTCCTATAGCCTATCCTACTCCACTGTGTAACATGTCTCAAGATGCGCGGTGTATGCACCGCAGCGGTGACGCCATGTAAACAAACGAACGTACATATCAGCTCTGCGCTCCTGGCAGAGTCAGTTAACTGTTAGTTTGGTGATCAGATGACCTTGCTTTGCTTGTGAATTCTTTGTCAGTGGTTGATGCTCTTATCAAGATATTATGCGAACGGTGGCTGTGCGTAAAGGCGCACGGTTACATCAGCTGCTTTGCGAGTATGTCGGTGGTCGCTGTGTGGACGTTGTTTTATATCAAGTAAATCTGGTTGTTTTATGAGCCAGTGCCCAACTGCTGTTGACCTGTTGTGTGTGTGTGTGTGTGTGTGTGTGTGTGGCCTACAATTGATGCTGTTTTATCATCATGGTTTATTATGTAAATCTGGATCCATGAGCCATGTTGTATATTTGGATTTGGGAGTCAGTGGTCGCCCCCCTGTCTTTGTTTTGCTGGAGCGTCATCTCCACAGCACCCCCCACTTCAAACTAGTTCCTACGGCGTTGGTGTAGCCTGCTGGTGGCCCCTGGAACCCAGGTTGACTTAAGACCCAGTGCCCGGAGGTGCACATCATCAGCTTAATATCACCAAACCAATATATCAGTCTACGTATTGTATTGATCTGCACATGTAGGCTACCATTAATATTGCATTTAACAGCACTCATGTTGCACTTAACTTTTTATTCACCACAGCTGTTCAGTTAACGGGTTTCCTCATATAAGGAAGAGATGAATTTAGAAGAGGCTGTGTGTGTGTGTGTGTGTGTGTGTGTGTGTGTGTGTGTGTGTGTGTGTGTGTGCGTGTGTGTGTGCGTGTGCGTGCATGCGTGGAGACCAGAATGGCTCCTCCAGAAATATCTCCAATAGAAGTTGTCTTTCCTGGGGAACAGCCCCCCCCCCCCCCCCCCCCCCCCACACACACACACACACAACACATTAGGGCTGCACAATGAATCGTATTTTCATCGTCATCGCAATATGAACATGCGCAATAAACACATAACAAAGACTGCCTGAAACGCAATGAATAACAAAAGTGGTTTTATTTACATGCATCATGCATTCCCACTCAGCATCTGATCATTTTGTCTTGTGTTGTAAATCCAGCGTACACCTTTCCCTTGCAACAGTGCACTCTGCCCCTCTGCCAAAGCCCAAACACGCTGTGTGTAGTTTCAGCTAGAGTCAGTGTGTATTTCATTTATTTATTCAGTGGGCACAGGCTATGTTTGGGGTCTATGTTAGCATTATTAAAGCAGAAAGACATAGGAACTGTATAGCTAATATGCATACTTTAATATTTGTTTATTTATCGCAAGTCGTATCATCATCGCTATATTGAACAATGTTATCGCACATCGCAGATTTTCCTCATATCGTGCAGGCCTACAACACAGGACTCTTATGCAATATTTGATGAAGACAACTATTTATCTGCGTCTCTTTACCGCTTCATCTCTAACATGCTGGGAGATTAATCTGAATGTGGAATTTCCCCGGACTAATTAAAGTCTCATAAATAAGTAAATCCTTTTTTAGTTGGATCTTTTAATAATAATCTCGCTTTAGCCAGTTAGTAACCTGCAGGGCTGCTCATGGGATACAAGTTGTGTCCTCGCTGCCTTTTCCAGACTGAGAGACCAAGATAGGATTTCTAAATGGGCCTAACAAGTGCTGAGAGGGCAGTTATACCTCCACCATGTGTGTGAGGGGGCAGTTATACCACAGTATCTCCACCATGTGTGTGAGAGGGCAGTTATACCACAGTATCTCCACCATGTGTGTGAGAGGGCAGTTATACCACAGTATCTCCACCATGTGTGTGAGAGGGCAGTTATACCACAGTATCTCCACCATGTGTGTGAGAGGGCAGTTATACCACAGTATCTCCACCATGTGTGTGAGAGGGCAGTTATACCACAGTATCTCCACCAGGTGTGTGAGAGGGCAGTTATACCACAGTCTCTCCACCATGTGTGTGATTGTGAGAGGGCAGTTATACCACAGTCTCTCCACCATGTGTGTGATTGTGAGAGGGCAGTTATACCACAGTATCTCCACCATGTGTGTGAGAGCACAGTTATACCACAGTATCTCCACCATGTGTGTGATTGTGAGAGGGCAGTTATACCACAGTATCTCCACCATGTGTGTGAGAGGGCAGTTATACCACAGTATCTCCACCATGTGTGTGAGAGGGCAGTTATACCACAGTATCTCCACCATGTGTGTGAGAGGGCAGTTATACCACAGTATCTCCACCATGTGTGTGAGAGGGCAGTTATACCACAGTATCTCCACCATGTGTGTGAGAGGGCAGTTATACCACAGTCTCTCCACCATGTGTGTGAGAGGGCAGTTATACCACAGTATCTCCACCATGTGTGTGAGAGGGCAGTTATACCACAGTATCTCCACCATGTGTGTGAGAGCACAGTTATACCACAGTATCTCCACCATGTGTGTGATTGTGAGAGGGCAGTTATACCACAGTATCTCCACCATGTGTGTGAGAGGGCAGTTATACCACAGTAGAGGGCAGTTAAATGCCCACTCCCTCACTAGTCGGCACGAGAAATACTCGTTGGTTAAATGATAATTAAGTGATCATAATAATAAAAATGGGTGTATGGGTGGGAGGGAGCTGTTGCGTCTTTACCAGCCACTGTCTGTAGCCTCCTTCCTCTAAGCTGTAATGCCAGGATGTAAACAAAGCAGACATGTGTTGGTGGGAGTGGAGCAGCATCGAGGTGGAAAGGAGCGTAAGGGCGATGGCATCTAGGGTTGGGTACCGTTCACATTTGAATCGATACCGGTACGGTACCGGTACCTGGAATTCGGTACGGTACCAAAAACGGTACCTTTTTCGATACTTTTTTTTTTTTTGCAACAACAAAAATGTACAGTTGTAAAACAAATAAGTCCAAACTTCTCAATTTCAACATTGTTCTTTATTTAGATTTTTTTTTGTTTAGCAGCAGCACCCAACAAAATAAAACCCCTCCCTCCCTCTTCCCTCCCAAACCAAGAGTTTACTTGTCGCAGGTAATGGTCTTGTGCCACACTGCTCCATCCATCAGCGGTCACTGCAATATGGTCAACTGCCCTGAGTTCCTCCTTCACATTCTTCTTCTCAACACGATACCAAGCTGGGATAAGTGTGTTTGTGAGAAGGTCTCTCGAGGGAGGGGAGTATTTTGGGTTCAGGGTCCCTGTCATCTCCCTATATATAGACAATAAAAAGAACTATTGTTAGTAACTTAGCTTACTCTATGAATATCACACACACACACACACACATTATCACCCATTTATACATAAATAAATAATTTACCTGAACCATGGAGACTCCACCGTTGCGAAGGGCAACATGCCTTTTACAATGAAGGCAGTCACTGCCCTGTGGCACTCATTTACTTTCTGCCGGGGTAAAGCTGCTTTCTTCGCCAGGGTGAAGGGTGTCTCCTGTGCGACTCTCACACGGTGGCCTAGCAAAGAAAGCAAGAGTGTAACGTTGAACGTCTCACGGTGACACGAACTGAGGATAATAATAACGTTAGCAACGCTAGTTACGCTACTAAACATGCTAAGCTATAAGCTACAACTATCCAGCTAACGTTAGCTAATTAAATGACGTTACCTGATGTTGAAGAAGTCGACGCCTCACTTGCGACACTTGAAGTTTCGTCGTCGTCGTTGTCCATTTCAGCTAACGAAGCAGAGGAGCTGCTGGCTGTAGGTGCTTTGCTGCTGGTGGATGCAGCGTCCACCCTCAGGCTATCGAACACTTTACAGTCTTCCGCATTTAAAAAGATTTTATGCTTGACCAAGTGTTTCCTCAAGTTAGAGGTGTTCCCCTGGCCAGCTTTGCACTTCGCATCGCAAATGTTACAGCGAGCGTTGTCTGAGTCTATCTTTGTGAAGTGGACCGCAAGCGAGAGGCCATCTTCTTCTCTTCCGCTTGTTTTGGCAGTGACGTGCTGACGTGCTGACGTAACCCACCCTCGTGTGTGTTGCCTTCAAGTTTGCGTCGGAATTTCTATCTCGCTCGCTGTCTTTGTATCACTGAGATGCGTTCAAGTACCGACATTTTTAAATTATAATAGAAAAAAAAAAAAGTACCGAAATGAGGTACCGTTTCATGTCATGTGAACTGATACTCGGTAGTACCGCCCACTTTCGGTCGGTGCCTGTAAAAGTACCGAGTTCGGTACCCATCCCTAATGGCATCTCATAAAACCAGCACAGTTTGGTAGTGATTTGATCCAGTAAATGAAAATATGGTTGTATGTAGGCTGTGTCAGATAAAACTGGCATATAACGTTAACCACTCGACCGACATTCAGCACAGGCTGCGTCCACATGCAAGGACATGTGGATGCTATGGCATCGCTAACGCGTTAGCCAGACAAGCTAACGCGTGAGCCACACAAGAGAACAGGCGTCTGCTAAATACCAATAAAGTAAAGTAAAGTAAGAACACAGCTCATAGGCAATGAATGGGCCGTTCCTTGACTGCACAAGATGCTTCCACTCAACTTTGCTGAACGCAAAGGCTTCCGAGAGTTAAATGGACTATATTTAGCCTGAATACACGGTGCTGGGGTGAGGTGTGTTGATGTTTTCTGATGTGCAATGTTCATAAACAGTGCAAGATGTTGTGAATATTGATGATTATGACAAACATAATTAACACTTTCAAAATAGCGCTTAAATACACACATTATTTTGTACGTTTTAACCTTATAGATTAAATTGCGCTCAGTTTTCTGGGTGTTTTCTTACTTATAGACTAGTCGCCATTAAAAAAATTAAACGTCAGGAAAATTAGTCTCCACCGGCCTCCCTACTGCTCACCTGGCCGGCTTCCCTACTGCTCACCTGGATAGATGAAATGCTACCTGGAAAACATTCACCTCCGATTCCTTTAACTACGATCTGTTTTCAGTGAAGAGACCCTCTCCTCTCTCTGAGTCACGATTCCCTCGCATCACTTTTCATCTTTGCTCAGGCAAAGCTCACTGACTCTGTTGTTATTGCAGCACATAATAGCATCATCTGAAACCTTAACGCCATCATGTTAATCAGCGCGTTCGCTCTATGAGACAGAGAGGACGATAAGAAACTCGTTAAGAAACGTGGCCCCGGCCTCCTATCTATGATCGTTAAGTGTGCCATCCATTTATAGATCAAACTGAGCGCTGTGTCAAAGCTCACAGAGGAGGCAGGGTGCTCTCCTGTTTGAAGATCATCTCCAAACGATCCAAACAAACATGGTTAACTCAACGTTGGGGCTTTGTGTTGAGAAGAGAACGGGGGCGCGCTCTTGTCACCACGCGTTCCTTTGATGATCACATGTCAGAGCAAAAACCGGGATGCATGTTGTCCTTTGTTGTTTCTGTCTGATTGTTCCACTTTTAATGACTCTACCAAAGAGTATAGAAGTCAAGAGACGATGTTCTGATGCTTCTTTGACAACAGCGCTGCCACTATGTTGCCCTGGAAACGCTTCCTTACGCTAATGCCAAACAGCACAGAACCATGACTGAGAGACACACACACCGTTCCCATTGTATTTGAGCCGGAGCAGACATTAATTGCACACTTTTTATAGGTCTAATAGCCTAACTGTTTTTTTGTCTGTTTTGTTTGAGTCGCTCTCGGGCTGAGTGTTCTATGTGACAACGGCGGGCGAGTTGAGCTCGGTCCGCGTCTCAAGCGGGTTGCGTTGGGTCGGGTTAGAGTTTTTAGGTTTTTACCAGCCAGGCTAGTAAAAACCGTCTACATATCATGGTTACCTTTCACCTAGTACCATTTGCCAACTGAGTTATCTGTTTCACTGGCAGGAACTGAAGACAATATCGCCGGACTAATTTGAGGAAATGATAGTGGTGCCACACCACAGGCATGTGCTATAATCATACTACAGCTGGTGTGGTGTATAGACGTTTGCACGTCAAGATGTCTAGATATAGATGTCATTCAGATACATTAATAATAGCCTAGTAGGTCTTCTCAAAAGTTCAAAGTTCTTGTTATGAAGTGAACATAATCTGTATTTTTGACTGCAGCTCTGTTTCAGCAATTAGCCTCTTCCCTCCATGGCCCGTGTGTCTCAGAAGAGCTGTGGACATAACGGCCTGGCCAGGAACCAAACATCAAGCCTGGCCAGGAACCAAATATCAAGCCTGGCCAGGAACCAAACATCAAGCCTGGCCAGGAACCAAACATAAAGCCTGGCCAGGAACCAAACATCAAGCCTGGCCAGGAACCAAACATCAAGCCTGGCCAGGAACCAAACATAAAGCCTGGCCAGGAACCAAACATCAAGCCTGGCCAGGAACCAAACATCAAGCCTGGCCAGGAACCAACCATCAAGCCTGGTCAGGAACCAACCATCAAGCCTGGCCAGGAACCAAACATCAAGCCTGGCCAGTAGTGATGCGCGGGTCACCCAGAACCCGCCGGGTCCCGCGGGCTGGGCCGCCCCGCAGGCGGGCTGGGCCGCCCCGCAGGCGGGCTGGGTTGGCAAATTATGAAAATATCGCGGGTGCGGGCGGGGCAGGCTCAGAACGTGACAAAGCAATATTATTAAATAATTTAGAGCAGTGAAACACGCAGAGTAATTAACCTTAAAGATGTTAACTCTCTCTCACACGTAGGTACACACAATCAGACAGACTCCTGCTGCACTCTCTATAGCCTACATGGAGTAAATAAACGCTTCAATGAGGTAGCCTATGTGGTCTCAAAACAAACATTTTGGAAGGATTATTCGCTGTAATTATTATTTGAAGTGTCCATATAATGCCACCGCAGATTTTCTGTTGTGGACTCGACTGTGATCTATTTGTCAACTTTACTGCAACGTGAGCTGTGAACAATTGAGTGCGCATGAGGTAATTAAAATAAATCAGACAGCGAGTCTAGCCGTATCCGTAAGCCGTGTGCTGTGTGCGCACCTGCTGCACTACTACGTTTAGTAGCCTACTACTGCAACATGGCCAATTGAGAGCGCATGAGGTAATTAAAATAAATGGGGAAGAAAGAACTGTTTCTGTAGCCTGCCTAGTGCCTACCTCTACCTGCTACCTCCATTTGAAACACTGCGGTCACGCCATCCGCACTTTGGGGAAGCGTAGTCGGTCGCGCTATCTGAAGACCATGGATTAATTGAAGAAAGACCGACATGAAAGCAGCAGCGCAACTCATCCAGAGCAGGCCTAGGCTACAACTGTTGTCGCGCAGGGCAGCATGTGAGTGTCTGTGTGTGTGTGTGTGTGAGAGAGAGAGAGGGGGGAGAGAGACAAAGTTATTAGCTACTTTGCACACCTTGGAAGCTCCGCTGTGCTCCGGACACCGCGGAGTCCGGACACATATTACATTAAATTGGCCGTTGCGGGCTGCTGGGTTGGGCTGGGTTCGGAATTTTCAGATATTTTAACGGGCTGGGCGGGGCAGGCTGGCTCCAATGACGGGTTGGGTTGGGGCGGGCCTTAAAAAACCCTGACCCGCGCATCACTACTGGCCAGGAACCAAACATCAAGCAGTTGAATGGGAGGAAAGAGGCCGTCGCAAAGACAGGAAGTCAATCAGCCTGGAGGAAACGTGCAATGTTCGCCTTGTTGTTGACACAGAGGAGTGTGAGGGTAACATGCATAGTGTGTGTGTGTGTGTACATGGGTGTGTATGTGTATGTGTGCACGTGTGTGTTCAAACATCCTCCCTACACCCCACTCCTCCTCAAGAATGACATCTAGCTCTAAGAAGGATAAGCTAACATCTCTTCACTATTGTAAGCGCATCATACGTTACACAAGTTCTTCCCTTCTGTCTCACCACTGTGTGACAGGTGTCAAGTGTCAGAGGTTCTGCCCTTCACTAACTGGATTCTGGACCAATATATTTGATTGGTACTCAAAGGCCTCCAAAATAACCCTCCAGCCGGAGGCAGAACTCACCATCTTTGGCTGCTCTGAGTCCTCTCTGAACTTCCCTACAGCTGTGCAGTCTCTAACACAGGGGACAACTGGGAGTACCATAGCCAAGATGGCCCAGGGAACAGTAGACAGAATATCAGATTGTATTCGTGCAGTAACAAGTAGGGGTGCTTATTTTTTTTTAATTCTTAATGCCATGATTCCCGGATCGATTCCCAACTCCCAAGAATCAATTCTTCTTTTTTTCTCTCATGATTCTATACATCTTTACCTCCTCGATGAGCCTTATGATTCTACACATCTTTACCCTCCTCGATGAGCCTTATGATTCTACACGTCTTTACCTCCTCGACGAGCCTTATGATTCTACACATCTTTACCTCCTCGACGAGCCTTATGATTCTACACGTCTTTACCTCCTCGACGAGCCTTATGATTCTACACATCTTTACCTCCTCGACGAGCCTTATGATTCTACACATCTTTACCCTCCTCGATGAGCCTTATGATTCTACACATCTTTACCTCCTCGACGAGCCTTATGATTCTACACATCTTTACCTCCTCGACGAGCCTTATGATTCTACACGTCTTTACCTCCTCGACGAGCCTTATGATTCTACACATCTTTACCTCCTCGATGAGCCTTATGATTCTACACATCTTTACCCTCCTCGATGAGCCTTATGATTCTACACATCTTTACCTCCTCGACGAGCCTTATGATTCTACACATCTTTACCTCCTCGACGAGCCTTACGATTCTACACGTCTTTACCTCCTCGACGAGCCTTATGATTCTACACATCTTTACCTCCTCGATGAGCCTTATGATTCTACACATCTTTACCTCCTCGATGAGCCTTATGATTCTACACATCTTTACCTCCTCGACGAGCCTTATGATTCTACACATCTTTACCTCCTCGACGAGCCTTATGATTCTACACATCTTTGCCTCCTTGACGAGCCTTATGATTCTACACATCTTTACCTCCTCAATGAGCCTTATGATTCTACACATCTTTACCTCCTCGACGAGCCTTATGATTCTACACGTCTTTACCTCCTCGACGAGCCTTATGATTCACACATCTTTACCTCCTCAATGAGCCTTATGATTCTACACATCTTTACCTCCTCAATGAGCCTTATGATTCTACATGTCTTTACCTCCTCGATGAGCCTTATGATTCTACACATCTTTACCTCCTCGATGAGCCTTATGATTCTACACATCTTTACCTCCTTGACGAGCCTTATGATTCTACACATCTTTACCTCCTCAATGAGCCTTATGATTCTACACATCTTTACCTCCTCAATGAGCCTTATGATTCTACATGTCTTTACCTCCTCGATGAGCCTTATGATTCTACACATCTTTACCTCCTCAATGAGCCTTATGATTCTACACATCTTTACCTCCTCGACGAGCCTTATGATTCTACACGTCTTTACCTCCTCGACGAGCCTTATGATTCACACATCTTTACCTCCTCAATGAGCCTTATGATTCTACACATCTTTACCTCCTCAATGAGCCTTATGATTCTACATGTCTTTACCTCCTCGATGAGCCTTATGATTCTACACATCTTTACCTCCTCGACGAGCCTTATGATTCTACACGTCTTTACCTCCTCGACGAGCCTTATGATTCTACACATCTTTACCTCCTCAATGAGCCTTATGATTCTACACATCTTTACCTCCTCAATGAGCCTTATGATTCTACACATCTTTACCTCCTCGATGAGCCTTATGATTCTACATGTCTACCTCCTCGACGAGCCTTATGATTCTACATGTCTTTACCTCCTCGACGAGCCTCATGATTCTACATGTCTTTACCTCCTCGACGAGCCTTATGATTCTACATGTCTTTACCTCCTCGATGAGCCTTATGATTCTACACATCTTTACCTCCTCGACGAGCCTCATGATTCTACATGTCTTTACCTCCTCGACGAGCCTTATGATTCTACATGTCTTTACCTCCTCGATGAGCCTTATGATTCTACACATCTTTACCTCCTCGATGAGCCTTATGATTCTACACATCTTTGCCTCCTCGATGAGCCTTATGATTCTACACATCTTTACCTCCTCGATGAGCCTTATGATTCTACACATCTTTACCTCCTCGATGAGCCTTATGATTCTACACATCTTTACCTCCTCAATGAGCCTTATGATTCTACACATCTTTACCTCCTCGATGAGCCTTATGATTCTACACATCTTTGCCTCCTCGATGAGCCTTATGATTCTACACATCTTTACCTCCTCGATGAGCCTTATGATTCTACACATCTTTACCTCCTCGATGAGCCTTATGATTCTACACATCTTTACCTCCTCGATGAGCCTTATGATTCTACACATCTTTGCCTCCTCGACGAGCCTGATCGTCCTGCACGTGTTAGTCATGATGGGAGACAGTCATGGCCTTTGAAGATCTCGGGCTGTTCCCTGTGGGTAGCGGAGGAGAAGCTGCGCGTGGACTGAATAGAGATTTGGACTGGGATATGGGATATGGGATATGGGATATGGGATATGGGATATGGGATAGCAAGGAGATCAACAGGAGGGGGATGGGGGAGGGAACATCTCGGGAACGTTGTTGTTGTCTGGGTCCTGGGAGTGTTTCTCCCTCCCTCTCAAACCATGTTTTCATAGCGAGTCAAAGCCCACAGGTTCATAACAAGCTCGCTGTGTCCTCGTCTGTAATCTAAATTCTTCTCATGTGGCTGCAGGCAACGTCTGATCTTCAGCCCAGTTTGTTTTGTTTTCCTAACCGACTTCAGCACGCTAGCTTTTCTCATGTAGGTACAAGAGTTGGCGTGCGGGGGAAGTAAAAGCAGGTTGGCAGGTTTCTCTCCGTGCGCTGATGTAGGAGCTGCGTGTCTGAGAGGAGGAATGTGTGGACTCTTGGTGCTCGTGTTCATCATGAAGGAGAACGAGCAGCTGGAGCTCTGTCAATACTTGCTCAGTGCATCAGAGAGAAAGCTTCACCCTCACCTATCCCATAACCCCAGAGGGTCGTTGGGGCACCACAGATGATCTGTCGACAAGCTCTCTTCATCTCTCTCTGTCCTCAGCAGCTCTCACTGTTTCACCCACTTTTAAGTGAGTCCACTCTTGGATGTTATCCTCCATCTTTTCTTTTGTCTCCTCCGTTTCCCGCCTCCTTGTACAGTGCCTTGCAGGATGCTCTTTGCAAGGCCTGATGATCTGGTGATGTGTCCTCCATACCACCTCAGTTTCGCTTCTTCACCGTGGTAACGTCGCGTCACCAGGCTCTCTCGCCTGGTACCCATTACTATCATCCGCCCTAAGACCCGCCCCCCCGGATGTGTTTCTGGTGGTTCCTCCGGTGGTCTTTCCACTTTGTCCCCATAGAAGGATGCTTTTATACGGTCTTAGTTCATTTTATTGTTGTAGCTACATAGCTGGATAACACACATCACATTTAGTCACCTTAATATGACGCCCTGTTTTCAGAGCAGAATTGGGGGTTTTTTGGAGCCGTTTCCGGCGTCACCCGCCGGATGACGTGGTGCTACGCTTTTAGCCCCAGAATATCACAGTGGGAAGCAGGTCATGGTGAGGAGCCATGATGTGCTGCTGGGTATAAGAGAGGACCAAGTATCTCATTCCATATTCTGTATAGAGAGAAAGACTACAGTGTTGATGCATAAGAAGAATACAGCGATTGTGGATTTCATATGGCTCTAGTTATATGTTATGTCATCATCATCATCAACCTTTATTTAAACAGGCAAGTTAATTAAGAACAAATTCTTATTTTCAATAAATAACGGCCTGGTGGGAGAAAAAAAAAAAAACTCCTGAGGCGAAAGGGGTTGGGGGGAAAATAAAAGCATAAAAGTTACACAGAGATAGGACAAGAAACAATTAGATTCAACAGAGAACACAAGCAGGCCATCACAGACAATAGACAGAACAGACAGAACAGTACACATACTATATGTATACATTTAAACTGTGTGCTGGCATAGTATGCTAGCACACAGGACGGCAACAATATCTAAGAGAGGAAGTAGCCAACAGTGAATACAAGAACAAGGGAATCAGAGAAAAGGGGCAACATGGACAACATCATGAGGAGCAACGACAAGGGTGTGCCATAGTGTTAGTAATAAGGTCATTGAAGGAACGGATGGAGACAAAGCTCTCCATCTTCAGGGTTTTTTGTAATTTGTTCCAGTCATCGGCTGCAGCAAACTGAAAGGAGGAGCGACCCAGAGATGTGTGAGCTTTGGGGACCTTCAGAAGAATGTGAGATGCAGTGTGGGTGCTGTAAGTGGGAGTTGAGTGTTCCAATAGGTGTGTAAGATAGGGGGGAGTGAGGCCTAGGAGTGATTTGTAAACCAGGGTAAGCCAGTGTATCTTGCGCCTGGATTCGTTACGTTATATATGTGTATATATATATATACTGTATATATATATATATATATATATATATATATATATATATATGGCTCTAGTTATAGGTTATGTTACGTTACTCTACTGAAAACATATGGCTCTAGTTACATGTTATGTTACGTTACTCTACTGAAAACAGTAATTGGTAAATGGAAAAGTATTTTGACCTGGTCTACCGTGACTGATTCCCACCATGCTACACAATGCAGCTAGGCAGACAGGGACAGATCACAGGCTCTGTTATACTTGTCTGTTGTGTTAACACTTCACATAGCTTTAGCAAAGAAGGATTACAACTGTCACGCTATGCTAGGTGTAAAGAAACGCTTTCAGCGATATGCATTGAACACATATCATGTCAGAGTTTTCAGGCCATAATTAAATAATGAAGTTCTCTGAGGGTTTATGATGATTACGATTATGGTCTGGATGGCCATCAATGCAACATTCATGCTCAATTTAAACCATAAACCAATGGCAGCTCTGTCAAGCCCCACTTACAGACCCCCACAGCGGACAGACCCCCACAGCCCCACTGACAGACCCCCACACTGACAGACCCCCACAGCACTGACAGACCCCCACAGCGGACAGACCCCCACAGCCGTGACCCACTAACATTATTACAGTTGGCCGGTGTGAACTGCTGCAGGAATGCGGGCCAGGTCAAAGGTCAGGCTGCGGGTCTTTACTGTCTGGTTGAAGGAAAAGTTTGGCATTGCTGTCATTCTGATTCAGAGTTTCACATTCTGATGTCTAAACTGATGATAACAGTCAACATATTTAAACTCCCACCACAAACATTTGAAGGAATATTATTTGACATCACATCTAACATTACCATTTAGTTCAATGGGATGAACATCAATTATATAGCATGAGATTTTGCATTACTGAGTCATATTGTGATATATACTGAAAGCAATTGTACGATTATCATGAGATATTTATTTCAAACATATCACCCAGGCCCTAATCTATAGATAATAATTTGCTCATATTCTACATCGAGTTTTATTCCTCTCAGCTATCTACAGGGACTGTATAGTAACAACATTCCTCATATGTTTTTTATGCTGCTAATGTTTAGTCTGAGCACATTAAGTGTGCGTTCACATTAATTGGAAACTCCTGGAGCACGTCTGTAATTTTGGTACATTCTTGTACAATGCAGAGTTTTATCACCTCCTCCCTTCACAGTAATTGGATGTTTGTAACCTCTGCGTTTCATTGGCTTGTTTGGCTGCCCGTCAGAGCTGTCGCGGATGAATTAAACAGTAGGTTATCCACTTAGCTGCAGCATGTGGGCTGCTGCCAACAAGGTCCACTTAGCTGCTTAGCTGTGGGCTGCTGCCAACAAGGCCAAGGACACACAATGAGGCCTCTCATGGCCGTGTCGTCCTCATAACCAACCTGATTCTGAGCGGAGATTTATTTTGCTCGTGCAACGACGAGTCAGAGAGATCCAGTCACGTAATGACAATAAACCAATCACAGGGCAGGCATAAAAATAAAATACTTGGCAGGTGATTGGATGAACCATATGTCTATCACGTCGATCGCTCGCTCTCTCTGGCATCACACCTAGCCCACCTGTATAGCTCTCTCATAGGACGCTGATTGGTGTGAACCACTGGTGGTTCAGATTCTCATGATCTCACGTGAATCCAGATGGATTTGTCATGTGATCGTGATCACATGATCTCACGTGAATCCAGCTGCCTCGCAGGTTAAAGGAAAGGTCCTTTAATGCTTCCTTACTTCCTTAGCTCCTTTAGCATGAAGCTAAGATGAAGCTATAAAACCTCCCCACTTCTCCACAGAGTCAACACATTCTGTCCTGCCCACAGAGCCACAGCCTGTCATGTCCTCCTGTGTGTGTGTGTATGTACGTACGTACGTGTGTGTGTGTGTGTTTGTGTGTGTGTGCGTGCGTGTGTGTGTGTGTGTGTGTACGTGTGTGTGTACGTGTGTGTGTGTGTGTGTGTGTGTTTGTGTGTGTGTGTGTACGTGTGTACGTGTGTGTGTGTGTGTGTGTGTGTGTGTGTGCGCGTGTGTGTGTGTGTGTGTACGTGTGTGTGTACGTGTGTGTGTGTGTGTGTGTGTGTGTGTGTGTGTGTGTGTGTGTACGTGTGTGTGTGTGTGTGTGTGTGTGTGTGTGTACGTGTGTGTGTGTGTGTGTTGCTGTGATGACACGTCTTCAGGGCCACCCAGGCTCTGGGAAAGCCGCACACAGGCTCCGCCCTCCGTTCACACTGCAGCTCAAACTAGTTTTTTCATGACATGACGTCAGTTTTAGCACACACTCTTGTCCAAAGCCACCTACAACAGTACATTTTGTCACCAATAGTGAAACCAACTGTGCATCACAGTCTTCATCAGCTAGCAAGTAGCATTACATGTTACGCACGTCTGAGCTTGTCTGATTAGTGTGAATAGCAAAAAAAAAAAAAAGCTGCATTACCCCCCCTACATGCTAAAATTGGAAGTGCAATTAGTTCATTCTGCTCCGACCCAAAGTGGGTCCTGAGCCATAGTTTGGGAAACACTGGTGTAGAGGCTGGTAGAGGCCTTTATACCAGGGATACTCAACTTGCTTTGACCGGGGGCCACTTTCGTGAAATGATAGAAGGCCAGGGGCCAGTTAATAAACCACAATATACATTTTTCTGTAGCGGATTGTAGGTTTTTGGGGTGTCAGCCGGAGTTTAGTCTGACAATGTTGTGCACACCGGATAGTTAGTTAGGTTAAGTTAGTTAGGTTAAGTACATACATAAGTGCTTGGGCAGTATTTGACAATTTAGCAGCTAAATTATAGATTATTGAAAGATATTCCATATTCCAGACTGAAATGCTATAACAGAAGTGGAGTATTGGCCAGAATGACATGAACATTTGGACACTTATTCAGCGGGTATCTTGCATGTTGCGTTCAGGTGCATTGTAAAAAAAAAAAAAAAAAAAAATTGCAATTCCATCGCGCAGCCGAGTATCACTGCTCTATACCATCAGTGATAGTCTTTGTTTGTTTAGGCTACTTATACTAATGTCTGAAAATCAATGTGGTAATGATTTATTGTGTTTAAAAAGATACACATAGCACCTTTAAATAAACTATAAGTTATTTTTTATTTTTTCTGTTGCCTTATGATCACTGAGGAGGGTCATACTTTAAGCTACCCTCTCATATTTACCCCTAGATCACTCACAATCATATTTACAATGCTTCCAAGGACTAAACACTGCAGCTAAACAGGTGTTATGAAATATGTGCCAAGAAGAAACTGGATCATATCTCCTCTCACTGTGGACGTGTCCGTCCGCGGTGGCCCTGACACTTTGGTCCAGGTGGTGGCGCTGACACTTTGGTCCAGGTGGTGGCGCTGACACTTTGGTCCAGGTCCAGGCGATGAGCAACAGTCCGAGACTTGGCAGAGTGTGTGGCGTGTACTGGCGCTCCCTACGTCAGACTCTCGCTACCTCGCTGATTCACTTCCTGTTTGGTGGTGGAGCTTCTTCCCTGGAGGAGCTCATGCACATCTGGACTTGTGTAACTCAGTGCTTCTGTCAGGACATGGTCAACAACAGGCTTGGTGGAGTGTTTTTCACTGCCAGCTCTTAATCCCTCCAGTGTTGCTTTGTGAAATTGCTGTGTTTTGATTGACCACAGGGCCAGACAAGTCTACAACATTTCATTTCATCATTTCCATGTCTTGACATTTTTGGGAATAGCTCAGAAACTATATGGAAATGTATATGGACTTTTGTGCATTTGAGGCAGCTACTGCTACACTATCATGCAGCTCCTGGGTCTCATGGCTGTGACTATCATGCAGCTCCTGGGTCTCATGGCTGTGACTGTCATGCAGCTCCTGGGTCTCATGGCTGTGACTATCATGCAGATCCTGGGTCTCATGGCTGTGACTATCATGCAGATCCTGGGTCTCATGGCTGTGACTATCATGCAGATCCTGGGTCTCATGGCTGTGACTATCATGCAGCTCCTGGGTCTCATGGCTGTGACTATCATGCAGATCCTGGGTCTCATGGTTGTGACTATCATGCAGCTCCTGGGTCTCATGGCTGTGACTATCATGCATCTCCTGGGTCTCATGGCTGTGACTATCATGCAGATCCTGGGTCTCATGGCTGTGACTATCATGCAGATCCTGGGTCTCATGGCTGTGACTATCATGCAGATCCTGGGTCTCATGGTTGTGACTATCATGCAGCTCCTGGGTCTCATGGCTGTGACTATCATGCAGCTCCTGGGTCTCATGGCTGTGACTATCATGCAGATCCTGGGTCTCATGGTTGTGACTATCATGCAGCTCCTGGGTCTCATGGCTGTGACTATCATGCAGCTCCTGGGTCTCATGGCTGTGACTATCATGCAGATCCTGGGTCTCATGGTTGTGACTATCATGCAGCTCCTGGGTCTCATGGCTGTGACTATCATGCAGCTCCTGGGTCTCATGGCTGTGACTATCATGCAGATCCTGGGTCTCATGGTTGTGACTATCATGCAGCTCCTGGGTCTCATGGCTGTGACTGTCATGCAGCTCCTGGGTCTCATGGTTGTGACTGTCATGCAGCTCCTGGGTCTCATGGCTGTGACTATCATGCAGCTCCTGGGTCTCATGGTTGTGACTGTCATGCAGCTCCTGGGTCTCATGGTTGTGACTGTCATGCAGCTCCTGGGTCTCATGGCTGTGACTATCATGCAGCTCCTGGGTCTCATGGCTGTGACTATCATGCAGCTCCTGGGTCTCATGGTTGTGACTGTCATGCAGCTCCTGGGTCTCATGGCTGTGACTGTCATGCAGCTCCTGGGTCTCATGGTTGTGACTGTCATGCAGCTCCTGGGTCTCATGGCTGTGACTGTCATGCAGCTCCTGGGTCTCATGGTTGTGACTGTCATGCAGCTCCTGGGTCCATGTGAGGACGGAAAGACTGTAGATCACCCTGGTCGCCCCGGGCATGACGGCATGGTGACCCAGGTTCCCAGACTTAACGGCGTGTTGAGTAATTGAATTTGAGGGCGTGGGTGGGAAGTCCTCGAAAAGTCCTTGAATTTGATATTTCAGAAGGTGTGGGAACCCTGCTTTATATTCCGCCCTCTCGCTCCAGCTCACAATTTCATATAGCAGACATCAAAGATAGGGGGGCTGGTGTTTTTTCGTGCGGCAGACCAGGGGGCATTTTAAATGTATGGAAATCCTCTATTCCCTTTTTACAGCCACTTCTAATGCCGCTCACATCGCCTTTCCTTTCAGAGCGTTTTCTTTCAACTGAACTCTGCCCAACTTCAAGAGAAGAAAGAATACACACAGACAGATCCTCTCATATCTTGGCGATGTACGTCTGCTTTCCACCTCAATCCCAAAGTCTAAAACCACTGACCTCTTCCCAGCTGCTGATGTCTCGCTCGGGTGGAGTGAACTTTGCTACTTGACTGTCCCGTGCCAAACCCCACCCCTCTCCATCACCTCCAACCCTCTCCATCACTCCTCCAACCCCTCTCCATCACCTCCAACCCCTCTCCATCATCTGCAGGATTGTCAGAATTCCTGCATGTATCTGTGAGGCCTGGCCTCTGCGTCGTCATTCATACTGAATCAATAAACGCAACCGTCCTTCGGAATTCCCACTCACTCACTCACACACACACACACACACACACACACACACACACACACACACACACACACGCACACACACACACACACACACACACACACACACACACACACACACACAGTGCCCTCTCTCACGTCTGCCACCTTTGACCATATAAGGATCATCCAATATGGGTGTTCCAAATAGAGAGCCGCAGGGATGACGTATTTTTGTAGTCAGAACGCGGAAGTCCCGGACTTCCTGGTTCTTCATTGTTTCTGTCTATGGTATTTTTGAATGGGTTTTTGCCGCGATGCTTCTAATAATCTCTCTGGGCAACGCTGGCTTAATCAAACGCGAACCAGAGTTCAGTCGGATAATCTTCACACATGAGGACCACTTTCATGAGTTTTGTAGCGTAAACTAATCCAGAACTACACACAGTGTCGCATAGGCTTCCACGTCACATCAGCACTCAACCTGGACTGTTGTTGATGTGTGCACTGATTACCCCGGGCTGAACGGGCTGAACCAGGTGAGGGAAAGAATTTCCGTGTTCGTCCTTTGAAGTGGTGACGTTATTGACGTATAATATCCACATCGACTCAAAAGTGTAGTCTCATTTAGCCGTTTGCTAGCTAGCCGCCCTTTTAACGGCACGTAAAAGCTTCAAAACTCATAAAAGTGGTCCTTGTGTGTGAAGATGATATTACTAAACACTGGTTCGCATTTGATTAAGCCAGCGTTGCCCAGAGAGATTATTAGAAGCATGGCGCCAAAAACCCATTCAAAACTCCCATAGGCAAAAACAGTGAAGAACCAGTGTGAAGAACCACCAAGTGTTAGCATCGATGATTTCCGGACTCATTCCTGCGGCTCTCTATACAATTGGAATGGAGGTGATTGGTGAAATTTTGTGACGACAATGGCTGGGTTTCCCAAAAGCTTCTTTGCGCTAAGAAGCTAATTCAACCCTTCTTAAGGCCCCCTTAAGAAGCAAACGCGTTTCCCAATTGCTTCTTTACGAAGGCATGCGTTTCCCAAAAGCTTCTTAGCGCTAAGAAGCTTCTTTGACCCTTCTTAAGGCTCCCGTAAGAAGCCAACGAAGCCAACGCGTTTCCCGATTGCTTCTTAGCCTAAAATTATCTTCCAATTATCCTCCGTTAAGAAGGCTGCGTTTCCCAAAAGCTTCTTAGCGCTAAGATGATCTTTCGTTAAGAAGGTTTTGTAAGAAGGGTCTGGAGCCTTCTTAACACCTTCTTAATGACAAAACACTGGCAGATCCAGCCGCGTCAGGCAAAAGGAGATACTTGTGTCCACTGTTCCTCTTGTGTTTTTCCCTTTTTCCTTTCTTTCATGTACCCTTTAGTGTTTAAAATTAGGGAACACTTGAAAATCTCCCCTGTATGTATGGTTACTTGTGTTTTAAATGTTTTACCGTAGGCTATATTCCTCTAATCAGAATGGATTACTTTTATAATGTTGTGGATTTATATAGCACCTTTCACAGAACCCAAGGTCGCTTAAATTCTGTAGTGTTTCTCTGTTTTGTTGTATGCTGTGTATATAAAGCAATTTGAACTGCAGTCCATGTCTGAAATAAATAATGTTTAATAAAGTTTAACATGACCATGATTAGGTGTTAACAGTGTTTCTCAACCACTGAGTCGTGGCCCACTGCTGGGCTCAGAGTGCCATCAAGTGAGCCGCTCCAGTTAAGATGCTTCTTAAGAGCCTTCTATTTTTTTTATTTTTCTCGACTGTTAAGAAGGCGTTTGGGAAACACTTCTTTGGAGCCTTCTTAACTCCTTAAGAAGCTTCTTAACTCCTTAAGAAGCTTCTTAACTCTTAAGAAGCTTCTTTGTTGGGAAACTCAGCCAATATCTTTACACTTTTTTTTGGTACTATTCTCATGTATTCGCAGAAGAAATTAATGTTTTTAATCTTTCAAGTAAGACACTCTCTGCAGCTCATGTACATGTCCTAAACAAAGGTTTATCGTTTGTCCCCACAACCCATGTAGATAAATTTGAAGCACAAGTGGATCTATATAAATTCTTTAGGAATGTGAGATTACGGGAATTTTTTGATAAACCTAATACTATGGTCACATTACAGGACAGGTCTCCTGATGATGTCATCACCCTGTCGGAGAATGAGCCAAGCTCTGACAGAGACACTGATCAAGCCAGCCAACGACCTTCTGTGTTCAGAGGCAAGAGCTATTTTGTTCCCCCGGATAATCGAAGCGCCTCTATAGATACTTTTTGCCGTCTTGTACAAACGGACATTGATCTTCTATTAAAACATGACAAGAAAAAGACTTTTGACAACTTAACTAAAGAAGAAAAAGATGCTTTGAATGATTTGAAAACTGACTCGACTATAATTATTAAAAAGGCTGATAAAGGTGGGGGAGTAGTACTACTAGATAAAGTGAATTATGTTTTGGAATGCCACCGACAGCTTTCTAATGAAACTTTTTATCACAAACTCAACAGTGACCCTACCCCACAGTTCCAAGAAATTGTGACATCGGAACTGAGAACACTCTATGAGTCTGGGGAAATTAAGAAAAATGAGTTTGAGTTCATGTCTATAAAATGTCCTGTCATTCCTACTTTTTACACCCTCCCAAAATTACACAAACAGATAACTCCACCACCTGGTCGACCTATAGTGGCGGCTATTGACTCTGTTACGTGTAATATATCAAAATTTGTTGATCATCAAATTAAAGCAGCAGTGGAAACATTACCTTCTTATGTAAAAGATACAAGTCATATGGTTTATTTAATTGAAGCTATTGATCATGTACCAGAACATGCTATGTTGGTCACTTTTGATGTGGAAAGTCTATACTCCAATATTCCACACAGTGGGGGACTAGATGCACTTGAACATGCCTTGACCAAGACTAGAGATTCTAACATAAAGCCTTCTATTAAATGTATCTTGAAACTGGCTGAGCTGGTACTTTTTCATAATTATTTTAGATTTGAGGATTATTTTTTTCTACAAATTAAAGGTACTGCTATGGGTTCTCCCATGGCTCCTAATTTTGCTAACTTGTATGTGGGAGAATTTGAAGAAGCACCAGGCCTGAGTGCTCATCCCCTGTTTTCAAATGTTTTGCTGTGGAAACGTTACATTGATGATGTGTTGGTCATTTGGGGAGGAGGGGCTGAACAGCTGAATGAATTTCACATCCTGCTAAATGAATTATCTCCTCACCTTAAGTTTACTATGCAGTTTGATGTTAATAAAATAAATTTTCTTGATCTATGGATCATAAAGGAAGATAACAAGTTGTATACAGATCTTTACACCAAGCCAACAGACCGCAATACATTACTTAGGGCTGACAGCCACCATCCTCTTCCCTTGAAAAAGAGCCTGCCATACAGCCAATTATGTCGTGTGAAACGTATCTGCACTAAAGACACTGACTTTGAGCATAATTCTTCCAAAATGTTGGCTAAATTTGAAACAAGAGGCTATAAAAAGAAAACTCTTGAAGAGGCTAAATTAAAAATCTCTCAAAAAAACAGAAGAGATTTTCTAAAACCTAGTCCAAAAAAGAAGTCAGAAGTAATTGTTTTCAGCACTAAATACACTAAGTGTGCGGAACAATTTAAAGGAGTGATCTTGAAACACTGGCATATTTTGAATTCTGATAAACATATTGAACACTTATATAAAGAGCCCCCTCTGGTGGTTTTTAAAAGGGGCCGCAATTTAAGTGATATGTGTACTGCTTCAGATCTTCCTCCTACTCCTATGTCCTCACAAACTCTCTTAACTCCTATTCCTAATGGTAATTATAAATGTGGTGCATGCGCACAGTGCAATAGCACAAATAAAAACCAATTCTTTCGACACCCACATTCAGGTAAGAAGATACCTGTTAGAGGAGTTATTTCATGTACTACAAAGGGAGTGATATATTGACTTGTTTGCTCCTGTGGCAAGGGGTATGTTGGTCAAACAAAACGCCAACTTAAGCAAAGAATTACAGAACATCGCAGTGCTATTAGACGCAAAGATGAAACCTCTCCCATTGCAGTCCATTTCATGGAAGCTAATCACTCTATCTCATCACTTCGCTATACAGGGATTGAAAAAGTATTTCTGTCTAGGAGAGGAGGAGATCTAGAACGTAACCTGTTACGAAGAGAAGCATACTGGATGTATGAACTAAATACACGTTCTCCTAATGGTTTAAATATTGATTATGACCTGAGGCCGTTTCTTTGAATTATTATTGAATTGCTGTGTAAATTGAGACAATTAGGCCAACTTTGTTGCCTAAATAGATGCCTTGTTTGGCATCACATTTAAAAAAATATTAATGATTGTATATTGTAATTGTAAAATGCTTTTTCCTAAAACAGATCATTGGATTGTTGGAAATGAAAAACTGCACCTTATTGTATTCATATATGTTTTAACCCTTTTTGTAATTGTCTCACCTGCAACTGATTGGAGAAGGTGTGCCCTACAAAAAGGGTCACACCTCCTTATGTTGTACTGCACCCTGACGAAGGCACTTTCGCCGAAACATGTTGGTGTAACCATTAAAACACAGCAGAGGAGATTTTGAGTGTGCGACTTCTTTTCTTTATGTTACTATTCTCATGTAGAAAAATATATACCATGAAATTCCAAGTAATCGGTACTTCCCCCGGAATTTTACTCATACTTTTTTTCTTTTTTTTTTTTGATCAAAGTGGGACACTAAAACTATCCACTGAAACCCAGGATGATAGTAAGAGTAAGATGTATGTGCTGAAATTGTTGGCTGCATGTCTACAACACCGTCTACTCGACTTTTATTGTTCATATTGGTTTTGATGATGGTTATCATTTTAATTGCTCCATTCTTCTGATAATATTGTATTTATCTTTTCCCTGGATGAATCACATGACTTTTACTGCTGCAACAAACTAACTTCCTTCCTATCAATAATTGTATCTAGTCATGTGTTATCTTATATTCATTCATTGCAACATTGGATCAAAATGTCTCATTCAAATCAATTAAACTGCATCATATCCAGGTGGTTCTCAACGGGAGGTCCGGGGACCAGCGAGGGTCCATGAGAGAGTTCCACGGGGTCCCCAGCAAATGGATGAATTATTAAACTTCACCATTATTTCATTTACAACAAGTTAACACAATTTAGAATGTAGAAGAATAAGTTTTGATCATAGTTGCTCTGTTATCTATCTCTCTACCGACAATACAGATAGTCATGGAATCATAATGATGTAACAATAACACATATTCTCAGATTTGGGTCAGAGAGACAAAATCTCATCAAATGGGACGTCTGTGTGGCCCTAATGTGATATGAAGAAGGTTGTGTTTACTATATGTTATAATAAAAGTCATGACAATAGTAATACAAAAATAACAAAAATAACGTTGTAACCTGACATCTCCCTCTCACATTGACCACCGGCACCTCATCACACCTCATTCCTATTGGGTCACAGCCTACATTCACCTTCATCTGTGCACAGTGTGTTCCCCCCGCCTGGTATCCTGCTGTGATATCTCACACATGTTCTCCATCACTCAGACAGGTCCAGGTTCAAACGTGAAGCCTGCGAGGGCACGGAGCCGAGGCAGACTCAGGTAGGAGAGGAGAGGGGGCCCCGGCCGGCACCACGGAGCCCAGGCAGACTCAGGTAGGAGAGGGGAGGGGGCCCCGGCCTGCACGGAGCCCAGGCAGACTCAGGTAGGAGAGTTGAGGCACAACCAGGAACACATGATCACTTCCACATGTCGAGCGATGCAGTGTGCCAGTAAACTAGTCTGAGACATCTGCTGGGAAGAACATCACTCGCTTCTCGTAAGTCAAGTTCAAAGGTCTCAACGTGGTTCGTTTTTCTTTTCGTATACAGCTGACTTTATTGTTGTTGTTGTTGTTGATAATAATAATAATAATAATAATAATAAACTATTTGTATAGCACCTTTCATAAAATGCTAATTTTAAAAACACTTTCCCCCCCTTTTTTTTTGCACTTATTTACATAATAAACATCTAGCTATGTGTACTCAGATGTCAAATATGGCCTGAAAAATCTGCAAAGAAGTCTGGAAATTTGACCCTGGAAAAGTCTGGAATTTTGAAATGGAAAGTGTGTAGGAACCCTGTACTATGGATCTTTGTATTGATCAAATAACACCTGTTATGTAACAAAAACAAATAAACAAATAAACATTGGAATAAGGAAAACAAAATACAGAAAGATGAAAAAATATATATTTTGCATAATGACAAATACATTTCAATGAGCGGACCTGCACTGAACAGAAGCACCTGCCTCATTCTTTCTCGGAATCTCACTAGCACTTTACATTACAGCTCGGTAACAGCGGTTAATAGTGTGATAATAAAGTAATAATCAGGTAATACCATGTGATTACCAAAGTACTAACCAGGTAATAGCTTGGTATTAACACTGGCAGGCTGCTATCGGGGCCGGCAGATTGCTACCCAGGATGTGTTTCCAGATAATCGTTACTTATAGATGTTTGGTTTAATTTAATATGACCAAAAATTAAATCCCCCATTTTTACCATTTGTTTCTGGCCCTGTTACAGTTACCCAGATATACTCATTGTTAATACCAACCTATTACCTGCTTATATACTTTCCTCATTAGGCTACATGGTTATTGTAAAATGCGAGCGGAGTCTCAGCTGAGACCTGTAACACAGACATGCCACAAGAAAACAACAACCATTCTTCCTCTTCCCATCCACCCTCTCCTGTCCTCCAGTCAGCTGCTTCTCCTCTGGTCATGTGTCTGGAAGTCACAGACCTCTCCGCTGGCATTTCCTGTCCTCTGAAGTGGGCTCCAGGAAGCACTCACCTGAGGCCAGAGGGCCAGAGGGGGGCTGATCCCCCCAGAGGGGGGCTGATTTCCGCAAAAGCGGCTCAGTGCCCCCCTCTCTGGTCATTTGTGACCAGCCCGTCGACAGGGTCGACAGCTTGAAGGCGGTTCGCCTCCTGAACTCTGACCCTCTTTGCATTCGCACCTTAAATCGCACCTTAGATCCTTAGGCTTGAATTGAACTTGAACTTGAATTGCACTTTATAGGCAGCTCGAAACTGCTTTTATGAACAAATGCTGCTTGTAATACTGTGCACTTTATTTATCTATTTCAGCCTCTCTCATATTTTATGTAGTGTTTTTTTCACTTTTCTTATTCTCTTTTGTGTCTGAATCTGTGATTTGTTATGTCTGTTTTTATGTCTGTTTTTTAGAGCTGCACTGAAACAAATTCCAATCAACTCTGTTGACATGGCAATAAAGTATTGAATCTTGAATTGAATCTGAGCAAGCTCTTTTCTTCTTGCTGCTCATAGAAACAGCATCATGTCCTCTTTTCATCTGAGGAGATGGAGACGGACACACTGAAGCCAGCTAAAGCCTCACACAACACTGGAGCTACAGTAGAGTACTCTCTGCCTCGGGCCAGAGAGGAACCTCTTGTTTGGTCCGTCGGGTTGAAAGCGCTCGCCTTGAATTGAATGGTGAAGACGGCTTCCTTTACATTCTCACTGGTGAACAACCATAATGATGAGCTTTCAGGACTGCTTGAAAGAGGAGGAGGAGTGGTGGAAGACTCTCAATAGGAAGTACAGGAAGCTGCCAGTGTGGCCGAGTATTATGAGAGAGGGGAAGTAGGCTAGAGTATTATGAGAGGGGAAGTAGGCTAGAGTATTATGAGAGGCAGTATGCATACTTAAAACATGTAGGTTATGTAGAGAGACAAAGCATAAAACTGTTTGACAGGGGAAAGTAGCCTACTGCAAATCTCTCCTCTTTCCTCTGTCTGCTGAACCAGTACAGACTGACTCACGCCAACAACACACACAGCGCTCACGTCATGCACCAAATTACCATAACTGACTGTGAATTCAGTCTGAGTGCAAAACACGAACGTGGGCCTGGGCCAAATATGCCCTTATTTTATACTAGAAATCTCACACGCTGGGTGAGCTCTATTCCTATGCTCGCCCGCCCGCTGCGTGGGGTTCGCTGCGCGGCCCCGCCCACAGCTCAGCTGCTGCATGGCCTCGCCTTGGTCTATTGGCATGCACAGCACACAATTGCACAACTTCGCATCACTGATGACATCACTCACTGATGACATCACAATTGCTCGAGTGACCATCACTGATCACATCATGGAGTGCTCGAGTGACGTCACTCAGCGCACAATTGCCCAAATTTGCATGTCATAGACATTGTGACATCATCAGTGACATCACAATTGCTCGAGTGACCATCACTGATGACATCATCCAACGTGGGACAACAATTTAAACGGAGAAACAGAGGCCACTTCCTCCCTTATGATGATGATGATTATTATAACCATGAGAGAAACATCAGAAATGGCATCTATTTATATGATGTCATTAAATACAGTGTTCAACCCCTCCATATGTTTTACAATGGTGATTATTACATCATCATGTGCTGAGTCAAGCATGTTCACAATGTTATTTTATTGCACTTATGATGCCTTATGATGTCGTATGTGCACCACTTATTGTATCTGTGTAGTTAAACTAATAACTTCAGTCACATTGAGTTGTAGTTTCATATTCAGTCACATTGAGTTGTAGTTTCACCAAACGGTTTTTCTTTCTTTTTCAAATGGGTGATGTTTCCTTGTCGAGCTGCAATGCAAACTACAACTCATAAGGCTTTACTGCCATCTAGTGGTCAAATCTGAGAATTGTGTGCACGGCTGATTACAACACTGAAAACTGACTTGGCATGTAAACGAAAACATAAACATAAGGAAATAGCCCGTATGAGAGACCGTGGACAAGCTGAACTTAGACTTAATATCATGTTAACTCTAGCTTTCATATTGTCACAAAAAACGTAAGTAATAAAATAAAATAATTCACCCCCAAGCCCCCAGATGGTGGTGCTGCCTATTCAGATAAAAGGGGTTCATTTCTGTCTTGATTTCAGGCACTAGCATTAAAGAGATGTCTGAATTGATTCATTGTTTTGATAACAGGCTGGTTAAAGAGATTGGGATTGATCAGATGGATCAGATAGTATTTCATATTTAGTAGGTTACAGATGGCCAGTAGTACTGATACCAAAACATTTGCATTGCTTTGATGTAGTCTGAAGTATGAAACAGCAATATCGGCCTATGTGGCTCAATTAATTGTTGAGAGTGTGTAGGTGGGATGGCTTTCGTTTCCAAGCTTTATCTGAGGGGAGGCTCACAGTCTGAGGGGAGGCTCACAGTCTCAGACTTTGAAAACCGCTGCCCTATGGCAAACTCCCTTTTTCAGAATCACAATCAGAATTATTTTATTTGAACAAGGTATGTTTTCACATACTAGGAATTTGTCTTGGTGTGGTTGGTGCTCATTAACATTGATAAGAACAAATATACAAGACATAAACAAAATATAAAGGATCTAAAGAGATTATTAAATATTATAAAGGGATTCATATTTTAACAGATATAGATAGTATTAACGGATATAAACAGTATTAACAATAAAAACCAATAAAAATAAATTAAAAGATCATGCCATAGAGGGCTAAAGAAGTTATTTTATTGTTAACAGAATGACTCACTTCCTGTTCAATGGTAGGATAACTCTGGGATGCATTACTGCCTTTAAATGAGGAATTAATTTACAAAACACTTCATTGACCAAATCAATAAAAAACTCAAATGTCACACATGATCAGTCAGGGAGGAAGCCCCATCATATCAGAGGTTCAGGTTGATATTTCATAAATGATCAATATATCAGCCTGATAGATATATATCACTTTGACCCTAATCTGTTACGTCAGGAGTCATGACGACCGTTGCAATATGATGGTGGTCTCTTATCTGTGAACATTAGAGATTGAATAAATGGAGTGTGAGAAGAGGCTTGGTCTTTAAGCTTCTGGCATACTCTTCGCGCACGCGCTGGAGGCGGGGCTCCGAGGAGGGCGCACGCACTCTGCGCAGGCCAAAACAGAACATACTCAGTGCGCAGCTCCAGGCTCCAGGCAGTCTGAATGAAATTGAATGTAACATTCCCAATTCTATGTATTAAATTATAAAAAACGACCCTCAACATTTGGGAAGGCTAAGCCACACAACTAGTTCGTTATAATCGAACGTCATGCTTCAAAAGGCGACTTTACGACGGTGAGGACTCAATCACAGCAGATATCCGCTGATAGCCTACCACGGAGATCTCACAGGCACAGGCAGCAAAACCCGACGCGCTGATAGAAAAATCTCCATGGACGCGCCGCGCTGCGCTCAGGCCTCGCCCCCCGACACGCCCCGTGCGATGACGTCATAATCGCCGCGCGCCCTATGCGCTTGGCTGGGCGCAAAGAGTATGCCACAAGCTTTACTCTGGAGAGCCACATTGTCACATAGAGGTTCAACATCTGAATGATCATGATTGATGACCCAGGGTCCCCATGAGGGTCATTCAAGTTCCATCTTATCTGCTCCTCTCTATCTGTTGTGCTCTCCCTGGCAGCTCGTTCCAGCAATCCTGGATTCAAACAAACATAAACACGTATACATTATAGTCCCTAAGATATTATATTATTTTATATTTCTAAGATAGATTACTTCAAATATTATTTTTCTCAGAACAATCCCAGTTCATTGGGGCATAACCCAACCTGTGTATTTCTTCATCGAGATAAAACCAGATTTTTCTCCCAGTTCATTTTTTTGCTGTCAGTGTTCGTACCACCAAGCATAACAAAAGACCCGAAGCGCAGGAAAACCCAAAATAGCCCCGATCTCGGCCAGGAGTCCTGTCTTCTGTCTTCTTTCCCAGATGAACAGTGGTCCTCCCTGGGTTTTCTCACTGCAGCTCTCCACCTCTGCTCCTCACCAGCTGCCAGGATCACTCAAGAGACCTGTGTGTGTGTGTGTGTGTGTGTGTGTGTGTGTGTGTGTGGAAGTAAACCAGGGGTGCCCAATAGGTAGAACGTGATCTACCAGATCTCAGGCCATCAATAAGTAGCTCACCAAAGAAATCCAAAAAGTTTTTTTCTCCTAAACGCAGAAACTAACTCCCACTCATGTAGCCTATAGCTAACTCAGTATAAGCATAAACCCTTGAATATAAAGAGAAATATAAACTTGTGCTTTTTATCTAGAAGAAAAAACGCAGCTGGCTTGCCTTGTTTACTTCCATTTGTTTACAGGTCAGTCTTGTGGTAACGTTGACGTAACACAGCAACAGGCCAAAGCCGTCAATGCAGCGTTTATGCTAGTTATGACCAAGTCATGACTACAGTAATTGTTATCCCTTAAAGGAACACTCCGCCCATTTTCAACCAGCTTTGTATCATTAGAACATCAGTAGTATATCAGAAAACTGTAAACGGTTTTGAAGTCTGTCATTTAATTTGACAGTTATTGAGTGTTAAAGTGTGGACCAGTGACATCACTGGTCCACACTAACTCAAATTAATAACTCATTAACT
>NC_139643.1:51375271-51422771 GCF_964638095.1 Poromitra crassiceps | reverse complement strand
AAATCGTCATTAGCATTGCAGTCGAACTGTTAGCTTTGCATTTGAAGCAATTGGTTAAGAGTAAGACAAGCTACTGCTAAATCACCATGAAATAGTGTTTGGACTTGTTGCTTAGCTGATATATTTGATTCAGGAGATGGACAGTGGTCACTGAGAGAGAGCGGACCAGGAAAGCTCTGTTTGGACCACATGTGAGTGTGTTGCTGCTGTTTCTTCTGCCATTCATCTGCCCCATCCATCATCTGCCCCTACTTCCATGAACTACCCCCCTCTGATTAGTCCCTGCTTTCCGTGAGTACTGCTGCACCTGCCTTTTGTTTCACCTGCTTGTGTGAAGAAGTGAAGCGGCCGTTACAGTTTTCAGGCCTCCAGCCTCCCAAGCTACACTCAGGCCTGCAACAGGGGTTTCTGGGTTTGAGTGAGTGTGTGTGTGAGTGTGGGCCCACAGTGTATTTTGAGGTGTATTGTTTTCAAAGAGGTTATACATAATAGTAATTGGACATATAAATTAGAGGTAACGGATAAATCAATAACAAAGAATTGGAATATAAATAGATAATAATAATTGTTGTTTGTCAATTGTCCATATTATTTTATTTGCATTTGTTTTATATGTGATCCGAAGCACTTGTTTCCTATAGTAATAAATCCCCACGTTTGGGTTTATTGCAATTAAAGCATACTTGTTGTGTAATTCATATATAAGTAATTCATATTTGGGTAATACATATTTGTTTAAAAAGGTAGATTAAAAAGACACAATATACAACAACAGGGATATATATATATATATATTTTATATTTCTTGAACTTTATTGGAGGCACCGCCAGTTATTTTAATTTGATGAATAATGAATATTTAAAGAACAGGTATAACGCCATTAAGTTTGAAACCATAACCCAGGCCCCGCCCCACAGTACTATCACACTAAGCCTATTTTAGATACTCTAGCTACATGGGACGGGTGTTACAGAGGTAACTATGGTGCAGGCTGACTGATATCCAACCCAACATTCCACATGAAGGCAGCAAGACCTTGAGGAACACCATTAGAAACATTCATGCTGTGATGTGCGATCAAAAACCTTTGACTTTTGGAGATTTCTGTAAGAATTGATTTTTTTGCTGATTGGGTGACGAGCACTTCTGTTCTGGAAGTTGCTCAGAAACCCGCCTTATTGTACCTACACTGTAGGAAAGCCATTCATCCCCTGAATGCTCTAGGGCTGTAGTTTGTGGTTGTAAAGTTTCATGATATGATAGAAGCATCTTCACTCCCTCTGGAGCATCAGAAAGACAGTAATATACAAGTCTACCTTCAGACCATGCACTTCTACATGATTGAATGGACCCACACCACAACACCCTTTTTGCTATCATACAGTATTTAGACATTATTTGCGCACAGCCAGTGACTCAACTACAAAGACGTTTTACGAGTATCCGATATGCCGATATTTGGCGAGGGGGAAAATTGGCATGGCCATTTTGAAAGGGGTCCCTTGACCTCACCTGAAGATATCTGAATGATAATGGCTTCTATGGGTAGAGTTAGAATGGCTTCTATGGGTAGAGTTAGAATGGCTTCTATGGGTAGAGTTAGGGGCTACACATCTTCTATGGGTAGAGTTAGGGGCTACACATCTTCTATGGGTAGAGTTAGGGGCCAGGCTACACATCTTCTATGGGTAGAGTTAGGGCCAGGCTACACATCTTGTTCTATGGGTAGAGTTAGGCTACACATCTTCTATGGGTAGAGTTAGGCTACACATCTTCTATGGGTAGAGTTAGGCTACACATCTTCTATGGGTAGAGTTAGGCTACACATCTTGTTCTATGGGTAGAGTTAGGGGCTACATACCTTAAGCTGCATGCACTTTCTGTCAGAAAGGTGTCTGTCCCTTTGAAAATGTTTACGTTTTTTTTCAATCAAGTCTAAATGTAACTTTAATACAAGTTTTTAATAAAAGTTCTAATAACGTTTTTATTATTTTAGATTTAGAACGTAAATTGTCTATAAATTATAATACATTTTAATCTAATGTAATTTCGCTTAACATTAATTTTTGGCTCTTCATACGGAAGAATTTGGGCACCTCTGATTTAGCAGCTGTGCTGGACTGTTACGCTATGTTCTGCTGTTGGGATAGGCGCATGTGTGGTTCTGATATTCTGAATATATAAGCTACAGTGCAGTATAATTAAGGTTGTACATTGATTTCCCTGCTGTGCTGCTGTGTTCATTAAATGCTGTGTGGTCATTAAATAAATTAAGAGAGAGAGAGAGAGAGTCCAAAGATATATGTCGGTTCAGTCTTTGTTTTTGGATATGTGAATGTTCTTAATTAAGAGTGAGAGAATGGACTGAATTCTGTATGCAGAATATATAAGGAGACAATAATTATTTTGATCATTGTAAAGCCACATCATAGTAAAGAGGATATGAATGTGATGTGTGTAGTTCTTCATAGATCTAGCCTCTTCATTTTGCTCTGAGTGCACCAGATTGATCCAATTTACTTTAAAATGTACAAAACGTTCTCTGTTTCTGGCAGGGGGTCCCCACCACTTTCCAAATCAAACCTACGCCCTTGAGTGAGACAATAAAAGATGCCCCACCCTCAGACGCACATGTGCTCTCTCTCCCTCTTACTCTCTCTCTCTCCCTCTGTCTCCCTCTCTCTATCTCCCTCTGACTCTCTCTCTCTCCCTCTGTCTCCCTCTCTCTCTCTCCCTCTGACTCTCTCTCTCTCCCTCTGTCTCCCTCTCTCTCTCTCTCCCTCTGACTCTCTCTCTCTCCCTCTGTCTCCCTCTCTCTCTCTCTCCCTCTGACTCTCTCTCTCTCCCTCTGTCTTACTTGTCTTGTTGCTGCCGGCCTTATCGTCCACTGCAATCTGAAAGCACCATTTTTAGTGAAAATGACGTCCACAATATAAATATTTGGTTAAAAAAATAAATCTGAGAGGGCCTCCAGTTGTCCAAATGTACACCCACTGATATGACATATTTCTGTGAGACATAATTACATAAGCACTTCTTGCAATGTAAGCCCCACTACGTTATGCCAAATCCAGACATATCAAAATGCAGTCACAGAGTTCATTAGTGGAGAGAAGCAGTAGTCCTCGTAGTTTTTAATCCTAACATTACGTCCAGAATGGCTTCGCCCCTGAATAGACAGGAAAGCATAAATTTCAACCAATAAACCTCCTCAACTGTAGTTGTAGTTATGATTGATATGATGAAAAGTATCCTGCACGGTAAATCCTCAACATGCAGCAGCTCCCTCAGCCAAGTAACAAAGTGCAGAAACAGACCCAGACACCCACTTAAAGGAAAGCATATCCTGCAGCTCCTCTGTGCAACAATAAAAGACTCATTGTTTTCATGTTACCAGAGACATCGGTCTCACCGTCGCCCACTGACCATTAAGACTCCCACCAGAAGCACTCAGGAGGATCCAAAACTCTGCTTTCTACAGGAAATGTCTGTTGGATCTACAACTCTGGCTGCGGGGGTTTATAAGTGGATTTGTGTTAAGGGGTATTTAGGGTCTAGCACTAGATGAAAGCTATTGGATGTCACCATAATCCTCTCAATCTGTGTGTAGCCTACTAGCTGCTGCGGTGCCACACCATGCCACACCATGCCACACCATGCCACACCATGCCACACCATGTCACACCATGCCACACCAACATCAGGTATGGTCCAGTCAATGTACCTCTGACATGATGGATTTCATGCTCTTTGATACATCTATGTAAAGAAACTCCACTATCAGCCGTTTCAGTCCAAAAACACTGGACATCAGGTGCTTTTTGGACTCCTGCTGTTGAGTTTGCCTCCAGGTCTCGCAACCTGCACCTCTCGTGCAGGGTGGCACCACCGAGCCTCAGCTCACAGAACCAACGCTCCCAAACATCCAGCAGGGGGGGCTGTCTTCCCCCTTTAGCCACACAGGACGCTCAAACGGGCCCAGCTCTGCTGAAAGTCACCCGGCATGCCAGCTTATGCTATAGACCCTTCTCACGGGGGCCATTTTGGGTCGAAAAGACAGGGTAAACACAGGTGCAAGCAACACACTAATGAGGGTTTCCAACTTCCATTGATTGGAATTTGGAAACCCTCATTAGTGTGTTGCTTGCACCTGTGTTTACCCTGCCAATTTGACACAAAATGGCCCCCGTGAGAAGGGTCTATTATCACACAGTCTGTGTGGAATAAGTCTATTATCACTAGGGCTGGGTATTGGTTCAAATTTCAAGAATCGATTCGATTCCGATTCACAAGGTTCCGAATCGATTAATTTCGATTCGATTCGTTTCCGATTCGATTAATTTCAATATCGATTTGGTTAGTGATACTAAAACATGTTTTTTGAGCTGTAACCTGAATTACATGATTGTCCAGTTATGTAACACAGGGGTTCCCAACCTTTTTTGCGCCAAGGACCGGTAGATGGGGAAAAAAAGTTGCAGACCGGTTGTCAATTTTAATAGTTTTAGTTACACATATATTTACTCACCAGGTTTACAAAGGGTAAATAACAGCCTTTTCATCTGTCAATAAAGACCCTTTCACAATTATGCACAGTGATTTGATTTCAGCCTATATAATTTCTAAAAGTAGATATTAATGATCAAACATTTCCATTTATGTAGCCTACAGTATTTATGTTTTTGTTTAAACTACAAACATAAATAAACGTCAACTTGAAACTATGTTTCAACTACCACACACAGCCTATAATATTATAGCCTATGTTTATACTTTTTTTTTTTTTATAAAAAAAATCGATCTCTGGACATATGAATCGATATCAAAGGATTAAAATAGAAATCGATTAAAAATCGGAGAATCGATTTTTTCAACCCAGCCCTAATTATCACACAGTCTGTGTGGAATAAGTCTATTATCACACAGTCTGTGTTGAATAAGTCTGCTGAGTTGATGTCAGTGTTGTTGTAATTATTTCACTCTTTTCTGCAGGGTATTTCTGCCAGCCGACGCCCTGCCAACCCAATGGAGCAGATCGAGGGACGTAAGCAGAGCTACGTGAGCAGAGGTACGTGGAAGTAGATTTAAAACGTGTTCGCTGAATATATATAGTATACGCTGCGTGTGCCAGCGTATACAGGCACTCACACAGTTTTGCACACGCATGTTGGTATCATGTCAAGCAGTCGTACCTGGGTCAGCACCCACAGGTGGGTCACGGGAGATTTGATTTGGGTCGCCAAATAAATGAGCAGAATTTCTTCCATAGTCTTTTATTTCAAAGTGAATTGTTTTACTGATGAGAGGAACAAAACGAGAGCCAACTAAAGGCAGACTTCAGAGCGCAGAGCAGTAGATCAGTATTATGCTCAACACCGCTGGCTGTTTTGATCTCGAAATTATGACGTATTTATTTGAGCCGGTGTGGAATAACGTACTGTATGGATTACACAAGGAGTGAGACTGGAGGCTGAGGAGCTGCTATAATGTGACAGACAGCAGAGTCAGGGGTGAGCCAAGGTAAATACGCCAGATCGTTCATTTTCTGCCATTGCATCTATAATATACTAACGATATGTGCCGCTGCGTATCAGAAAATAAGACATTTACAAGATGTAAATAGAAACATTACGTATGCCCCGTTTTCGCCTGTTACGTGGACTCTACTCATGGCTCAATATCTTCCCAGGTGATCCGAATGTAACCAAAGTTATTTGGGTGAGTAACCGTGAGTTTAACATCATATTTTAAGCTGGAAATAAGGTCTGGGTGTCTAAAAAAACTGACTTCTCCTTTAAGATGTGGCCTCCTTGAGTTAAGATGTGGCCTCCTTGTGTTAAGATGTGGCCTCCTTGTGTTAAGATGTGACCTCCTTGTGTTAAGATGTGGCCTCCTTGTGTTAAGATGTGGCTTCCTTGTGTTAAGATGTGGCCTCCTTGAGTTAAGATGTGGCTTCCTTGTGTTAAGATGTGGCCTGCTTGTGTTAAGATGTGGCCTCCTTGAGTTAAGATGTGGCCTCCTTGTGTTAAGATGTGACCTCCTTGTGTTAAGATGTGGCCTCCTTGAGTTAAGATGTGGCCTCCTTGAGTTAAGATGTGGCCTCCTTGAGTTAAGATGTGGCCTCCTTGTGTTAAGATGTGGTCTCCTTGAGTTAAGATGTGGCCTCCTTGTGTTAAGATGTGGCCTCCTTGTGTTAAGATGTGGCCTCCTTGTGTTAACTCATTCAGGGCCAATGACGTCTTTGACGTGTTATCAGGAATAGCCCAGAGGGCCAATGACGTGTTTGACGTGTTTTTGTTTTTATTACTGCAGGGCGTAGTTTAAACACTTCCCCAGCCTGTCACATGGTATCAGGTCCCTATCATCTAAGACAACACGTGAACAAACACATACCGCAGCTGTTGTTTTGAAATTGAGCAGGAGGAAAAGCAAACGGATAAGGAGCTTGCCTTGTGCAGACAGGAGAAACGCCATTGAAACGCCCCTCGCGCGCTGCAGGAGCTGGTCGCTTTCCTGTGTGCCAGCCGGAGAAAACCGGAGAAAGTAATCCACAGATGCGTTTGATCATCGGAGGAATGAGGAAATGATCGATCAGCAGTGATCAGAGGGCGGTGAGGACGTGTTGAATAGCCGAGGGGAAAACTGGAACGATAGCAGGGAGGATAGGACAGGGAGACATGGACGAGCAGCACACGAACAGCTAGGCAGGCAGAAGCGGCATTCACAGCAGCCCGCTGTCCGTTCTCAAGAGCTTCATGAAATCGCTGGGCTGCGTGCCCTCCAGTGTTGCTCCTGGCCAATCCCGGCGCCACAGGGCGTGGTTATTGCTTATCCTATGTGGGGTTAGAAATCACGATCCCCCTTTTAGATTTCTAACCCCACATAGGATAAGCAATAACCACGCCCTGTGGCGCTGGGATTGGCCAGGAGCAACACTGGAGGGCACGCAGCCCAGCGATTACATGAACCAACTGAATAGCTCTTGAGAAAGGACAGCGGGCTGCTCTGACTCCCGCTTCTGCCTTGTGCCTTGCTGTTGTGTGTTTATTTTGCACCCGTCCTCGTCCATGTCTGCCTGTCATATCTTCCCTGCTATCTGATCGTTCCCGTTTTCCCCTCGGCTATTCAACACGTCCTCACCGCCCTCGCAAACTGATCGATCATTTCCTCATTCCTCCGATGATCAAACACATCTCTTGATTACTTTCTCCCGGCTGGCACAGAGGAAGTCGACTCCAGCTCGTGCAGCGCGCCGAGGCGCGTTTCAATGGCGTTTCTCCTGTCTGCACAAGGAAGCGTTACCAGTTTTCTGCTTTTCCTCCTGCTCAATTTCAAAACAACAGCTGCGGTATGTGTTTGTTCACGTGTTGTCTTAGATGATAGGGACCTGATACCATGTGACAGGCTGGGGAAGTGTTTAAACTACGCCCTGCAGTAATAAAAACAAAAACACGTCAAACACGTCATTGGCGGGGAGGGCTATTTCTGATAACACGTCAAAGACGTCATTGGCGGTGAATGAGTTAAGATGTGGTCTCCTTGAGTTAAGATGTGGCCTCCTTGTGTTAAGATGTGGCCTCCTTGTGTTAAGATGTGCCCTCCTTGTGTTAAGATGTGGCCTCCTTGTGTTAAGATGTGGCCTCCTTGAGTTAAGATGTGGCCTCCTTGTGTTAAGATGTGGTCTCCTTGAGTTAAGATGTGGCCTCCTTGTGTTAAGATGTGGCCTCCTTGTGTTAAGATGTGGCCTCCTTGTGTTAAGATGTGGCCTCCTTGTGTTAAGATGTGGCCTCCTTGTGTTAAGATGTGGCCTCCTTGAGTTAAGATGTGGCCTCCTTGAGTTAAGATGTGGCCTCCTTGAGTTAAGATGTGGCCTCCTTGTGTTAAGATGTGGTCTCCTTGAGTTAAGATGTGGCCTCCTTGTGTTAAGATGTGGCCTCCTTGTGTTAAGATGTGGCCTCCTTGAGTTAAGATGTGGCCTCCTTGTGTTAAGATGTGGTCTCCTTGAGTTAAGATGTGGCCTCCTTGAGTTAAGATGTGGCCTCCTTGTGTTAAGATGTGGCCTCCTTGTGTTAAGATGTGGTCTCCTTGAGTTAAGATGTGGTCTCCTTGTGTTAAGATGTGGCCTCCTTGTGTTAAGATGTGGCCTGCTTGTGTTAAGATGTGGCCTCCTTGAGTTAAGATGTGGCCTCCTTGAGTTAAGATGTGGCCTCCTTGTGTTAAGATGTGGCCTCCTTGTGTTAAGATGTGGCCTGCTTGTGTTAAGATGTGGCCTCCTTGAGTTAAGATGTGGCCTCCTTGAGTTAAGATGTGGCCTCCTTGTGTTAAGATGTGGCCTCCTTGTGTTAAGATGTGGCCTCCTTGTGTTAAGATGTGGCCTCCTTGAGTTAAGATGTGGCCTCCTTGAGTTAAGATGTGGCCTCCTTGTGTTAAGATGTGGCCTCCTTGTGTTAAGATGTGGCCTCCTTGTGTTAAGATGTGGCCTCCTTGTGTTAAGATGTGGCCTCCTTGTGTTAAGATGTGGCCTCCTTGTGTTAAGATGTGGCCTCCTTGTGTTAAGATGTGGCCTCCTTGTGTTAAGATGTGGCCTCCTTGAGTTAAGATGTGGCCTCCTTGAGTTAAGATGTGGCCTCCTTGTGTTAAGATGTGGCCTCCTTGTGTTAAGATGTGGCCTCCTTGTGTTAAGATGTGGCCTCCTTGAGTTAAGATGTGGCCTCCTTGTGTTAAGATGTGGCCTCCTTGTGTTAAGATGTGGCCTCCTTGTGTTAAGATGTGGCCTCCTTGTGTTAAGATGTGGCCTCCTTGAGTTAAGATGTGGCCTCCTTGAGTTAAGATGTGGCCTCCTTGTGTTAAGATGTGGCCTCCTTGTGTTAAGATGTGGCCTCCTTGTGTTAAGATGTGGCCTCCTTGAGTTAAGATGTGGCCTCCTTGTGTTAAGATGTGGCCTCCTTGAGTTAAGATGTGGCCTCCTTGAGTTAAGATGTGGCCTCCTTGAGTTAAGATGTGGCCTCCTTGAGTTAAGATGTGGCCTCCTTGTGTTAAGATGTGGCCTCCTTGTGTTAAGATGTGGCCTCCTTGTGTTAAGATGTGGCCTCCTTGTGTTAAGATGTGGCCTCCTTGAGTTAAGATGTGGCCTCCTTGAGTTAAGATGTGGCCTCCTTGAGTTAAGATGTGGCCTCCTTGAGTTAAGATGTGGCCTCCTTGTGTTAAGATGTGGCCTCCTTGAGTTAAGATGTGGCCTCCTTGTGTTAAGATGTGGCCTCCTTGTGTTAAGATGTGGCCTCCTTGTGTTAAGATGTGGCCTCCTTGTGTTAAGATGTGGCCTCCTTGTGTTAAGATGTGGCCTCCTTGTGTTAAGATGTGGCCTCCTTGAGTTAAGATGTGGCCTCCTTGTGTTAAGATGTGGCCTCCTTGTGTTAAGATGTGGCCTCCTTGAGTTAAGATGTGGCCTCCTTGTGTTAAGATGTGGCCTCCTTGAGTTAAGATGTGGCCTCCTTGTGTTAAGATGTGGCCTCCTTGTGTTAAGATGTGGCCTCCTTGAGTTAAGATGTGGCCTCCTTGAGTTAAGATGTGGCCTCCTTGTGTTAAGATGTGGCCTCCTTGTGTTAAGATGTGGCCTCCTTGTGTTAAGATGTGGCCTCCTTGAGTTAAGATGTGGCCTCCTTGTGTTAAGATGTGGCCTCCTTGAGTTAAGATGTGGCCTCCTTGTGTTAAGATGTGGCCTCCTTGTGTTAAGATGTGGCCTCCTTGTGTTAAGATGTGGCCTCCTTGAGTTAAGATGTGGCCTCCTTGAGTTAAGATGTGGCCTCCTTGTGTTAAGATGTGGCCTCCTTGTGTTAAGATGTGGCCTCCTTGTGTTAAGATGTGACCTCCTTGTGTTAAGATGTGGCCTCCTTGTGTTAAGATGTGGCCTCCTTGTGTTAAGATGTGGCCTCCTTGTGTTAAGATGTGGCCTCCTTGTGTTAAGATGTGGCCTCCTTGAGTTAAGATGTGGCCTCCTTGTGTTAAGATGTGGCCTCCTTGTGTTAAGATGTGGCCTCCTTGAGTTAAGATGTGGCCTCCTTGAGTTAAGATGTGGCCTCCTTGTGTTAAGATGTGGCCTCCTTGTCGTCTCCAGCACCTTCAAATGAAGTATTGGCTTGCAGTCTGCTTAGTAACGGGATGTCCTGTCAGTCCCGTTATCGATGTGGTGTGAGAGCTTTGGCTATTTGGCACACAGGATGGTCACATGGCGCCAACTCAAACATTCGTTTCAGCCCCAGGACACTGGACAAACCTTCTCTGTCATCGCAATACTTCAGGCTGCTGTCTCCACCGCCCAGCCAAGACGATGGTGCCTGGTCTGTGTCTGTGGTTCTGAACACCAGCAAAGTACTGTTTGAAAAGATAATTGGACCTTGACTTGAAGGCAGCAGGCATTATCTTTATGACTCTCTGGGCTGCTGTGCAGTAAAGTCACTGGACCGGCCTGAACAAAAGAAAGTGTACAATCGAGTGGAGGGGAAGAAGTCATATCAGCTCAATTCCCTCACCCTAACCCTAGCCTATACTTTGATGCAGCAATTATATATATAGTATAAAAAAAGATAACTAGGGACTAGAATTTTTTTTGTTTGAATTCTCTCTGTTTCCATGTCTATCATCAGTCATTGTAAAATAAAATTAAAATATGAAGGACCTTCTTGCACTCTGGCCTTTATTCCTCCATAGACTGAATAGAATTCATTCTAATGGAAAAGTATCTTCAGTCTAAGAGAAGAAACAGAGATACTGTGGTTCGTTGGCTCCGCCCATCGAGGCTTAAATCGGCCAATCCCTGCTTCTGGTAAATGTTTCTAGGACTAATACCGCGTTCACGACAACTCGGAACAAGGGAAAAAACGAGCTCCAACCTGTAAAAAATGAATTGAACGGTTGTCGAGGTCGGAATTACAGGTCGGAAAATCAAGGTATCATTTCAGAGCTCTGGTATGTCCGAGTTGACGTCATCAAAGTGTTTTTTTTGCCTAATTTGAGGTGTAATTATGAAATATCTGTTTATATTGTTTAATTTCGCTCTGATAATGGCAATATGTTGAATTCAACAGCTATTTTATATATTTTTTTGTTTTACGAGTTAAAAACAGCATGTCGGGGTTGGAAATTATTCTTATTTTTTTTTCCCCCAGATTTTTTTATCCCATTTTTATCCCCCATTAGTGCTAATTTTAATTTATTTATCCTGGTTGCTGCTCCACCCTCTGCCGATCTGGGGAGAGCCGAAACTGGCTCCATGCTTCCTCCGAGACATGGGCAGTTAGCCAGCCGCTTCTTTTCACCTGACAGGGGAAGCTTCACCGGTAGGACATAGCACGTGGGAGGATCACGCTATTCCAACCAGTTCCCCTCCCTCCGAACAGGCGCCCCGAACGACCAGAGGAGGCACCACATCAGCGACCAGGATATTGCATGTTTTGGTGAAGGGGTTCGTATATGAAGGAAACCCCCAGGGGGCACTGGGAGAACATGCAAACTCCACACAGAAAGGCCCTTTTGACGACCCCACCCGGGCAGTCGGCACTCAAGGACATGCGGACGGGCACGCACTCCTTCAGCGCTCACAGAGTCCCAGGTGGGAATCGAACCCAGGACCTTCTAGCTGTGAGGCGACAGCGCTTACCACTGCACCACCGTACCCCCCGGAGGTTGGAAATTCTGAGTTGAAACTCCCGAGTTGCGGGTCATCTTGAACGCGGCATAAAATGCCAACCTTTGGTCACACAGACAGGACAGGGTCGTCCATGTCGTCCACACATGCCACGCCCACGCCCACCTCACCCACCAACCCCTCCCTCCCCGGTGACCCCCAGTGACCCCGCCGTGTAGCGGGCCAGTGTTGATGTTATTTCATGTCCCCGTGGGTGAGCTGCAGCACTGCCGTTTCCTGAACGCTTTGGTGCTTTTGTCCGCCCTCCAACCTGACAGCCAGGAACTCCCAGTCACAGCCCAGATTTATGAAGCTCTCGCTGTCGGGGGCAAGAGGTTTGTTCTTTAAACAACAACCAGCCGGAGAGACAGAGTGCTGTCTGTCTCTCATAGAGTTACAACCACACGAGCTAGATACAGAGTGCTGTCTGTCTCCCATAGAGTTACAACCACACGAGCTAGATACAGAGTGCTGTCTGTCTCCCATAGAGTTACAACCACACTGAGCTAGATACAGAGTGCTGTCTGTCTCCCATAGAGTTACAACCACACTGAGCTAGATACAGAGTGCTGTCTGTCTCCCATAGAGTTACAACCACACTGAGCTAGATACAGAGTGCTGTCTGTCTCCCATAGAGTTACAACCACACTGAGCTAGATACAGAGTGCTGTCTGTCTCCCATAGAGTTACAACCACACTGAGCTAGATACAGAGTGCTGTCTGTCTCCCATAGAGTTACAACCACACTGAGCTAGATACAGAGTGCTGTCTGTCTCCCATAGAGTTACAACCACACGAGCTAGAGACAGAGTGCTGTCTGTCTCCCATAGAGTTACAACCACACTGAGCTAGATACAGAGTGCTGTCTGTCTCCCATAGAGTTACAACCACACTGAGCTAGATACAGAGTGCTGTCTGTCTCCCATAGAGTTACAACCACACTGAGCTAGATAGTATACAATACTGCTATTTTGGGATTGATTGATTGATTGCATTTATTTTTATTTAATATTTTCCGAACCTATATAGAAGTTTCGCTGAGCGTTATTGCAGTCTTTATTTTTTCGAACCACGGTCGATTTTTCAGAAATTCGCTTCCAACATGTACACATCTGTGGCTGTGATTGACAGGCGGGTCAAAACTCACATCGCAATTTCGTGCCGTATATTCGCATCGCTCTTGATGTGTAAGGACCTTTACAATCATACTTTAAACAAATACATACATGTAACACCATATTAAGAGAATGCCTGATGGAAAACATAAGGCATATCTTTTATTTATGCCAGATTTCTTCAGATATATCGGTCTAACCGCAGAATGGCGGTTACGTGATGTTTCGTCCTCAAATCCACGCTGCGCTCCCAGCATGAGAGCACACAGCGTGGCCTGGCCACTCTTTGTACTTGATGTTCCACTGATCCACTGTTGACCGTGGCTTTCAAACAGAGAGCTCAAGCCGGGCTTCACACGCCGACTAAGACTCACAAGATTTTTATGAATCTGACTTTAATCTGTGTGCGCTTCCTCTACTTTCCCCCCTTCTCTCTCTCTTTCTCTCTTTCATTTGTTTGCTCTCTCTCCCTCTTGTGTTCTGGACACATACCACACCTCTTCTGAAGTGTGTGTGGGGGGAGAACGAGAGAAAGTGATGAAAGACCAGTCAAAACATGTGCAAGAGACGGGGCTGGAAAACTTTTTTTTTTTACAAGTTTGCCGCTAATGGCGTTCGGAAGTGATGGCGATTTGTTTGGATGAACTGGGAGTCAGAGACAGAGAGGTGGCTCTCTCAGAGACAAATGCAGACTCAGACTGGAGGTGTGAGTAGGTGGGCTCGTGTAGGTGGACTGTCCTGGGACTCAGACTGGCGGTGTGAGTAGGTGGACTCGTGTAGGTGGACTGTCCTGGGACTCAGACTGGCGGTGTGAGTAGGTGGACTCGTGTAGGTGGACTGTCCTGGGACTCAGACTGGCGGTGTGAGTAGGTGGACTCGTGTAGGTGGACTGTCCGGGGTTCCAGTGATTTACGGCTTCCTGGGAAATCTCAAAGGAGAAATAGAAATGACATCCATTCCTCCACAGATGCATGAAGTCATGACTTTATGACAAGTGTTGCTTTTTCATGAGTGATTTCAATTCCGTGAAAGGTGAAAATGTGGCCGTGCGCACATCATGAATTTGAAACATATGACATGATATTCCCATATAGGCCATGATGCTAGGTGATATAGTGCTAAATAAATTATTGAAACATATGACATGATGCTAGGTGATATAGTGCTAAATAAATGATTTGAAACATATTAGCCTACACCATATTCCCATATAGGCCATGACGCTAGGTGATATAGTGCTAAATAAATTATTGAAACATATTAGCCTACACCATATTCCCATATAGGCCATGACGCTAGGTGATGTAGTGCTAAATAAATGGGAGGGTATAAAATAACAGCCACCAATTACCATGATTTTTTTCTCCCAAATTTACGCTGATTGACCTACTGAGGTAGGTCTGCGGAAAGGTAAAAAAGCCGAGTTTTAGAAACAGAAGTTTTCTTTCAATGAATGTGGATATTACAGAAATGCCTACATTTTTTTCTGGCGCATCAGCTGCTATGCACCTTAGCCATGAGAAGAAAAAAGTGTGTGTGTGTGTGGGGGGTGGTCCTTCCATGTAATCTGGTTATTTGCGGTGGTGTGGGACGTCTGATGTTCGGTGTGTGTGTGTGTGTGAGGGGGGGGGGGGGGGGGGGCTGGTGCGGTGTGTGTGTGTGTGTGTGTGTGTGGGGGGGGGGGGGCTGCTGTGGGGAAGGGGGAGCCAGTGGTTGGAAAAAGGCAGCATGGGCAGTGTGAATGACAGTATGTAGACTGGATCAGGAGTGGTAAAATGTCCTGATGACTGGAAAACAAAACCTTGGAAAATTGCACAGCGCCTGGAAGCACCGCTCCAGTCTGAACCCCCCCCTCCCACACACACACACACACACACACACACACACACACACACACACACACACACACACACACACAGGGCCTGGAAGCGCACGCAGAGCTGAATGAAGTATGGTGGAGAAATTATATCTCTGGAAGAGGGAAGACCCTGCTGGAAATCCTCAGGAAAAAAACACAGTGCAGACAGATGGGAACGGAAAATGTGGGTGACATAGTCGTCTGTGACGATGTCACAGTTCATTGAAATGACACTGATTTGTGATCAGCTGGGCCAGCTGCCTTTCTAAATGCAATAAGGCTGCAGGGTTCTCCTCTGAAGAACAGTTCCATCACAGCTGCCTTTCTCAATGCAATAAGGCTGCAGGGTTCTCCTCTGAAGAACAGTTCCATCACAGCTGCCTTTCTCAATGCAATAAGGCTGCAGGGTTCTCCTCTGAAGAACAGTTCCATCACAGCTGCCTTTCTAAATGCAATAAGGCTGCAGGGTTCTCCTCTGAAGAACAGTTCCATCACAGCTGCCTTTCTCAATGCAATAAGGCTGCAGGGTTCTCCTCTGAAGAACAGTTCCATCACAGCTGCCTTTCTCAATGCAATAAGGCTGCAGGGTTCTCCTCTGAAGAACAGTTCCATCACAGCTGCCTTTCTAAATGCAATAAGGCTGCAGGGTTCTCCTCTGAAGAACAGTTCCATCACAGCTGCCTTTCTCAATGCAATAAGGCTGCAGGGTTCTCCTCTGAAGAACAGTTCCATCACAGCTGCCTTTCTCAATGCAATAAGGCTGCAGGGTTCTCCTCTGAAGAACAGTTCCATCACAGCTGCCTTTCTCAATGCAATAAGGCTGCAGGGTTCTCCTCTGAAGAACAGTTCCATCACAGCTGCCTTTCTCAATGCAATAAGGCTGCAGGGTTCTCCTCTGAAGAACAGTTCCATCACAGCTGCCTTTCTAAATGCAATAAGGCTGCAGGGTTCTCCTCTGAAGAACAGTTCCATCACAGCTGCCTTTCTAAATGCAATAAGGCTGCAGGGTTCTCCTCTGAAGAACAGTTCCATCACAGCTGCCTTTCTCAATGCAATAAGGCTGCAGGGTTCTCCTCTGAAGAACAGTTCCATCACAGCTGCCTTTCTAAATGCAATAAGGCTGCAGGGTTCTCCTCTGAAGAACAGTTCCATCACAGCTGCCTTTCTAAATGCAATAAGGCTGCAGGGTTCTCCTCTGAAGAACAGTTCCATCACAGCTGCCTTTCTCAATGCAATAAGGCTGCAGGGTTCTCCTCTGAAGAACAGTTCCATCACAGCTGCCTTTCTCAATGCAATAAGGCTGCAGGGTTCTCCTCTGAAGAACAGTTCCATCACAGCTGCCTTTCTCAATGCAATAAGGCTGCAGGGTTCTCCTCTGAAGAACAGTTCCATCACAGCTGCCTTTCTAAATGCAATAAGGCTGCAGGTTTCTCCTCTGAAGAACAGTTCCATCACAGCTGCCTTTCTCAATGCAATAAGGCTGCAGGGTTCTCCTCTGAAGAACAGTTCCATCACAGCTGCCTTTCTCAATGCAATAAGGCTGCAGGGTTCTCCTCTGAAGAACAGTTCCATCACAGCTGCCTTTCTCAATGCAATAAGGCTGCAGGGTTCTCCTCTGAAGAACAGTTCCATCACAGCTGCCTTTCTCAATGCAATAAGGCTGCAGGGTTCTCCTCTGAAGAGCAATAAGGCTGCAGGGTTCTCCTCTGAAGAGCAATAAGGCTGCAGGGTTCTCCTCTGAAGAGCAATAAGGCTGCAGGGTTCTCCTCTGAAGAGCAATAAGGCTGCAGGGTTCTCCTCTGAAGAACAGTTCCATCACGTATGGCTCAAAGCAGAGGTGTGACCAAGTTCACTTTTTCATTCTATTATCAGAAGTAAGGCCATGGAATACATTGCTAAATGGTTTCAGCTGAATAAACTATCCCTATATATATATATATATATATATATATATATATATACATACAGTGTGTATATATATATATATATATATATATATATATACCTCCCACGACGCAAACAGATCCACTGCTGCTTGGCGGTAACATGTCCATATCTGTTCCACAGAACCCATCCCTGTAAACTGGGCCGCTCCTGGACAACAGTTCCAGGCACTACCCAGATGCCTGAAGCAGAACCCCGGGGCTACTGTGGGTAGGAACAAGAACCCCGGGGCTACTGTGGGTAGGAACAAGAACCCCGGGGCTACTGTGTGGGTAGGAACAAACAAACTGTGGGTAGGAACAAACAAACTTTGGAGAACTTGTGTTTTCCCACCAGTGACACCAACATGTACTTTAGTTTCTACATTAGTGGAGATGCACGTTCTCTGCTGCTGTCCCACTTCCTGATTGAGGCTGAGAAGATGGATGTACTGACATCCAAACCTTCAAGCACACATCAAAGGAACTTATTACATGTTGCCAAACCATTCAAATTCAAAATACTGTCAACTTCCTGCTGGCAAATTTGTAGAATAATGTGCTTTCATGTACTTTCAAATTGTGTCTACAAGTTTTCAGACTCAAGTCATGACCGAAGATTAAGAACGACAGCATGTTGCTGTGCAGATGTTGGTGTTTTGCTTCAAAGGATGAGAGCTGTGAGCAGCAGCTTGCAGTCAGAGCAAAACATGTCTGGACATAGTAAATATATTGACTACTCCACACACACACACACACACACACACACACACACACACACACACACGTCTGGACATAGTAAATATATTGACTACTCCACACACACACACACACACACACACACACACACACACACACACACACACACACACGTCTGGACATAGTAAATATATTGACTACTCCACACACACACACACACACACACACACACACACACACACACACACACGTCTGGACATAGTAAATATATTGACTACTCCACACACACACACACACGTCTGGACATAGTAAATATATTGACTACACACACACACACACACACACACACACGTCTGGACATAGTAAATATATTGACTACACACACACACACGTCTGGACATAGTAAATATATTGACTACTCCACACACACACACACACACACACACGTCTGGACATAGTAAATATATTGACTACACACACACACACACACGTCTGGACATATAAATATATTGACTACACACACACACACACACGTCTGGACATAGTAAATATATTGACTACACACACACACACACACGTCTGGACATAGTAAATATATTGACTACTCCACACACACACACACACACGTCTGGACATAGTAAATATATTGACTACTCCCTACATGTATATATATATAAATATATACATGTATATATATAAATACATAAATGTATACATTAGAGATGCGTAGATGAGCTTTTATGCCATCCTAATCCGCGTGTATTCATGAACCAACCACCCGCCATAAATCCGCGCAAATGATTTCATACTATTTATAGATCCGCGCCCGCCATGCACCCGACATTTCACAGCGCTATAAAAGGAGCGAACTTACGGTTCCTGCTGTCGTTGGTGCGATCGCTGCAGTCCAAGACTCCCATTAAACTTCCATGCTGTATTATGTCCAGTCCACCACTTGCCCTCATGTAGCTTACTCGGCTAACGCTATAGCTTTAAGTTTAGTTTACTGGATTGCCTCATTGTATGGGAAAATACGAACGCGTCTTCTCTTCAAACACGTCTTCAGTGGAGACTCCTCTTTGAGGGTGACATCATTGACCATATTGACCAAAATTGGAGCCTAGCGACCTAGCACATGGCGATTGTTTTGTTTATGTTTACCACTGCCGTGGGTGCTTTGGGGATCCTACAATTAATAGGCGACTAAGAATGTGCCTGACAAAAAATGTAGCTTAAAATACGTTCATAGACTAGAGAACGTAATTAATATTATTTTCCTCATTACTGATACATCGTTTCAACCGCCCGCAACCCATCCGCTATTAATCAGAATGTTTATTTTTATGATCTGGCCCGCCCGCATGTACATGTATGTATATACATGTATAGGCTACAGGGTTTCCACGGGTCCTTAAAAATTCTTAAAAAGTCTAAAACCCAATCATCTGAATTTTACGCCTTAAAATGTCTTAAATTGGACTCCATTGATATCAAATGTATTAACACGTTCACTGCCAATGACGAGTTGACTCGTCAAAAAAAATCCAACGGTTGACTGCCAATGACGAGTTGACTCGTCAAAAAAAAAAAAAAAAAAAATTTGACGGTGGGACGTGGATCAACGCCCCCCACGTCTCCTATAAAAATATTGGAGCCACCGAACGTGTACAACCCATTCCACCGACCCACTAAGTGGCGACAGTGCTCTCCAGACTAGAAAAAGCCGAGCCAAAACTGCAGGGGAACGCGTGAGGAAACCATTCTCATACTGTAAAATGGATTGGCGAAAACGCTTTCGCTTTCGCGCATTATCGCGCTGGGAGCTGGCGGTGGGGGATTGCAAATTTGCATAATAGATTATGCGTGCAACACACTTTGAAACACCGGCGAAAGCCCACAATCGCACGCAGCTTCATTGCAGCTGAGCTCACAACCGAAACGACTCATGCAGACTCGCCCAAAGAGCAGCCGCCAGCAGCCAGGCAGCACAGACAGGCAGAGCCTCGCTTGTGACAAACGCTGCAAAGCCACCAGAGACACACCCACGGAGGGAGGAGTTTGAAGGAGAGGGGGGTTTCCTGCTGCTATGGAGGAAATTACTGTTCAAAACTATTGTTTAGATGTCTGACGTCTTACGCCAAAAATAAATCGTTAAAGTGACTGTTCTATCGAATTTCACAAAAAGCCATTTATCTCAGAATAAATTTTCAGACGCTGAAACCATGCTGTATTCTACTGCTAATGCCTACATAACTACTAACTCTACAAACTCTTTTAGACAGAGAAAGCACACATTATATTAGTTCTTTTGAGATCATTTGTGTTCACAAAATCTTAGCAGAAAAGAATCCTCGGCTCTTGAAAGATGAGCCAGAATCCTCAAAAAAAAAACTTGGCAGAACCTACCTACAGTATTGAAAAAACGGCTGGCAGTGAATGTGTTAAATATGATTTTGTCAGGTCTTAAATTGTTTGGGTTATGAAGTTGACTTCATTTTATAAAGTTGCATTAACTTAAGTCTCGCTTAAAGTGTTTTTGGTGGAAAAGTTGTATTTATCTGCAACAAAACTACAAAAACGAAACCAACAGCCACTAATGCAAACTGTGCAGCCTGGTCAGAATTGATCAGAGTAGCCTACATCCAGCTGGCGAGTGTGTCACGATGTGTGTGTGGGCTAACGTTACGTTCATCTAAAATGGCTAATTGCAAGTTCAACGAGATCTGGCTGGAGAACAGTGAATTTAGGTGGTTGGTTGAAGCCATTTGAAAATAACAAAGCCCGAGCTGCACCGTTGGCAAGAAAACGCGGAAAGTACTTCTTTTTTTTGCCAGTATGGACATAAAAACGATCTTAAATTGCATTCATAATGGTCTTAAAAAGGTCTTTAAAAAGTCTTAAATTTAACTTGTTGAACCCTGCAGAAACCCTGTGTATAGTATAGTATAATATCTATATTTTACACACTATAATACAGTATAATATGCGTGTGTCACTCCAGGCGGTCGCATGTCACATTTTGCTTGTGCACCTCCAAGTCTTGGTCCAGGCCGGCAATTCCCTCAAACCACAAATAGTAAAAGAGGCTCTTATGCCAATAAATAAAGCTAAAGCTAAATGGCTAAACCAGCTGTCAGTCATGGTCTCTTGCCAGTTTATTGGAGGACTTGTGGTTTCCTGCATTTCGTCATTCAATCTCGTCCAGCCATAATCTGCAGATTCTGAACAACTTCCTGAGCACCAGAAATTCCTTGGCCCTAAATCTGACTTTTCCACTGTCATATCATGGCATTAGACCTACGGTTAGCATCACATTATTACACAAATTCAGTCGTTCCTGTGAAATAGTAAGAAAAGCGCACAGTTTGCCAACATCTACATGACCTTTTGACTCAGAAGACTGCATCTCTCACTTTATAGGGCGGATTGTGTGTTGATTCATTTTTATTCCCCAATATTACATCCTGCTCAAAGCGAATAAGATATGTCGGTGGCCTTAAAAGATTTGTAGCGTGGCTGATCTTCCAGTTATGCTAATTATTTGAATAAACACGTAGCAGTTGTAGATTATTCACAGATGGCCGGTTTTAATCTTTCCCAGATGAACCATGTCCTGGAAACGTCCCAAAGTGTCTGTAAAAGCTGTGAGAAATCCGATGCCGGCGCATCCATGCTCAGTGTTATTCTCACAGCAACGCAGTCACTGAGGAAAAACTGAGACTCCAAGAGATGTCGGTATCTGTTTGGTTTTCTGCTCTGGTGAAAGTCACTGGAGATAATTTCCTTCCCTCACAGCTTGGACTGGACAAGTGTAATCACAATATTCACAATTCTGTAGGTTGGGGTATTATCGCCATCTATATGTCAACACCAATGCCATACCGAAAGTCATACTAAATCATTTTGTGTAGAAAAACAAAGCAGACGACCGTCTGCTTTGTGGAAAAGTCTTTAGTTGACTGTGTTGGTCTTGGCATGGCATGTTGTAATGACAACATTAGCCTTCCTGCTAAAGGAAAGCTGCTCCCAGAGGGGTCAAGGTACAAGGTTCATCCAAGATCACAAGTTACACAGCCCAGATGCATTCCACCACGCCGGGCTCTGGATCCTCTGCTCAGTGCACACACAAAACTGGATCCTGATCCTCTGCTCAGTGCACACACAAACCTGGATCCTCTGCTCAGTGCACACACAAAACTGGATCCTGATCCTCTGCTCAGTGCACACACAAAACTGGATCCTCATTTAAAACAAATCAATTATGGCAGGGCGATAATTAGTCCTCATCTGTAATAGCTAGCCAAGTTCTTCCTCGTTCTTCCTCTTTGCACTGTAAAAAGACAAACCCAAAATATGGTGGCAACTGAATGGAATTTAAACCGTTGCTGTCAACTCATGATAATATAACTCATTATGCTGAATATGGTATTGACTCGTCATCATAACGTGTTTTAAAATCATAGACCGTGTAAAAATATGGACGTAGCCGCCGTGACGTCACCCATTAGTTTGTGGATTCTCTATTGAAGCCTTGAGTTTGGCCTTTTGTTCGTCGCCATCTTGGTTATTTGGAGCCAGAAGCAGCTAGCGTGAGACCAGCTAGCGTGAGACCAGCTAGCGTGAGACCAGCTAGCGTGAGACCAGCTAGCGTGAGACCAGTCTAGCGTGAGACCAGTCTAGCGTGAGACCAGCTGTTCTCTTTTTCATACTCTGAGCCAGAAATCTCCACTTCAATAGCATTTATATTTATATACACCAAATCTTCCAGTTTTATTGATATATTCTGAAGGTTTTTTACATAGGGCTTTGACCATATATCATTCATAGCCCGATAAAATTTGATTCCTTAAAACGTGGCAAAAAATACATGTTTTTATGACTGTTGACAGTTTTTTCTGATTCATGGAGTAATAAAGACTAAAGAGAGCTATCCAAAATTCCCTCTGTAAAAACCTTTATCTGGAATATGTCAGCAAACCCGGGTTTATCCACTGTTCAGATTTCTGGTCTGGACATTTATCCAAATTAGCGCATAAGTAAATAATGCATGATTTGCATATTTAAACATACAATTTCAGAAAACTTGCAATGCAAATAAATATCGTTTTAATGTAACAACTGATTCGCTTTTCACCCCAGTTGGCCAAAGGGGTGTGTGGCAGTGGGCATGGAACTAAAGGGGTGTGTGGCAGTGGGCAGGGAACTTACAAATGGGTTCACGCAACACCGTGACATTTTGTGGAAAGGTTGCTGCTTATTTGCCCAATTTTAAAGTTGAAGTTGAAATGCACTTTCTTACCAAATATACAGAATAGAAAGAATTAACAAAAGTGTAGTTTAGCCAAGTATCTTCTGACATGGGAATGGCATTATGGAAGAGACATTACCTTGATAATGTATCCTCTTCTGCATTTTGTTTGAGGGTCCCTCCACAGAATTGGCCTTGCTGAAATGCAACCATGGCCAGCTAGTGCTGTCTGCATTGTATTGATGTATTTATATTGTGTGTATTTACTGTATGCCCCTCCCCTCCAACACCTTGCTATCAGACCCCAGATTGAATGCCTGACCTCTCAAGCTCAGAGCAGATCTAAGATCAAGGTCGATTATGCCGATTATTAGGTCCATTGATTTATTGTAAAACGAGCCTCTCAGGTGACCAATCACCAAAGACAAACATGACATGTGCCATACGGCCTATAGGGGCCGCTTGTGCTCCGGGCATAGTTGTCTTTTGTTTTCTTTTTTTCAATATTTTATTTTGTAATTTTCATCAACAAACAAACATCAACAAACAAAAACAAACAAACTCAGATACGGGAAAACAAAAGAAAAAAAACATACATATACAAAAAAACACACACACAACGACACTCCAATATCACAACGTGGTGCCACCAGCCGCACAAGGTGTCTATGTGCCCGCAAAAGACGTTATGCATGGGATCTCACACAAGGGGGTCCATGAGAGACTAGCCAGGTGAGTCACCTGTCGCCCCCTAACCTCATCAAGGTGCCCAGAAACAGATCCCAAATATTTACAAATCTCTTAAGTGAGTTGGTCCTCAGGAACCTGAGTCTCTCCATCCATATAACAGAGATCATGTCCGCCAACCACAGCTGAAAAGAGGTTGGAGAGGGGGACTTCCATTCCTGCAGAATGAGTTTCTTGACGACAATTGTCTCCTGGGTCAGAGGTTGTTGCACAGCTGTAGGGAAGTCGAGAGAGGACTCAGAGCAGCTGAAGATGGTGAGTTCTGCCTCCGGCTGAAGGGTTCTTTTGTAGGCCTTAAGAGTACCAGTCAAATATTTTGGCCCAGAATCCGGTCAGTGAAGGGCAGAACCAGAAGGCATGAGATAGAATGCCCTCTGACACCTGACACACAGTGGTGAGACAGACGGGTAAATCTTGTGCAACTTATGCTTAGAATAGTGAAGACGGTGACTGACTTTAAATTGGATTAGTTAGTGTCTACTATTAACTGAGCAGAGTTGTATCACAGACAGACTCATATCCCATAATGTCAGATAAATCAGTGCCAAGTTCCCCATGCCACGTCTCTCTAATCCTCTCAGTAAGTAGTGGTAGTAAGTAAAAAGTAGTGATGCAGTTGTCAAACGTACAAATCTAGAAATGAGATGCTTGGAGTGAGGAGGGCTCAGCAATACATCGAACAAAGCATGTTTTGGGATCACTTCAAAGGTGTGAATCTTGGATCAAACACAATTTCTAATTTGCAGGAATCTGAGCCAGTTCGTGCCTCTGGGAATAGTTTTCAAATAGAATGGTGGAGATGGATAGCCTTAGCATTCAAGCTAGTGTACAGGTGGAGTAGGCTACATACAGTTGCTATTTACATTAACTGGCCACAGCACCTTACAGGCTTGCATACCTTTTGGGCATTCAAATAAAAAAATAAACAGAGTAAACACATTTACAAAAGAGATTCAGTCCAGTTTAATAGCCGAGGTTTGATTGCATTTGTTGTTAAGTTGTATGCGGAACAAACACACTTGTAAAGGGATTTTCCATCAGTACAAATACACACAGTCTCTGTTTTGATCATGACAGCTCTACTGAATTCATGTTGTTTTGAGCCACTCTCCTGTAATAGTGCAATTGTTGAAGGATAGTCATAGCCTTTTTCAAATCACTAATAACTAACAAAGAAATGTTGGCTTACAAATCATTTCTACTGAGATTTAGATGGGGAAAATTTTTGACACGGAGATACTATAATCTTTTTTCTTTTTCATAAATAATAATGAGGAAACCATGTAAACACATTCAAGGCACGTCTGCAGACTGTTGATGAGTTTTGTTTTGTAATGTTCTGTTTGCATGATGTGGTGGTTTAAAGTGGTTGCTTCTGGCAGGTGAAATTCATTGAGGGGAGCACGGCCGTCCAGCCCGACAAAGAGCTCTCATGAATCTCTAATGTCTCTTTTCATTCCCCCACATGGTCATTGTTGTGCACGGCCTAGATCAGACAGTGTCAGACGATGATCAGATGCATGCTCTGCTCCGAGAGGAAGATGATCAGATGCATGCTCTGCTCCGAGAGGAAGCGTCCGACCACAAATCCACTCTGGATGCATCTGGAAAGCCACAAGCCGGCCTCGGCCCCGAGCGGAGCAGCGATTGAAAGCCCAGCTGCTGCTGTAAAAGAGTCTGTGGCGCTCTGGGCTCAAAACGCCACTCCACCAATTAGAATGCGCACTCACACACACGACGACGAAGCAAAAATACCAAATAAAAAAAAAGACTTAAAATCAGTTTCAATTACATCAGCAGAACATTTTCTCATTGAAGTATGCCGCCGTTACAGACAGATTACGTGGTTAAAGAATTGCAAAAAAAAAAAAAAGGAAAGAAAACGATTCAGACTTCTCTGATTTATTTACTTCTGAAATCCAGTTTTGCCGTAAAAAAACGTGTAAACTTTTTAAGAGAGAGGAAAACGCAGAACAATAGGCTAAAAACAAAGAGACGATATCAGGTAGGCTACAGTAGGTTATAATGGAAAACATCATTAGAGACATGGGGGTTTAAGATACGACACTCTTACCCTTTTGATATAAATGATTGAACTCCACAGTTCATTGTAGACACAACGATAGTTACGCATTGTAACTCTAGTTCCATGATCACAGGCTTCGCCCTCTAATGGGGGCTCTGTTCGAGGGCGAAGCCTGTGTGAAATAAAACATTACATTTTTGTATTCAATCCTCAATTAACCCATTGATACCTGATGCAGCATTTGTGTGTGTATCCCTTTAAGACCGCGAACCGCGTTAACGCGGTTCGCGGTCTTAAAGGGATACGCACACAAATGAGGGATATACACGCAAATGCTGCATCAGGTATCAATGGGTTAAATACAGTAGAATTTGATCAAAGCAAATACTCAACAGTGCAAAATAGAAGGCGTTTTTGATCAATGCGGAGCGTCATGGAATGTTCACCAAGTGGGGTTTCTCTCACGCTGTTGGGAGGCTTTGCTCACAACAAGCTCTTCCATGTCCCATTCCTGCCAGCTTTAGGCTGGGAAAAAGAAGACCATTTTCTTGCGTATAGACGGTTTCTATTCGACAACATAAACATTCTAAATGACCCCCCAGCTAACTTCCTGTTGCAGTGTTTGCTAGTACTGACAGGACATAAGCTAGGTTCCAAACCTAGCAACACAAATGCGTGAAAACTGTCGATTGGGAAAAGCAGATTTTTTTGAAAAATGCTTGCGCTACCCTATTGAAAAATGCTTATCTGTAAAGGGGAGACTGGTGGATACCGTTAGCACCCATTTTCATTCAGATATCTTGAGGTGAGAGGTCAAGGGATCCCTTTGAAAATGGTTTTTCCATCGCCAAAATGTTGCCTACATTTAGAGCGTTATTTAGCCCCCTTCCCCACAAGCTAGCATGACATGGTGGGTACCAATGGACGTCTTACGTCATCTAGTGTCATATGATGCCAGAGACATCACTCTCATTTGAAACTAGGCCCGCTACAGCCTCTGAAAGACAGTAACGGGAGAAATTACCAATCGAGACCATAGTGGGAGAAAGGGTTAAAAATCAGGAGTGTATGGCAGCTATTGTCCGATGACGAGGTGTTCATCACCCTTCCTCAGGAGGAAAGCCCAGTCCTGAGAAGCAAAGAGGAGGGAGGTGGGAGGTCATAGATGCGGGTGCTCGGAGCTCTGGTCGCTGTCATGGCTGTCCTCGTCGTTGGCGAGCGGCGAGCCTGCGGAGTGCTGCGCGATGCCCGGGAACTCTCCCGGCAGTAACATCCCCTTCTTCACGTTGGTCAGTTCTTTCTCCCGCGCCGCCGCCCCCTGCTGGCCGCCCTTCACCCGCTTCCACTTCATCCTCCTGTTCTGGAACCACACCTTCACCTGAGGGGGAGACGCAACAACAAGGCAAGGGTGCTTAGATGTTCCTCTTATCTTCTACAGTGCCAGCGCGTCCTCACAAGGACAACGACATTGGTCGATTTTCAACGTGGTTAAAACGACCGATGTCTTGTGGTCGTGGGACTACAGTAAGTGCATGCGTGCAGTGCGCATATGGGAGCTGTAACCAGGAAGTAGCGGCGACCTCTGGCGGCCTTTTTAATGAGGAGATTTATTGATCACGAAATACAGAAAGATATTTCTCAACTGCTCATCCCTGATTTATTTTTTTCTTTGCCTACATCACCCCGCCCACACACACACACACACACACACACACACACACACACACAATATGTAGAAGGATTTTTTTTTTATTATTATTATTTAACTGTGCTTCTACAAATATGGTGAGTAATAATAGGATAATGCCGCCTAGATGCTGGACATCTTGTATTTATTTTTTATTTATTTTTTGGTGTCAAACTGTTGGTGTGACGTGCGAGATGCTGATCAGCTGGCTGCAGCGTGGCGTCAGGCTTAGTATCAGAGAGTCTTATTTCCACATGGTCCGGTATGTGCTGATGCCCGCTGACTCCACAGAGCTGCTTTAGTATCTGATGATTAAGCTGCTCCCTAAAACGGGCCCTTCCCGTCTGGGCCAATGGGCTCGCCCGGCTGTCTCCCCCGGGAACGTCCCATTCCGTCCCCCACTGCAGAGGCCTGCAGTGCCACTCAAACACTGGCAGTGAAGTTTACAGGGTAAACATGGCTTAACCGCGTCATATGGCTAAAACAGCCATACGGGCCATTGCTTTAAAGGGCATTAAACTTATAATATGTAACTTTCTGCCGCTATAGGGTCTCACATTCAAAACAATAAAAGATGGGGGGTGGGGGGGGGGGGGGGGGGGTGATGACGTTGTGAAGTGGCGAAGTGGCGTGGGATCATGGGAGTCGTTGTCTTCACCACCATTGCAACTTTATTTTTAGGTGAGGATTCCTTCAGTGTTCATTGTTCACAAGGTTTTTACCAGGAGCCAAATTATGAGTATTTTTGTATGCTTACCCAGAAGTCCCTGCACTTCCTGGTTCTTAGGCTACATGTAAAAGTCAACGGGATGTTTGTATGGGAATTTCAATTAAATGCATGATATAAGGTCTGAAACAGCGAAGTTTGTGTTCAGCAAGATAATCTTCACAAACGACGACCATTTTTATGACTTTTTGAAAAAGAAAAAAGAAACGGTTAAAAACGGAACCCTTTGGGACACAAAGCGGCTCTCTCACAACGAGGAAGCGGGTCCACCAATCCCACCTCTTCTCCCTAACGTGTCATCGTTACGTTAACGACCACTCGAGGCCGCCGCTACTTCCTGGTTACAGTTCCTGACTCTGGAGCATGCACTGCACTGCACGCATGCACTTACCCACACGACCGCTAGAGGGGAAGCCCAATACGCTCACAGCTGTAAAGCTGTACAGTAGTAAACAGCAGGAGGAGGCGCTGTAAGACAATAGCAAAGATGTTAGAGTGTCTGAGGATCCAGGATCAACGCCCACAAACACTAATTTATTGGAGTATTGGGAGCATTGGAAGAGTATTGGGAAAATGTGGGAGAGGCAGCCAATGTGAGGGGGAGTGGTGGTGAGGGACCGGCTCCCAAGCAGGAAGACCGGGATCCTGGGTGGGTTGTCCTGGCCATCGCCCGAGCCAAGACGCTCCGATGGTCTGGAGCCAGAAGATCTCAGACAGCAGTTTGTGGGCGTGCTGAGTTTGCGGGGTTGTTCTTGGACAAGAGTGCAGCTACGAATGGTTTGACTCTCCTCAACTTTCTACACAGACAAATATGGGAGCATTTAAAGCTCGAGCACAAGATGACGATGAAAAATACCGGTACATCGGTGTATTTTTACATGTTGTGTAAAAATACACCTGTCTGAACACGCAAACTGAGGCAGCAATGGAGAAAGCTCATCTCATCCATGGCATGTCCTCCCCCCAAAAACCCCCTGACTCCATACGTGGTTTGTACAAGCAGCTCTTACAACCTGTAAAGTGATGTTTCCAAAATAAGCAACTTGTAGTATTCATGTAAATAATGACCGTGTGCTGCTCTTGTGGAAAGTAAAGGCATTGCCTTTCACACCAGAGGGCCGGGTTCAAATCTGAGCATTTCCAAAGTCAACATCTCAACCGTAACTTAGGTTTTTGTTATTTAAGACTAACCCAAACTATAACCCTCACCTTAACCAAGGTGTTTCAGTTGCCTAAACACACACTTGGCATGACTATGTGATAGCAGAGTAATTACCATCATAACACCGATTACAGGATGTGTGAGTGCTTATGACTATCATGATTTAGCCATAAATTGAGCATTAAATACTCAATACGTTTGCACTACAAGTACCAAGTATACACTGAATGTATTCTATTTTGCAGAAACACATCAAAGCCGTCATCGTCACACTTATTCTACTGTAACTGTTTCCCAACATGTTTCCCCCTGAAAGTGAGCAGTGATCAGGGTGTGCTCCACGATCAAGACAAACATCTGGGTGTGCTCCACACACAAGCTGTTTCTGTGTGAAACATCAAGACAAACATCTGGCCGGGCATCTGGGTAGTGTCGAGGCAAAAGCACTCACCTAGCCCCGCGGAGACCCGGGTCACCTAGCCCCGCGGAGACCCGGGTCACCTAGCCCCGCGGAGACCCGGGTCACCTAGCCCCGCGGAGACCCGGGTCACCTAGCCCCGCGGAGACCCGGGTCACCTAGCCCCGCGGAGACCCGGGTCACCTAGCCCCGCGGAGACCCGGGTCCAATTCCCGGCAGCGGTACTTCCGGCTTGGTCAGATGTTCCTACAGACACAATTGGCCGTGTCTGCGGGTGGGAAGCCGGTGGGCTATGAGTCCTGGTCGTCGCAATAGTGCCTCCTCTCGTCGGTTCGAGGCACCTGTTTGGGGGGGCGGAGGGCAACTGGGGGGAATAGCGTGATCCTCCCACGTACTACGTCCTGCCGGTGAAAGTCCTCGCTGTCACGTGAAGTAGCACATGTAACAGAGGAAGCATGTGCTAGTCTCCAACTCTCCCCAGATCGGCAGAGGGGATGAGGCAAACGACTGGGACAGCAGGATGAAAGAAACATGTGGACTCTGACACGTCCTGTCAGAAAGTCACTTCACAGACGCGTGTGAGAGGAGCAACGCTGATGTTTCAAATGGTCTCCAGGGGGCGCTGACATTTCAAACAGTCTCCAGAGGCCGTTTGGAACCCATTAGCCTCAGAGTATTAGTGTGACATGATGGACCGTTTGTCCATGTCAAAACACAGGGAGTCATCCAGCCTGAGACATCCAGCCTGAGTCATCCAGCCTGAGTCATCCAGCCTGAGACATCCAGCCTGAGTCATCCAGCCTGAGACATCCAGCCTGAGGCATCCAGCCTGAGACATCCAGCCTGAGACATCCAGCCTGAGGCATCCAGCCTGAGACATCCAGCCTGAGGCATCCAGCCTGAGACATCCAGCCTGAGGCATCCAGCCTGAGACATCCAGCCTGAGACATCCAGCCTGAGGCATCCAGCCTGAGACATCCAGCCTGAGGCATCCAGCCTGAGACATCCAGCCTGAGGCATCCCAGCCTGAGACATCCAGCCTGAGACATCCAGCCTGAGTCATGCCAGGTAAATAGCCTCACTGATGCACGTTGGAAGAGAAAAAGGTGTTTCAACAAACGAAGCAGCAAACATTGTATCAAAATACCATACTCGTTTTGATGTTAAGATTACATACTCAAAATGTTAACGTTAGAACGAGGGTTTTATTTTGAAAGAGCTAAAGCGGACGACCTACTTATATTCTGGCTGACTTGACGCGGTCTATGCGCCTGGGCTGTGTGTGGTGCACTCGTGCATGAGAGATGCTTTTTTTCTCGGCATATTCCGTCATGTAAAGTAATTAACTGTGAAGAAAGTCGAATTTCAGTCTGTGGGAATCACTGAATCTCACTGACTCACGCTGGAAAAGGGGCGACAAATCAATAGGAGGAGAAGCAGGGTTGGAAAATAAACTGTCACACAAGTCATAGTCATATTCATATTATTATAACATTGTAGTTTATTATGAACTTTTGTAAACATCAACAATTTATTTTATTTTTGTATAAAATTTTAAATTAACACTTTGTACAGTGGTCCGTGTCCGCCACGTTTGGATGACAACTCGGATTTCAAGTATGTTCTGCACGCTTTCCCCCCCTTCTTCTTTTTAGGAATCAATAAGCAAAATCAATCAGAATTTGGGAAGCGGTTCCGAGGCCCAACCCTTAAGTCGTATCCAGCAGGTGACATACTTGTCTCTCCGTGAGGTCCAGGTTGACGGCGATCTCGTAGCGCCGGAGACGGGTCAGATAGTTATGGTGTGCGAACTCGGACTCCAGCTCCCGGATCTGCTCCTTGGTGAAGGCTGTGCGTTCTTTCCTGGGCTTGCTGTTCACGTCTGACTTATAGGTCCCGTCCTGGGACTCTGAAATGAAAAGCAGAACATTTTCCACCCACAGTTTAGGTCTCACAAAAAGGAAGGGGAGAGGGGAAAATGAAGGGGGGGTGTTTGATAAAGTGCAGGGGCCGTCTGTCTGAAAGCAAAATAGAATGAAAGCAAAACAATTAGGAGTGCCAATCAGATTTTTATTATGGGGGTTTTGGTGGGGAGTCTGTTCGCAGTCCCAGAACTGGACTACAAACTGGAACGGCTCCATTCAATATATATTTTACACACAATGAAAACAGATTATTTAGCTACACTGGTCACATACTACAACTGAGAATTTCATATAGTTTAGAATGAGTGCTCTCATGGGGCAAATTTGCACGACTTAGGCTCAACCGTTCAAAAGACGATTGCATCGGTTTTAAAGTTGATCTTATTATCCTTCTCTTCAAGCTGAGTTTGATCTTTAGTTGATTTAGCATTCACTAACCCTTAATTAACAGTTACCTAATCTGCCTCGTAATCATTTACTAATGGTGTTCATGTCAACAAGGTATTCATTGTCTAGAGTATTTAATAGTAATAGTAATTTAGTGACCCTTATTGTAAAGTATGACTGTTTTTTTTTACACAGTTCAGATCAAAACTTAAAAGGCTCTTCCAAGGAAAATGTGAAATGAAATGCATGTTTACAGTGACTCAGAGTAAGAGGAATAAGAGTAATAACAAGGAAAAACTATTTGCTGTGTCATCCGAGTGATCTGGAATAGGACTTCAGGCCAAAGTTTATTCCACTTCTATATAGACACTAATCTTTCCCCACATTGATCGTGCTTTAAGGCTGAATTCACATTTTCCCCTACAAGCCTATTTCAAGTCTCTTTTTTTGAAGGTATTTGTGGTCGGCACGCATTCACAAAATAATACCTCATCGTGAGAAAAGCTTGAATAATAATGTCAACACTGGTGCATAAATCCAGCTGACATTTCATTAGTTGAGTCAATGCGGGATGTGCTGACACATCGCTGTGTGCCAGGAAAGAGACGCTGTGCCACGGACAATTCACTATTACACCACTATTACACCACTATTACACTATTACACCACTATTACACTATTACACCAGTTCACTGTTGTCAACTTATGAGTTATAATAATGAGCCAAAAGCATCCATATTACTTTAATTGACAGTGGATTTCTCTTCTGATTCACTTCAGGACAAAATGTCATGACTCGGCCTTATGCTATGCTATGCTATGCTACTAGTTCCTCCGCTTCTTCATTCACACAGTTGCTGCTCTGCTGTGTATTCAAGTGGCCCATGTATATTTCATCATCCTTTTTGTTCAAGTGCAGAAAAATAATGTTGAATAAAAACGTCGCGGCTTCTGTAATGCCGATGAAGTTTAGCGTTGGAAATTGGATTGGGGTTTAGGCCATTGGCAGCTGTTAGCGTATCCTTTTTCAAAGTGTTTAGTCTGTCAATCAAAGCTCTCTCTCTCAGCCTCTCTATCTCTCTCTCAGCCTCTCTCTCTCTCGGGGGAAAGTGGAAAGTTCCTGACTTGGCACCCATGTCGAAGCGGTAGTCTGAACTCTGAACAGTGCAGAACCTTTTGGAACCTTTTGGACTGAGAGAATCGTGCTTGACTCTAAGGGCTCTATCTTCCCAAAAGTGCTAATTTAGCGTTTGCGCTCATTTAACGCCGTGCGCAATGCAGGTTGGGGGCGGACACAAGCGCATGCCTGTGATAACTGTACTGGGCATTGGCTGCCACAAGCCAAAGCAGGCGTTTCAGAGCTAAAATGTGGTGATAGGTGGCATTATGCTATCATCAGCAGCACGCAATTACTTTGCGCTAAGAGCTTTGAAAAGGACCTCTTACGCGCAAATACCTCTCTGCGCTGGGTGCACTGCACGGAGATTACCGTTGCGCTCCCAGCGCAGAGAGGTATTTGCGCAGTGGAAAGTGGAATTCGTTTTGGATATGTCATTACGCACAGCCTTGTCACGCCAAGACATCAAATTATGCTGCTAAAATTGGGTATTAGCAGATAATTCAGTGAGGCAATCAACTATAACTCACTGAGAAAATTTTATCACATCGCAAAGAGGGAAATTAATTGAGAAAACTTGTTGGACAATGGACATAGGCTATTTACCTTCATAAGCCGGAGGTTTGTTGGCACCACAGATGATCTGTCAATAAGCTGCCTCTGTCCTCGCACGAGTGAGTACACTCTATTACGCATGGAGAGAATTACAGAATATTGCAACAGCCATTGCGAGACAGGAATCTGATATGTTTTGATTGAGGTAATGCCCAGCCTTGCCTGGCCACGCCTGTGAATAATTCTGGTAGTTAAAGGAACACTCCGCCCATTTTCAAACAGCTTTGTATCATTAGAACATCAGTAGTATATCAGAAAACTGTAAACTGTTTTGAAGTCTGTCATTTAATTTGACAGTTATTGAGTGTTAAAGTGTGGACCAGTGACATCACTGGTCCACACTAACTCAAATTAATAACTCATTAACTCAAATCAACTCTCAATAACTGTCAAACTATTCATCATTCATCTAGTTTGACAGTTATTGAGAGTTGATTTGAGTTAATGAGTTATTAATTTGAGTTAGTGTGGACCAGTGATGTCACTGGTCCACACTTTAACACTCAATAACTGTCAAATTAAATGACAGACTTCAAAACAGTTTACAGTTTTCTGATATACTACTGATGTTCTAATGATACAAAGCTGGTTGAAAATGGGCGGAGTGTTCCTTTAAGACCGCCCAAATACCATTTGCGCAGGCATTTTGGGGCGCAGATGATTTTGCCACGGCTCTAATTTGCGCTTGCGACAGGTGCCCCATGCCCGCCGAGAATTGCATCCCCAACATATTTCGGGGCTGTTCTAACTTAGAAATCAGGGAGGTCACGTCTACCAGACAATGATATCACTTTTAAACAGTTACATTTCTGTATAAATGATTACAAGTAGCTCCCGTGAGGTGGGGAGGCATTTTTTTGCTGCTTGGCGGGGGAGCAAAACTCGGCAGAACACCTGGCGGACGGTGCAAGGTGGAATGCTATCTTCCGTGCCTTAAGGCACGTGCAAACAGTGCGCAAAGCGCTATTAGGGGATATCGCCTGTCGGAAGATAGAGCCCTAAGCCGTTTGGGCGAAGAGTATGTTGTGTCGTGGAGATAGACATTTAAATCTATATTTATATATATATATATATTAGGGGTGGGAATCACCAGATGCCCACGATACGATACTAAAACGATACTTGAGTCACGATACGATAGTATTGCGATATCGCCGATATTGCGATATATTGAATATTGCAATATTTCGATATATTGCGATTTCTTACTTTTTCAACTGCAAATGATGTCCCCAAAGGAAAACTTTGTCAACATCTGGTTTATATAAGAACAACTTTCCAGTCTGTACATCTGACTTCAACCATTTTATTCAAGATTCAAGATTCAAGATTCAATAGTTTTATTGCCATATCAACCAAAATTGATTGGAATTTGTCTTGGCATGCTCAACAGACAAAACAATCACAGTAACAGACCATGAGAGACAGACAATACAACTACGCATCTGCTGCAATGTATAAAAAGTAGGAACATGCAATCAAAAACAACTGCAAAATGCAAAACAGTATGCAATACAGTGTACAGTGCAGGGTAGTCACAGGCGGCTAGTGCAACAAAAAAAGTGCACAATGCATGCATTGCAGCAACATTGTCAAGTAGACAGACCAACAACTTTCATAAAGTCAGTTGCATGCAACTGACAAACTGAACTGTTTGTTACAGTCTACTTACAGTCCACCTTAACTGGATGTGTGTGTGGACTACTGTACTTAGGTAGTTTTTGAACAATGCAACTTCACTTCACTTGCACAAAACATCGTGTGCAGCCCATTCAGTAACTGGGGAATTTGTAAATTAATGTTATGACAAAACTGTTACTGTTAAAACAAAATGAAAATATGCTACCGTTTGTTTACTGCTGGCCTTGGAACTAAAGCCTGGCATGGCCTGGCATTTTTTTCTTTTTTCTTTTCTTTTTTTTGCAATATCGATACTTGGCGTCCAAATATCGATACAATATCGTCAGGCAAAATATTGCGATACTATGGTGTATCGATTTCCCCCCCACCCCTAATATATATATATATATATATATATATATATATAGGATATATAATATATATATCTCTCTCTCTATATATAAGGTCTACATCTCCACAACACTATAACAACATATATATATATATATATATATATATATATAGGATATATATATCTCTCTCTCTATATATATAGAGTATATATATATATATATATATATATATATATATGTGTACCGTATGTTGTTATAGTGTTGTGGAGATGTAGACCTTTAACTCAGGGAACCTTTGTACCTGATATATATATATATATATATATATATATATATATATATATATATATATATATATATATATATATATATATATATAGGATGCACCATGATATCAGCACATCATTAGAATGAAATATCACATTGACCTGATATGACGTTTCTGCCGATATGACAAATATCAACCAAGCATGGTTTTGTTTGAAAGAAAATGTTACATAAATACGGCATGTTTTACATCACCTAAGTTGAAGTAGGCTAGTTTTCTTATTTTGCTCAGTGAATGTGTAACCTTTTGAAATGCATCGTATTTATGTCTGCATCTGCCAGGGCCATCACAATAATAATGTGTTCATTCCATTACAAGAGAGACTGATCTCCGAAATTAGGTGGGGGGGAAATGCACGCATATAAAAATATCAGCATATCATATAATAAACTAATATCAGATATCGGCAAAATAGCCAATATTGTGGATCCCTTTCTGTTCATCCAGTTCAGACAGAAACAAGCAAAATGGCCAGTGTTCATTTCACTCTGAGCATCAAATCATCAGTGTTTCATCAGTCCACACCATCACAGTCCACACCATCACAGTCCACACCATCAGTCCACACCATCACAGTCCACACCATCACAGTTCATTTACACTTGAGTTTATCAGCTCAGTGACGGGACAAACAACTCTCCAGTCAAAACTGTCAACTCCAAATAATCCACAATCAACACTTTCCATTGATGTTCTGTACAGTACCTAGGTGTATATGTGCAATTGTGTTTCTGTCTGAAAGAAAAGAGAGTTGTGTGTGCAGCAGTGCCCATAATGCTCCTGTATGCTGTTAATGCTGTTAATGTTAATATCATAAATGATTACAGAGATAAATCTAAAGAGATGAAAACTGATTTGGCTTTCAAAATTTCACGACATTGACATAGATGAAGAAATTGTGAAAACAAATTACTACTGGCTAAAAACATTGTATTTATTTAGTGTAAAACTTTTTTGTTTTGTTTCTGTTTGTTTCTTCACACATTTATTGAATTTTGCAAGGAAGGACAGCTGACGTGCAATGGAAGGGAATATCAGATTTAGTTCTGCTTTCAAAATTCTGGATACAAACTAATATATTGAATTTTGTTATGACTTTAGAACTATAGTACTATAGAGACACTCAGTAATTTCTGATCCAGCAAACAATTGTTTTAAAATTTTCAGGCTGTTGCAACTCTTCTTCTGCAGCTTTTAAAAACGTTTTTCAAACTTAATTTTAAACAATGTTTAGGAAAAATATAAAATCCACTCCGTATCACCATAAAAAGTTCCACAAAGATCAGCACGATACTTGTGTGAATATGGTTTGGGTCGTTTCGACTGCAGCCGCTGTCACAGTCTCTGCTGTCACAGTCTCTGCTGTCACAGTCTCTGCTGTGGTGGCACTGAGGTCGGAAACGCTCCGCCACGTTTATTCAACTCAACGGCAAAAAGCGCCGGCAAAAACCTTCCAAGCATTTCAAGTGGAATAGTGTGGAATTATCCTGCCTTTCTCCAAGTATATATAGGACGGGCTAATTGGCATGAAATCTGGTTGAGGTGGACACTGTGGAAAGATTCATGACACACGCACACACACACGCACGTGCGCACACACACACACACACACACACACACACACACACACACACACACACACACACACACACACTCACACATAAACATAAAGATAACTATACCGGACCGGTATAACCATTAAAGAAAATTGCCTGTCTGACCAAGAATATCATTATAGTCATTCTGGATGTTTTATAGTTACAGTATGTAGTGTGAACACAGCCATTCTATTTACTTATAACGATTTAAATATTTTGATAATTATAGTTGTGTTTATAGTTATGGTTCAAAGTGTGAATGGACCTTGAGTGTGTGCACATGTTTTAGTGACAGTTATTTGGAGGTGACCATGTTGATTGGAGAGTTGTTTGTCCAGTCGTGGAGCTGATCTGGCTCTGGAGCACTAGTTCAAAAAAGTGTTAAATAAATAAAACAATCTGAAGTGTGACATGAACATGAAGTGTCCTGGTGTGGACTGACGGAAACAGCGGCTTGATGTTTCACTCTCAGACTTGCAGCGTTGCCACTCTTTTGAAATTATAGATTTCAAGCACTTTTCGAGGACAAATTATTTCCAAATTACAGGCCAATAATTCACAGAGCTGTTCACATAGACCAGTCTCCTAAGTCCTCTCATGTCAATGTGTTTCAACACATCAGAATGAATCATTAACAGCAGCGATTTTGAGATGACGGACCACACAAGGCTCAAACGCAGAGATTCTGGTAGGCTAAATTCAAGCACTTTTAAGGTCCTCCCTTTATAAATCCAAGCACTTTTAAGTACATTTTTTTTTTTTTAATTCAAGCAATTTCCAGACCAACCCTTGGCAACCCTGGATTTAACGCTGGCGATAGGTGCGTCCCCGTACGTCCTGGTCTTACCTGAGCTGTCACTCTTGCCCTTACTGTTCCTCCTGTCTGGCTCGTCTGGGGAGAGGGCATGTCGGCCGTACTCCGTGGCCCCGCAGGACGCCCCCCCGGTCGGGTCACCCCCGCCCGGCCCGAGGGCCCCGGGCCCCCCCGGGCACAGTTCAGACCCCGCGACCTCCGCATGCGGCAGGCACAGACCATGCCGGACGCTGGGCGAGGGCAGTGGAGGCGGTTGGGGCCAGCGGGGTGGGTGGAGCGGGTGGTGGTGCTGCTGCTGCTGCTGCGGGTGGAACGGGTGTACTCCTCGGTACGCCCCCTCCTGGCCGGGGTAGCTCCCCGCTGGGTCCGGGTAAGAGATGTGGTCGCTGCGGCCGTGCAGGGTCAGAGGTGACTGGGCGAAGGCGGGGTGCAGGCCCTGCGGTGCGGCGTGGGGGCTGCGCAGGCAGCCGAACAGAGAGTGATCCATCGACCCCCCAGACCCCCCCTCCTCGCCCCCCCCCCCCTCCTCCTCACGCCCAACTCAACCCAAACAAGCAAGGAGAAGGAGCGGAGGAGATGTGGGCAGCCCACGTCCCGACTCTCCTCTGGACTCAGACCCGCGGACCCCCCTTATCTCCCAGAGAGAACGGCTGGAGGAGCGGGAGAGATGGTTGCGTTGAAAGGAAGGGCCTCTGGTAATCCTGAGCATGCAGACGGCTGGCAGGCAGACGGCCGGGTAAACAGTGAGAGGCTGAGGAGGATCTCAGATGACAGAGAGAGAGAGCCAGGACCAGAGAAGAGAGAGAGAGCCAGGAGGACCAGAGTGGAGAGAGAGAGCCAGGACCAGACTGGAGAGAGAGAGCCAGGACCAGAGTGGAGAGAGAGAGCCAGGACCAGAGTGGAGAGAGAGAGCCAGGACCAGAGTGGAGAGAGAGAGCCAGGACCAGAGTGGAGAGAGAGAGCCAGGACCAGAGTGGAGAGAGAGAGAGGCAGGGCCAGAGAAGAGAGAGAGAGAGGCAGGGCCAGAGAAGAGAGAGAGCCAGGGCCAGAGTGGAGAGAGAGAGCCAGGGCCAGAAAAGAGAGAGAGAGAGGCAGGGCCAGAGAAGAGAGAGAGCCAGGACCAGAGTGGAGAGAGAGAGCCAGGGCCAGAGAAGAGAGAGAGAGCCAGGACCAGAGTGGAGAGAGAGAGGCAGGGCCAGAGAAGAGAGAGAGAGGCAGGGCCAGAGAAGAGAGAGAGAGAGGCAGGGCCAGAGAAGAGAGAGAGAGGCAGGACCAGAGTGGAGAGAGAGGGAGCTTCCAGGGAAGTTGCATTGGAGAGGGAGGGAGCTGGGGAGGAGGGTGTGGGGGTGTGGGGAGGCAGTGGGGGTGTTATATATAGGGCGTAACCTGAGAGGTAGGCTGGGTCACTCTGCTACTGACCACATGCATGCGATCTCCAAAATGCAACGCACAATAAATGTGAACCATTCCTATACAGTAGCCTTGCCTCAGAAAAAGTGGACAATTTATTTTGGACCAGAGCTATTCGACCCCCGCCGAAACTTTTCTGAGAACTCTGTTGCATCAGCTGTGGACGTTTATATATGGAGATCTCTGAGGACGCCTGAGTAACAATCGTCATCATCTTAAACATTTTTATGTGTTCATGACCAATGGTGGCTCAGTTGTTAGCACTGTTGCCTCACAACAAGAAGGTTGCGGGTTCGAACCCCAGTCCGTCCCGGGTCTAGCCTGATATCAGACTCACTCGTCAACTTGTGACACTCCTTTGCATCTTCTATCTGACATTGCTTCCACTCGAACCCATTTCCATCAGGGGGAATCCTATTTCCCCCAACCACTCGAGAGACAATCGTATCGGCCTGAATTGATTCAGTGGGTAAAAGGCCAAAAAAAATCTCCCCTTTGAACAAATGCCTTCAAAGCAGATGATGCTGTTCAGATTTCAAAGTAATTGGTACTAATCCATTTAAAACAGCATCGATAGCGTGTTTCTCACGGCCGCCATTGTCTCAAAATGGCAATCATACAAAGACAAAGAACTTCTGGCGGCCTTGGCCTCCCTAATTTAAAATTGTATTTCTGGTCCTATACTCTGCTCTTCATACGTGGTTTAACCCTGAGCACAGGTGGTGTGGCGTCACTGGAGGAGGAGATGGTTAGTCCGTGCAGACTTCAGGACATCATTTTCTACAAACATTCCTCTCAAAACCTGCAGATCCAGCTATGGCAATATAATTTCTCATCTTATCTCCACATTTAGAACTGATGAATCTCATGACAATATATTGCACAAATTCCATAAACATTGACCCTTGTTTAACAATGTCTCTCTCTGTGTGGGAGGTTGTCCGATTTCTCTCCCTCGATGGAAGGAATAGTCTATTAATATTATTTTTCCGATATTACATCAGGTAATAGGCTTCGGGCATTTCAGGACCTTCAGTCTCAATATAATCTTCCTGGTACTTTGTTTTTTTATTTGCTACTTCATAGTGCTCTGTGCTCATATGGTGTGCCTTGGGGCGAAGAATTGGAAAGCCATCCCATACACAAAATCTACATTCAAGATCACTAAGATCTACATTCAAGACCACTAAGGGCAGCTTGGTTTCTAGTCTTTACACCTTCATCACCAAGGCTGCAGAAAAACCAGTGCATCTCAATGCCACCTGGAGAAGGCATCTTTCCATTTCATCTAATTTAATCAATTGGGATATGGTGTGGATTATCTTCCAGGAACCCCAATCACCAATTGATTCATTAAAATGACGCCCCTATAGACTATACTGTACCCCATGAAACTATCTATAGACTATACTGTACCCCATGAAACTATCTATAGACTATACTGTAGCCCATGAAACTATCTATAGACTATACTGTACCCCATGAAACTATCTATAGACTATACTGTACCCCATGAAACTATCTATAGACTATACTGTAGACCATGAAACTATCTATAGACTATACTGTACCCCATGAAACTATCTATAGACTATACTGTAGCCCATGAAACTATCTATAGACTATACTGTACCCCATGAAACTATCTATAGACTATACTGTACCCCATGAAACTATCTATAGACTATACTGTAGCCCATTAAACTATCTATAGACTATACTGTAGCCCATGAAACTATATATAGACTATACTGTACCCCATGAAACTATCTATAGACTATACTGTAGCCCATGAAACTATCTATAGACTATACTGTAGCCCATGAAACTATCTATAGACTATACTGGAGCCCATGAAACTATCTATAGACTATACTGTACCCCATGAAACTATCTATAGACTATACTGTACCCCATGAAACTATCTATAGACCAGTGGTTCCCAACCTTTTCCAACTCAGGGCCCACTTTTATGTCTCAAAAATGTTCGCGGCCCACCTCCGACCCCATAAATACAAAGGCCATATAATGCGTTCTCAGAGCACTTTTTTATTGAAAATTGAACATAAAGGACTGAACTGAATACAGGAGAAACATGTGGGAAGCTCCACAGTCACTAACACAGCACCTGTAACATGTTGCAACACCTTCAGTATTACAGTTTTCAAGGAGCTGTCCACACACACACACACATACACACGCACACACACACACACACACAGACACACACACACACACACACACACACACACACACACACACACACACACACCAATCATTCAAGGAGCTGTCCATCAGCACCACACAGATGTCAGAAATGACAAGCAAGGGGCTGTCTGTAACAGGCTAATTAACAAATGATTAATAAATAACGGTATCCTTCAACAATGGAAAAATGCATTCTCATAACAATTTGACATCCAATATCAGATCCAAACAAAATCCAAATATCAGAAGAAAGCCCATTAAATCGATAGGGTTACAAATAAACACAAACCCAATATAAAGATGATGTAAAGATGAAACTTCAATTCAAGCAAAAGCAATAACATCAAAGAAACAAAAATCATACTTTTTCAAGTATGATTTTTCAAAATCTTTCAAATTTTTTTTTTTTTTTTTTTTTTTTTCAAACATCATACTTTTTTGGAAATGATTTGGCGGCCCACTTGCAATACCTTCGCGGCCCACCAGGGGGCCGCGGCCCACAGGTTGGGAATCACTGCTATAGACTATACTGTACCCCATGAAACTATATATAGACTATACTGTACCCCATGAAACTATCTATAGACTATACTGTAGCCCATGAAACTATCTATAGACTATACTGTAGCCCATGAAACTATCTATAGACTATACTGTAGCCCATGAAACTATATATAGACTATACTGTACCCCATGAAACTATCTATAGACTATACTGTAGCCCATGAAACTATCTATAGACTATACTGTACCCCATGAAACTATCTATAGACTATACTGTAGCCCATGAAACTATCTATAGACTATACTGTAGCCCATGAAACTATCTATAGACTATACTGTACCCCATGAAACTATCTATAGACTATACTGTACCCCATGAAACTATCTATAGACTATACTGTAGCCCTCGCAAATGATTTCAGATGAAACTATCTCAAAGCCCTAACTGTACGTTATGCCCCCTGGCAACCCCTGGTACCTTTATACACATGACACATGACCAGCTCAGTGGTCTGAGTGTCCGCCCTGAGACTGGGAGGTCGTGAGTTCGATCCCCGGCCGAGTCAAAGACTATAAAAATGGGGCACATTGCCTCCCTGCTTGGCACTCAGCATCAAAGGGTTGGAATTGGGGGGTTAAATCACCATATGATTCCCGAGCACGGCGCTGCTGCTGCTCACCGCTCCCCCACGGGATGGGTCAAATGCGGAGAACAAATTTCGCACACTCAGGTGTGTGACAATCGTTGGGACTTTACCTTTACCTTACATTTATGGTCTGGGAATGCTCGGCCGTTTCTTTATTTTGGAGAGAAGTTGCCAGAGGAAGATGTCCGTAGTGCTGGGAGGCACTGTTCCTTCTTCTGTTGTTTTGTTGTCGAATGATTTTACTGGGTTGAATGTATCCTTGAGGCAGAGGTGTTGGCTGTTGCTGGGTAGCTCAGAGTTGGATGCCTCTGCATATTGGCTGATACGTCCGTTGTAAGGTCTTGATGACGGAATAAAAACCCTGAAAGGACATTCATCGCGTGCTGGCGTTCTTTGTTTTTTGTCTCCATATCCTGCCCTTGGAACAATAGGTATCCTCTGTTGTTGACCTGGCTGCCACGTTGTGTTGTCGGTGGGCCGTATGCACGGCGCTAAAGTAGATCATACCATGTGGTGGAGCACATTTATTGAAGCCGTGCGTGGGGACCAGAGGCATTGCCATGATAGTTAGGTTCATTTTTTTTTCTTTTTTCCCCCTCTTTGCTGTCGCTTGTTGATATTCCTTGTTGTAGGTTTTGATCTGTTCTAAGAGGGGTTAGTTTTGTACTTGCTGATGGGTATATAAAGTGCTGTGGGCCAAATGTATATGTGGGTGGGGGGGTCCTGCAGTGAGGGTGGTTGTGTTTTTGAGTGAATAAATTTGTGTTTGTGGGAGTATTTTGGATTTTTCTTTTGGTAGATTGTAGATTTGTTAAAAATGTAATATCAATAAAAAAAGATTGATCACAAAAAAGCAGAAGTGGACGACACTGACTGATCAGATCAGAGTTTTATCATGAGACCAAATTTCCACCCCATATATCGGCACACTGATATATATCGCAATATCGGTCTAATCAAACACATTGTGATATATCTGTCTAATCAAACACATTGTTATATATCTGTCTAATCAAACACATTGTTATATATCTGTCTAATCAAACACATTGTGATATATCGATCTAATCAAACACATTGTGATATATCGATCTAATCAAACACATTGTGATATATCGATCTAATCAAACACATTGTTATATATCTGTCTAATCAAACACATTGTTATATATCTGTCTAATCAAACACATTGTGATATATCGATCTAATCAAACACATTGTGATATATCGATCTAATCAAACACATTGTGATATATCGATCTAATCAAACACATTGTGATATATCGATCTAATCAAACACATGGTGATATATCTGTCTAATCATTGATTAGACAGATATATCACAATGTGTTTGATTAGACAGATATATAACAATGTGTTTGATTAGTAATCAAACACTTGTTATATATCTGTCTAATTAAACACATGGTGAAATATCGGTCTAATCAAACTCATTGTGAAATTAAAAGGTATCATCTTTATACTTGAATACTCTCAACATGAGTCACAGCAGTTTTAAAGCCACAACTTCAAGTGTGAATTTGAGCCCAGCAGACTGTGGAGCAGTTTTCATATTTCCCTTCAGCTATTGCCTTTATAGAGTATAAGCAGAGTGTTAAAAACTAATAACGGAAACTAACAAATAGCATTCGATAGGCTAGAATGAAAGAGACAAATCACTGCGACAAGCGGGGTTATTTGGGTAAAGTGATTCATTCGGCTCGAGTCTTTCAGGGTGAAATGTTTGAATTTGGAGGCGAAGGTCTTTTGGTATCGAGAGCAGAGAAGATTCCGCCCTCAGAGCCATGTGAAGGCATCCACTTAGTTGTGGTGGAAATATGAGAAATGTGGCTAAATTAAGAGCGACGAACAATTGGATCAAATGCTTGTTTCCATGTAGAAAATAAATATAAAGTTAGTCCACGTGGGCCTGTCGGTCTCTGCTCGTGTCCCTACTTTCAAAGCTCTGGTTGATTTCATAAGTACACTTAGTTCAGATTCAGATAAAGAAGCTGTATCTATGTAACTTAGTTTAGATTCAGATAAAGAAGCTGTATCTATGTAACTTAGTTCAGATTCAGATAAAGAAGATGTATCTATGTAACTTAGTTTAGATTCAGATAAAGAAGCTGTATCTATGTAACTTAGTTTAGATTCAGATAAAGAAGCTGTATCTATGTAACTTAGTTTAGATTCAGATAAAGAAGCTGTATCTATGTAACTTAGTTCAGATTCAGATAAAGAAGATGTATCTATGTAACTTAGTTCAGATTCAGATAAAGAAGCTGTATCTATGTAACTTAGTTTAGATTCAGATAAAGAAGCTGTATCTATGTAACTTAGTTCAGATTCAGATAAAGAAGCTGTATCTATGTAACTTAGTTTAGATTCAGATAAAGAAGATGTATCTATGTAACTTAGTTCAGATTCAGATAAAGAAGCTGTATCTATGTAACTTAGTTCAGATTCAGATAAAGAAGCTGTATCTATGTAACTTAGTTTAGATTCAGATAAAGAAGCTGTATCTATGTAACTTAGTTCAGATTCAGATAAAGAAGCTGTATCTATGTAACTTAGTTTAGATTCAGATAAAGAAGCTGTATCTATGTAACTTAGTTTAGATTCAGATAAAGAAGCTGTATCTATGTAACTTAGTTCAGATTCAGATAAAGAAGCTGTATCTATGTAACTTAGTTTAGATTCAGATAAAGAAGCTGTATCTATGTAACTTAGTTTAGATTCAGATAAAGAAGCTGTATCTATGTAACTTAGTTCAGATTCAGATAAAGAAGATGTATCTATGTAACTTAGTTCAGATTCAGATAAAGAAGCTGTATCTATGTAACTTAGTTTAGATTCAGATAAAGAAGCTGTATCTATGTAACTTAGTTTAGATTCAGATAAAGAAGCTGTATCTATGTAACTTAGTTCAGATTCAGATAAAGAAGATGTATCTATGTAACTTAGTTTAGATTCAGATAAAGAAGCTGTATCTATGTAACTTAGTTCAGATTCAGATAAAGAAGCTGTATCTATGTAACTTAGTTTAGATTCAGATAAAGAAGCTGTATCTGTGTAACTTAGTTTAGATTCAGATAAAGAAGCTGTATCTATGTAACTTAGTTTAGATTCAGATAAAGAAGCTGTATCTATGTAACTTAGTTCAGATTCAGATAAAGAAGCTGTATCTATGTAACTTAGTTTAGATTCAGATAAAGAAGCTGTATCTATGTAACTTAGTTTAGATTCAGATAAAGAAGCTGTATCTATGTAACTTAGTTTAGATTCAGATAAAGAAGCTGTATCTATGTAACTTAGTTCAGATTCAGATAAAGAAGCTGTATCTATGTAACTTAGTTCAGATTCAGATAAAGAAGATGTATCTATGTAACTTAGTTCAGATTCAGATAAAGAAGATGTATCTATGTAACTTAGTTCAGATTCAGATAAAGAAGCTGTATCTATGTAACTTAGTTTAGATTCAGATAAAGAAGATGTATCTATGTAACTTAGTTCAGATTCAGATAAAGAAGCTGTATCTATGTAACTTAGTTCAGATTCAGATAAAGAAGCTGTATCTATGTAACTTAGTTCAGATTCAGATAAAGAAGCTGTATCTATGTACCTTAGTTTAGATTCAGATAAAGAAGATGTATCTATGTAACTTAGTTTAGATTCAGATAAAGAAGCTGTATCTATGTAACTTAGTTTAGATTCAGATAAAGAAGCTGTATCTATGTAACTTAGTTCAGATTCAGATAAAGAAGCTGTATCTATGTAACTTAGTTTAGATTCAGATAAAGAAGCTGTATCTATGTAACTTAGTTCAGATTCAGATAAAGAAGATGTATCTATGTAACTTAGTTTAGATTCAGATAAAGAAGCTGTATCTATGTAACTTAGTTCAGATTCAGATAAAGAAGCTGTATCTATGTAACTTAGTTCAGATTCAGATAAAGAAGATGTATCTATGTAACTTAGTTTAGATTCAGATAAAGAAGCTGTATCTATGTAACTTAGTTCAGATTCAGATAAAGAAGCTGTATCTATGTAACTTAGTTCAGATTCAGATAAAGAAGCTGTATCTATGTAACTTAGTTTAGATTCAGATAAAGAAGCTGTATCTATGTAACTTAGTTCAGATTCAGATAAAGAAGATGTATCTATGTAACTTAGTTTAGATTCAGATAAAGAAGCTGTATCTATGTAACTTAGTTCAGATTCAGATAAAGAAGCTGTATCTATGTAACTTAGTTCAGATTCAGATAAAGAAGCTGTATCTATGTAACTTAGTTCAGATTCAGATAAAGAAGATGTATCTATGTAACTTAGTTTAGATTCAGATAAAGAAGCTGTATCTATGTAACTTAGTTTAGATTCAGATAAAGAAGCTGTATCTATGTAACTTAGTTCAGATTCAGATAAAGAAGCTGTATCTATGTAACTTAGTTCAGATTCAGATAAAGAAGCTGTATCTATGTAACTTAGTTTAGATTCAGATAAAGAAGCTGTATCTATGTAACTTAGTTTAGATTCAGATAAAGAAGCTGTATCTATGTAACTTAGTTCAGATTCAGATAAAGAAGCTGTATCTATGTAACTTAGTTCAGATTCAGATAAAGAAGCTGTATCTATGTAACTTAGTTTAGATTCAGATAAAGAAGCTGTATCTATGTAACTT